>NC_137515.1:1720000-2082500 GCF_041902795.1 Electrophorus electricus | reverse complement strand
ACTCAAATGGACACTTACAGCATAATAATGCACCAGTATAATAATGTCACAAGATACGTATTATCGCTGAGTGACTACAGCATGACAGCGACTTTTTATTGCCTGACTGGCATACACAGTTTCTGATTCTCAACCCTACTGAGCATCATTACAATGATATGAAGAGGGCTGCTTGCTGCAAATCTGTGCAGACATGCAGTCTGCAGCAAATGAACAATGGAATCATTTCTACATGGTTCAGCATTCCTACATAAAGCATCATCCTGTGGAATCCATGCACTCATGCTGTTCTGAAGGCTAAAGGAAGTGCAACTCTCTCTCTCTCTCTCTCTCTCTCTCTCTCTCTCTCTCTATATATATATATATATATATATATATATATATATATATATATATATATATATATATATATATATATATACACTTATAAACCAATGTAGAATTTGCTGAGCTTCAAAATGTGAATAATGACATATTAATAGAATAAATTAGCAATTTACACTGAACTTTGAAATGTTATTTTTGCCCCTCAACATTTCTGTAAATGTTTTTTGAATAGAACTGACCTGTTTGGTTTCCATTGTAGGGTGTCGACTATAGCAACCACGTCTTATGAGAATATGGAATCTATCCTGAAGTGTGTGCATTGCAACCCAAATGGTGGCATTATTGCATCTTGACATGGAACAAATCTTATGAGAAACAGACTGCACTTATTAATATAAGACCAGAAAAGTGTATCACGTTATCATTCCATCATACACAGATTATTCTGTAAAGTGCTTTCAAGAGCTAAATTACTCTAGTATTGTTAACAGAAGTTATATACACACACAACTCATTATCATCAACTCAACATCACCTTGCCTATATCTTAAGATACAAAAACAAAAATGCTACAAAAATAGAACATGATAGTTAGATCATGATAGTTAGGTCAGCTAAGATGTACATAATGTGGAGAGCTTTCTGACACCTTATAGATTTAAAAAGATGCGTGTAGTGAGCCTTTCCTTTAAAGAGTAATATTGGATCTCTCTCTCTCTGGTTTGTCATATAAGGCATATGGTACTGAGGTGCCACTTTTTCTCATGACATTCCGATGCTGTGATAGACAGAAGGAATGCTCAGATATTCCGTAATGGGATTTAACGCCAAAGGCTCAGCTAAAGCATGAGGTAATGTGACAAGTGACATTTCTTGTGATGGTGCTTGATCAATAACACCTGTGAGAAAATGGACATGCTCCATGCACTAAATGTTCAAAACCCTCAGAATCCCTGTGTTTTGTTTTGTTTTTTAAGATTTGACTGTTTGTTTATTTGTTTATTTGCTTTGGTTGACTGTTTTCCAGGCTAACTACTGGGAATATGATGGCTTTCTTGAGTATAGACTCTGCTGGGAGGTGGTTTTTTTTTGGGTTTTTTTTGATGATTTGCCTTTTATTTGTTGTGGTCAGATTTTGAACAGGTTTTCAACTATGTTTAGGATAATGCAACAACATCTACTGCATGAGATAGACCAGCTCAGACTTCCGCAGAAATGTATAAACACTCTATGCAAAGAAGCTGGAAGAAGCCATTTCTGATGTTGCTGTTAGAAGTGGCCACTTAGTGCATGAGCGCTTGTAAACGTTTGCTAACCTTGATCAGTTTTAAGCCTCATTCACGCTGTGGGAGAAAAATTATTTAAGGCAAGAGTCCGACTTTTGGCACAGAACAGACAACAGAGATGCAGACAGAGCATGTGACTTCAACGAGACATTGGACTTCAGCACAACACACACACACCCACACACACACCCACACACACACACGCACACATACACACACACACACACACACACACACACACACACATACACACACACACACACACACACACACATACACACACACACACACACACACACACACACACACACACACACACACATCAAGACCTTTGAAAAGAATAATAAAGGCATCTGTATTGATCTAGTCCAAAATAAACTATTTATAACCTCGTCAACAGCACAAATACCTGTCCTGGCTGGCTAAGGCTGTTCCAGTGGATAGGGATGGATTAATTGATTGGCATTGGCTGTCAAGCAACTGCATGGCATTATTATACAGATTTATTGTGAAAGACAGCTATGATCATGGAAGAGCAATCTCCTACAGCAGAGTAGTTCCAAAAGACAGAAGTCAATCACATTCCAAACACTGAAACTTTCCAGCCAACTTTTCTATTGGAGTTTGGATGTGTATTTTGCTTTACTCTTTCAAATCAATGTGATGTTCGCATGTTAGAAAAAGCACTTTATAGCAATATACCATCATAGAAAACTATTGTACATTTTATTTGTGCTTTGAAATCTGGTAAAAGGCTTGGTCAAATGTGCCTATTAAATTTCACTTTTTTTTTTGTTCCCAGGGGGTCTTCAAAGCCAAGCAGTACTGGAAGTGAGGCGAAATGTTCTCTCACTGCCAGTATTGTTCTGCCTAGGCAGGGTGTTCTCCAGACACAGCAGGCATGTCATCACGTTGTACAAACCTGGACTGGTGATTCAAACTAATACACTCCCAGTGTCTCATTGGAGACAGCTACCAGTATATTACCATACTGTCTTAAAGAGCAGAGACTGGATTGATCTTTACATCTTTGCATATAGAATGTTTGTGTGTTGTTTCTTACAAATTCTTCTTCTTCATTTTTTTCCTGCTTGCTTCCCGAGGGCCTTTTCTTCACAACATTTGGAGACGTAGAAGCACTAGAAGCTCAGAATTTTATTAGTCACACTTGAAAACTCCTATTTCACATTTAACCAATTAATGTGTCCAGTCAGAGCTTACTATTAACACTTCTAAAAGCTAGACTCCATTGTTTTTAGTCTAGATTTTAATTGGATGCTTTAACACTTTTAAAGACCTCTATGTTGCTCAGCTGTTGTTCTAACTAGCCACAATGTACTCAGTTGTCTCTTTTAGCAAACTGTAAACGCCCGTTTCCTTTCCTCCAGAGGAAAGAACAGAGGTGTCCATAAGGTAGCCTGAAATGTCAGCAAGCTGTCATAGGATGCAGCTTGGTGCAGCTGAAATTCCTCCCAACATTTGTAATCAGGGAGGAATACAGTAACCATGGACCTCTCAAACAACAACAACACTCTCACACGCCACTGCACCCAGCTGTGCCTGAATCGCATCTGTGAAGTATCTTCACATATCTGCAGCCACCGGGAGGAGCTTTTTTTAAAGAACTGTGAGATGGGGTGAAGTATGGGATATGGGGTATGAGTTGAGGTATGGGGTATGTGGTATGAGGTGAGGTATGGGGTATGGGGTGAGGTATGGAGTATGGGGTGAGGTATGGAGTATGGGGTATGAGGTGAGGTATTGGGTATGGGGTATGAGGTGAGGTATGGGGTATGGGGTATGAGGTGAGGTATGGGGTAGGAGGTGAGGTATGGGGTATGAGGTGAGTTATGGGGTATGGGGTATGAGGTGAGGTATGGAGTATGGGGTATGAGGTGAGGTAAGAAGTATGGGGTGAGGTATGGGGTATGGGGTGAGGTATGGAGTATAGGGTGAGGTATAGGGTATGCGGTGAGGTATGGCATACAGGGTATTGGGTATGGGGTAAAGGATGGGATATGGGGTAAGGTGGGTGGGGTATAAGGTGGTGTGGGTATAGGATATGGTGAGGTGGGGTATGGGTGGGGTGTGTTATGGGGTGGGTGAGGTATGGAGTGGTGTGGGATCAGGTTGTCATAGTAGGGACTGCAGAGATTCACCTATAATTCCAAGTGTGGTTAAGTCAGTCCATTATAGAAATGCATTAAATTTCTTTGCATTTCATTTTAGATTTCATACAATGCATAAAAGGGCAAGAGCAATGAATCACCTACACGACTCTGAAATGTCAGCAGGGTGTCGTAATAAAAATCGAAACAATGAAAACTATAATGAAAACTTGTGGTTCACATCTTATGGATTAAAGTCGATTAACTAAAAATATTTCATGTCGCTATCCCTAGTTATGCCACAATACATACTTCATTTTGGATTTGTTGTGAGTCAAAGTATTATAAAAGTGTGATCTGTAATAGTGTTGGTGAGTTAGTGAGGCTCTGTCATCATGTCTTTATATTTCTATGAAAAATACTCTGTATATACAGCAAACTGGTGTTAGTTACAGTTATAGTAAAAGCTTTGTTATTAACCCATTCATCTATATATTACGTGTACACAGAGCTAAAACCCCATAAGAAGCTATTTTACTCATTATTTTCAGCATATAACACAAATACTTACTAAAATCATTACACCAGTTCAGTTAGGATACAGTCATGCCTGAGCTTCACCACATGTCACAGGCAATTGTTGGTTCAATTCTTTCCAAGACTGAAAAAAGATTCTCACAGTAGGGCAGGGTCTCACATCAGTGACATCAGCGCAGACCAAAATGGCCTCACTGAGTAATGCAATGTGTACCGCACGCCTGCACACCGTGGGTGGGAATTCAGCTGAGGAACTGACTGGAGCCACAGCAGATTGTCCTAGTCTATAAATGAAGTCATAAACAGTGATTTTCAGATGGCAGAACGGATCTCACGGGCGAGGACATCCATTCTGAAATTGATGGGGGAAGGGGGCAAAAAAAGAAAACAACAACAACAAAACAGTGCAGCCATGTCAGTTGTTCATTCTCCAGAATTAAACCTCTTAAACATCTGTGGAGGATGCAAAGTCCTTTATTATTACCACGTCGTATTTTCCGGCAGAGATCGTTCTGAAGATGAAGAGAGTGTATTCCAGAGTAATGATGCGGATATTCCGAGCTGCCTGCAGCCACTGATAGTAAATGAGGCCATTTAGACTGCATTGTTTTTCCATCACTGGACTCCATCTTCCACAGCAGACTCGGTGCTCCAGTGCTTTACTCTTCTTCTCTAATTTAAACTTGCTGCAGTTTACAAGCAGTATACTACAGCCTCACAAAAGGGGAGGCACTAAATGTCCTCCACTTGATAATGAAAAGAAAAATTTATTTAAGCCCAGGCTTCTAGGAGATCTTTCATGGTCAAGTACGGATTCAGCATTGCATTAATAATGAGCATTGAAATGTAGTAGTTTTCACTGCTGGGCGCTGCATCAGTGGAATTTATGCACATGCCACTAAATGGTAATGGCGAACGTGTCCTTGAACTGGGGTCAAACCAAGTTTGGCAATATTATTTGCATTTCTGTTTACTAGATAATGTGATCACATGTGATAATGGAAGACTGCAGAAATCCGTATCTTCTTAACAACCATCCACAGCGACTACGAGAAGTACAATGAAAATGATGATGCTTTAAAACAAACAAACAAACAAACAAACCTCTTAAATTCATGATGGCGTCACTTGGATGCTGCCTGGTGCTGATAGTGCTTTGCTCGAGAACAACGTCTGACAGCATTCAATTGGCAGCCAGCGGACTGTAAAGCTACAGCGTAGCTCAGCAACAAGACGAGCTTCCAAATGTACTCTACTGTTTCTCTGTCTTTCTGCTAGCAGGGTTGGAAATCTGTTCAAAGCAGCTTGGCTGTAAGTGAGGGAAATATATTAGCATAAGACAAGCATAGCAAAGAAGGCAGATAGAGATATCGCTTCCTGACTGGGGCGAATACATCGGCTGGTGGGAGTTTGCACTCAGCTGCTCTTTACACGTTTCTAGGAAAATGTTCCTCGTGATGTGATCGCGATAAGTGTCAGGTGGGTTAGGGCATTGTAAATGTAAATTATTGCTGCTTGGTTAGTTTGGCACAACCCGCTCACTTCGTCGCCACTCCAAGACCAGTTTGCCCACAGCAGGAAGTGATTGTAATTATTCAGGGGTCCTTACAGGTTGCACCATTCATATTTCAGCTGTGTGGTGTGCGCTGTTTATATGGGAATGAAATAAGTAACTGCTGCGTAAATCCAATTATCGGAAATGAAAAGGAAATCCAAGTTCAAATTTGCAATTATCAACACCCATTTTTGTAAAGGACATCATCTCTATGCTCTTTAAAGGGCAATGCTCATTTGTTTATTGTGCTGAATGAATAAATGGTTGATTTCCATCTGTACAGAATGATGTCTATGCTAATTCTACACAGTTCACAGGACTGAACACTAAATCCTCCCCACCTAATTGTTTTCAGTATTTAGTGCACAGGTTCACTGAACAAGAGCATAAGCTTGTGCACAAGGCATAACTTATGACTTGGTGACTAAAGGTAGAGGACTCAGTGATAATTACTAAAGAGGGGCAGAGTGTTGCACTTATTCATGGAACTATGCATTAATGATCTACCAACTGCTTCTACTAAATTGTGTTCAAGTCTCTTAAGTAAATGACCAATTTTGCTTTAGCCGCCATGGGACAAATGTCTGGCCACAGTGATTAACAATGACATCTAATTAAAGAAAAACGACACAATTCTAGACTGCACACAGCATGGTAAACATTCATGGGTCCTTACAAAGAAATCTCCAGCCGAGATCAGTTTCAGGCATTCCAATATAGGGATCTGTTGCAAAGTTTTTTAAATGTTTGAAACACTCCACAACTTTTTTCATCAACTCCTGAGAGACAAATTGTCACTTATTCTAAACAAGATGCTACCTCTTGCTGGCACCTTGTCTCATCAGGGTTTCATCAGTGTTCCTACAGCGTGTCTTTTCTGTTCAGTCGTGTTCCCTACCATTATGAACTCACTTTCTCAGTTGTCAGTCTCCTTCAAATACAGAACTACACAGTCTAATCAGCAACAATAGTGTTCAGCTGAGTATGTAACCCAACGTGGTTAAAGTCAACTGGAATAACATAATGGGTAATATTGGATTCACCTGTAAAGGGGGAGTAACTTTTACAATGCTGATCTGATTTTATTAACTGTGTAGTTCTTACTTGAGAGGTAAATAATGTGTTTGTTTTTTAACCCTTCACACTCCAAGGACCCACCAGTGTGTCCAGACTCTCAGTAATCACTCTTCTAGCTAAATACATTTTATGTTAACTACAGTGTAGTTACTGAATAATGTGTGGTATTTGCAGCATTTAGCTGACACTTTTTTTCAAAGCAACTTACAGTTCTGACTGAGCACAACTTGAGCATTAAGGGCCTTGAACTGGCAACCTTCTGATTACTAGTTAAGTACCTTAACCACTGAGCTCCCACTGCCTAGCTAATATGCCTTAATATTAACAACTAAAAAACAAATTTTAAGACGTTAATATACAACAAGGAAATTCATTAAGCACATACATTTAATAAAATCTGCCCAGTACACTGGCAGAAGTCACCTACACTCATTTAGGAAAATAAAGAACAATGGAATATGGATTTACCAATAAACCATCAACCACTGCCATCACATAATGCAGGATGGCACCTGTTTGGGGGTTTTGCCTGTTCCAATGTACCAGCAATGATTCACGCTCGTAGGTATTGTGTAATATGGTCCTTACCCAAACTCCCACCTTTCTGCAGGTGCAGGTTGCCATATTTAGTATATTTGTGTTGTTCATCGATGGTATTGACAAAACTGTCATGAGTATTTCAAATTATCTGAGAGCAGAAGAAATAGCCACCAGCGCTTTGAATGTGATCATCACATCAAAAGCATACTTTGAGATTGCTTTGAGCATACTTTGAGATTAATTTGATCTTACTTTGCGATTGAATTGAGCATACTTTGAGATTACTTTGAGCATACTTTGATATTGCTTTTCATTATATAACCCTTTGTGCACATCTCTTGCATGACTGGAACAATTACCACAGGTTGGATGTTTGCAGATACAGTGCCACATAACTTTAAGCGACCAAACAAATATGCATGAATACCTAAAATTACATGATGCTTTTAACCCAGCCACCCTCCCCTTAAATGTGTGAACTGCAGCATTCTTCCTCTGCTTGACACATATTTGCATGCATTTGAATGATGAGGAATTATGATAATTCTTCAGCCTGTTTGATGACTGAGGATAAAGGGGTGGGGGAGGTGTGTATGTGTGGGTCGGGGTGGGAAGGCGGGAGTTGTTGGAGCTGAAAGCATTCATTCCCCAAAAGCAAAAACATAATCAGCTGACAGATGACCTCCCAATTCAAACAGATGGTCCTCAAACACTGCCAGAGAGAGGGACAAGGAATGAGGATGATAATTAGGCAGGATAAATACTTTTGGCAAATCTTAGAACACTGTTATATCCCCATACATGACATGTTTTGGGGAGTTGGTGGGTTAGTGAGTGAGTAAGTGAATGTGTATAAAGGTGTATAGAGAAACTTGTCTGCAAATTTGAACGGACTGATTTTTATGCCCTGAAGCAAAATGCTTTCAGTATGATGCTTTAACAAATAATTTGATTTTTGGCTTGAAAGATCATGCCTGCACTTTCTGTGAAGTAAGGCGATGTAAGATAGCGCTTATTCCAAATGGATCTATTTAAAGAAACCCTTAGTTCGTTCTGATACGAACACGTTCCAGTGAAAAATCAAGAATCCGTGGAGGTGCTGCTGCTTCTGTTTAAAGAGCTGTCAGATGCCAGGAAAGTAATCAGCATGCTGGTATGGGTCTAGCTGGATTTGAACATAGGCAGTGACTGTTCAGGATGGCTCTAGTTAAGACATTATTAAATATCTTTCCATGGATTCACTCAGATGTAAAAACAGTAACCTCATTAGCATTGTAAAGGTACCACAGATATTTCAGCGAGAGCCTGAAAAATGAAGCTTCTCCCTGGGGAAACTTAACTTCTTCACGTGACACTCCATAAGGGGGACATTAACTATTCTGTTCCTGCCCAAGGTGATTAATGAAGCCTGTTCTGTAGGAGCTTAGTATTAGCCATTAGATTATTCAGCTGCTTTGACAAAAAGTCAGGAGGATAGTTTAATACTGCGCCATGTACAGCTGACAAGACATAGAAGTGAGCTACATTTTTATGTGAAATGTAATGTTTCCTTCAAAGGCCCGAGCTCGCCTTGGTAACTGAAAATGCAATTTTGCTTTCTTCCATAATCCTTCATAGTATCAGCTCAAAATAGTACAGGGAAGCAAAAGTCCTTGTAATGACATGAAAATATGTCATATCTGTACTATGCACCGCACGCCAAAGCACAACCCGGATGTACACACATGCCTACAGTTCTTGGGAGTGTTTGCGTCTGTGGATGAAGGAGAGAGCGATGGATTCCTGACACGGTAAAAACCATCGTCTTAAGAGAAGAAGGGTTTATTTGGAGTTCAGTCCTGTTTTAAAGCCTTCGATCAACTATGAGCTTGTTTCCCAAACACCCAGTATGTGTGTGGGATGTGTCACGTGCATGTCTATGTGGGATGGCTTACATCATATGTATTTGATGCATAATACATTATTAACCTGAGATCATCTTAAATCTTAGCTCTTTGTTGCTCTTTATCGGAAACACCTCTCATCTTCTGTTGTGCTCTCACCCTCTCTTGTACACCTGGCTGACTTTAAAATTTAACACCATCTTGCAGCACTCATTGCAACTATAATTGTCCTGGTCTTTCATTACATGCCCTTGCCTGTAGTAACTGAATTGCTGCCACACTGTCCTTTAATTATGTGATGTTAGACAGTTTCCCTTGGAACCTGATGTATATTGTGAAACATTATTTAATTTTGGACTTAATTATCACCTGTTACAATCTAGAAACAGTAAAACTGATGTCAATGACTAGGCTAATGTTGCTGCTAAATGCTTCGTTTATTGCTGCGGCTGGTGTTGTTTAGAGTCAGCTATGCCAAGGCATCATCAAACTTTTTTTTTTTTTTTTCCTGGCCGCTTACAGCAATGCCTAGGTCCACTGCATCACAAATATTTTTCATCCCACTTTAAATGTTTCAGAGACACGGGGCAGTTATGCGGGAATTACCCAGGTAGGTCATGTGGACTGTTGTCTCTTATTGGTAACCGGGGAATGAAGTTCTTGATGGGACCAGTCCTTGCGTGCAAATACTGTGTGTGTTGGTGTTGAATCTGATGTCACCTTTGTGGCGTAAGGGGATCATTTATCACCAGAGGACTGCCACAAGCGCCAACCTCCTCGGCTGTGCTAATTATGTGTGACAAATTGCGTCTACTAGCACACTGGGACGGGGACCGGTGGTGATTTGATCGAAATGACAATTTAATGGTTGGTGATTTAGTTCAAGAGTGGCTTCATTTTCGTTAGGACATTTTGTTGATCTCTAAAACACTGTGACTATTCATAACCTTTAACATGAGGGGGGAAAAATGTTCATTAGCAGAAACTGAAATTGCAGCGAAATTGCAACAAATGTGCGATTGCTTTACATACCTACATATATATGTTACATAAACAGGTATGTGGGGGAACGCTCCGCCCCCCACAAGTCACGTGGTACACCCGCCGAGTGCAGGGGGATTCATAGGCGCACTGTTTTGTAACCCCCCCCCCCCCCCCCGGGGTTGCACACGTGTGCACAGGGTTTAATGTTACGTGTTAGTTTGACTATTTAAACCCCTGTCCGTGTGTTAAAGTCGATCTATGTAAACATCGCTGTAGCCGTCACGTTAGTCTGTGTATGTTGTTTTTCGTTCGATGTTAATGTGTAATCATGTTCACCGTAAATGTCTTATGGGAGTGCCACCTATGTTACCTGCGTTTAATGTTAGTAAACGTCACTCACCTTGGAGAAAATCTGTGTCATGCCCCGCGCGTTACAACAGGGTTATCCTACTAAGATTTACAAGCTCATTTTTCATTGGTTCAGGTTTGAAGACAAGTTCCCTATTGGTAATAAGGGATCACTGCTGGTGACTAACATGCCACCATGATATTTCCCCAATCCTTTCCTTTGTGGGAAAGACTTTTAAAGCACCAGTTCTGCATCGGAACCGCAGTTCATGCTACGTTGTCTTTCTTCTCAGTGTTACTTTCTCTGAACTTTCAAAGTACACCGAAGTCATTAATATAAGCGCTTTTTGATAATCACAGTGCGAAACACGAATGCCCAATTCCTTCTTTATAATAAGTGAACAGACCTTTATTACAAAAGTGTTACCTCGTCTTCCCGAATAACAGTTACAACAGCAAAATCAGCCAGTGTGCAAATGGAATAGAAGGTACGCAGGTAACTCCCCGGGAGGGAAGGATGTCTCTTTGAAACGTGTTCGTGTGAAATTAGGCAAAAAGAAAGAAAAAATAGATTAACATTTTGTTTAGATGTGCCTCGATTTCCACTGTTTTCTACTCCCCCCTCGATTAAAGAACAAAATAGTTACCACACCCCTAATTACTCACACGCCACGGCTCCGTTCTGAGAGCCGAGTGAATCTGTCAAAAACCTGCTGGGAAATTTCACCATAACATAGACTTCAAACATGTCATTTGGCATCTTCCTAATAAATGTTGGACTCACGAGAAGGGTTGCTGCGCTCTCAATTCTGTGTAGCGTATTGTCTATGTACACAACTTACTGCGGGTGCAACTAAATTCAGGTTCTTTTCAGTGTACAGGCAAAATTACTGTTCATAATAATCGACCATATGCAAATTTGTCTGAAAAAGATTGGTTCGATTTATAGAATTCTTTAACTGAATACTTTCTATTTTTACTCATGATCATGAATATATGCTTTGAATCTATTATAAATTAACTATTTTCAGTGCTTGCTTATTTGCAATTGTGCAAATACAGATTCATTACTCACTTGTGATATGTAACATCCTCATTTGAATAATATTAATAGTCCCATCTGTTTTAAATCCACAGGGATTTGAATGCATCTTGAACACATCTCGAAACTTCATCTCTGATTGGCTCTTGCCTACTACAATATTCCTGTTTCTGGCAATGACTCCATGCTTTTCTGGCATGTCTTCTAAATACTCTTCCTATTGTTATATGTTAGTCAAAAGCCCCAGCTGGCTTGGATACGGGAACAACAAGGAAGATGTAGCATTAGAAAAAAAAGGTGAGAGAAAAATCATATAGGTTCATTTATTTATGATGTGTTCTTTCTATTGACACAAGACACAAACATAACTTTTTTTTCTGATGCAAAATACAATATTGTTTATTTATTAGGATTTATCTTGGTGTTCATATGAGCCCCTGTCTTCAGCCAAATAAAGTCTCTTGAGCAGTGATCTCCATCCCTCCTCCAGGAGAGCTACTTTCCCTTGGAGCATAGCTCTGACTCAACCCTAACTCATCTGATTCAGCTAATCTTATCTCTTCTGGAGGAGGATTGGAGATCCCTGCTAGGGTCCTTGTTCGGTAGTCTCTAGAGTCCACATTTTGCAGTTAATAGTTCCTAGGTCTAAATGGCTTGGTACTATATCTAGAGCCCCTGAAGTCCTAGCACTCACTCTACTCATCTTGTAACATGTCAGTCTGGAACTGCTCTCACAATACTTAGTCTCTGCTTTGCAAGCCTCTCAAGATAGATAGATTACTGAATTACAAGATATTGCTACTGCTGATAATAAATCTCAGCTGATGTTGACAAGAAGGTTATTTAAAACATAAAAACTCTTAATCCAAAAGTTTCACCATGAGCCATTTCATAACCATTTTTCCATTAGACACAAACACTTGACCGAAAATAACAAAACATAATATACCGTGTCACCACAGTGTCACCAACAAAATCAACGACATACCTGCAGTAAAGATATAGCTTGCCATAACTCACTCTGTAGTGGCGCAGTTTCTTTGAAAAATGTTTACCCTTAAAAGGTCCAGCTGAAGAACTGACTTTCATTTCAAAACAATAAACAAGGACTGGGCTGCAAGCAATTGTTCAGTCACTGATGATCTGTTTATGCTTTGAGTGGGAGGCTATCTTCCTAAATCAGACAGTACCTTGGAAAAATGAAAGAACCCCAAATCAGTGAAAGCTCTTCACTGCCTGGTAACAGCGATTTCCTCCCCACTGTAATCAAAGATGTGTTCTGTGGTTTTGTGTTTTTTTTTTATTGGAGAGAAGAAAGACACACACACACATATGTCTCTGTTGTCTGTGGCATCAACAGAATGAAATACAGCATGAAATGGTTGTGAAACTAAAGGATGCTGGACAGCATTAAACTGGTCAGAGAAAAAAGCATAACTTCAGAACAACTGGGACAAGATCCAAAACCCAGCTTTCTGCATTTCTTATCAACACTTTGCAAGAGGCATATTGCAACGAGGGAAACAAACCCAGAAAAAAACCTAAGTGATAGGAAGTGCATAAAACGTCTTTTTAACAGTGCCAGAACTTTGTGTGCAAAGGCCATGGCACCAGTTTATTGATTAAAATGAAAGATTCAATTTCTGCCGATTTGTGTGAAGATTCTTTTTGCCCCCGAATGAGGATTGTTTTGTGTCTGTCCATCCTGATTACTGTGGTGTCTTCTCCTTTCAGCTGTCGTCCTCCTCTCGCCTGTCTGTAGAGTACTAAGCTACAGAAAGAGGAAGTGCTCAAGGGAAGACTCTGAGCAGATTAATTGGGAAGTTTGTTTCTTCCACGAGCCCACTGGTGGTGGTGGCATCTACAGGTTTACCTCTTTAGGATTTGTCATTCAGGAGACATCTCACCAAGACCAGACTAATATACTTATTGTATATTCTAGTCTTGCACAGAGTTGTGATGAGGCCAAGAAATGTGAGAAATGAAGCAATAATGGTGGGAAAAAAACCTCATCTCATGACTAACAATGAATACAGAGAGCCAGTAGGTCCTTATCGCTCTGTCTTATTTCTGAGTGTTGAATTCTTATCTTGATGTCTGCCAGCTATCTTATCGTCTCATTTGCTTTGATTTTAGTGAGGAAATATGATCTTCTGTGATGGCTCTTGAATGATGAACACTCTGACTGCTGCCTTTCTTCTGGGTTTGTGCTTGCAGCGGTGCTGAAGAATTAGCCGCCAAAGTCTGGTTAAGTCCAGTTTTTTTGCAGGTTTGTAACATTTTTTTGCATGTTTGCAATTTTTTAAAAACAGGCTCAGATGCCTGAGTAAGCCAAAGGTAGCAGTGAAAGAGAAAGCTTCCTAAAACTGTCACATAGAAGAACCCCTTTGAGGAGCTTATAACCCTGAGGTAAGTCTGTCCTTCTCTGGGTAACATCAGACAATGGAAGTTGACATACATTTTACAAAAACATGTTTAAAACAGATATACTGAGATTACAAATAGGAAAAACATAACATATATTACCAGGCTGTTATTTTCTTTACCATATATTATCTGTAAAAGAACTAGGGGACAACAAATTTGGTTGGACAAATGCAGGCATTTTGAAATGTTCCAGAGAGAATGGAGAAGGTAACAAGCTCACTAGGAGCATGACAGGTTTGGCACATCAAGAAGCAGGTTAGGAGTTCATACTCGGGTTTGGCATATCAGTGGCTAATTAAAAGTCATGGGAGTTCAGAGCTCACTGAAATGGCTATTCATTAATTTCTGGACCATCCGGGTGGGGTTATGGGACTCTGGAGCATCTAGGCGAGGCAGTTTGTCGCAACAGGAGGGTGAATGGCACATGCAGATGGATCAAAGTGATCAAGAGGGCAGGGAGTACTAGGAACCAGAGCATCTCATTTGCTTCAGTTCCAAGTGAGGGAGTTGCACCATCGGGATGCCATGCTGGCAGAGCACCAGGCAGGTGAAGCACACAACCCTGATGAAGAACCACATGTCAGAACACATTGCTTCAAAATAACATGTGGAAGTCTCCAGTCATCAAGTGTTGCTGGTTTCACTCTTTTCCACAGGTGAAGCACACATGCCGCTCAACATGTCGCTCAACTTAAGGATAAAACATATAGTTAGGAATGTTTTTGAACAAGTATTACTTAACACAATCTGTGTATTGATCATTAGGCAAACAGAGCAGACATGGTGATGAGAGCTTAATTATGATGGGAGAATCTGATATGTTATACATTTCTTTCTTGCCACTTAGAAAAACTAGGTTCTCTGTCCTAACTCTTCAATAAGCATCTTTTGACCCAGGGTTAATGCTCTGGAACTTTGATCAAATATTTTATATAACTATTCAGTGGTGATTTGATCCTACATGAAGCATTTCTGAAAAAATTTAACTTTCCCTGCCTCGATGCTACCCGTTGGTATAATCCATCTTTTCCAGAGTCATCAGGGTGATTGCCGAAACTGTGCCTGGCATACTGTGCTCCTGCGATACCCTACGTCTAGATTCCCATAGCTATCAGGCTCTTTGAGCCCACGCACAATAGAAATCTTCAACCTGGCCTTTTGCTTATCAAGAGGGAAGAATGGAGGAGTCACTCTGGATTATGTGGCTGGGAATTCCCTGAAGGTTCCCATTCATGCAGTGAATAAGGGCCATGAGAGCATATACACAGTTTATTGACCTCCTGCTAAGATGTGAAACCTGGTTTCTCTTTCATAGCAAGCCAGACCGCTGCAGGATGTTTTATGTCTTAGCATTCAAAATGCTCAGAGTGTCATAAGCACAGAGCCCATTCTCCCCTTTTACATTACATTCGCCATCAAATGGGAAAATGAGGCTATTCTGGCGATTACAGATTTGGTCATGTTAATTATGCTAATTAATGTAAGTGAAGGTTAATTAATAAATTGATTACTCATTTTAAAGTTAGAACACTAAACCACTGTCAGAAGATAAAGAGTGAAAGAGTGATGTTTGTATAGACAGCATAATCCAAGCCTTTTGTCTGAGCAAAGAAAGAGCCTCACTTTCATAACTTCTTTTCAAGAAACTACTTTTCAAGAAAACATATCCTGACCAGTTCTCATTAATGCCACTTGAAAAACCTCTCCAAAGCTACCGGAATACTTTGACTTTCTTTTTGAGCTGGCAGTCCTTGTCAGGGTGCCCAGGCAACCTTTGAAATTTCCACAGAAATGTGTCCCGTCAGCAGATCCTGGAGCTGGCACTGCATCGAATTCTTTCAAGAAGTTTCAATCAAGGGAAATGATTTAGAAAAGTTTGATTAAATCTTCTGTCATCATTTAGGATTTAGAGAGGACTTCACTCTTGCTATCAGAACCCATTTAGGTTTCCGACCCAGTTTCCCTCTGGGACACACAAGATTTTATTTACCCCACCTCAGGAAGCATTATTCACCTCTGACACACAGGGACAGAAAACAATGCATGGAGGCCTATGGCATCAACACAACGCGTCCCTCCATAGTGAGATAATAAATAATATTGAATGAGACCCTGACCCAGCACAAAGTGAGCAGCGCACAGGATTGAAAGTCTGTCATTCTAGATATCGATATCAGTGTATGAATAACTGAAGATCAATCAATTTGACTGACAGGTATCCATTACCCATTACATCCCATGCTCTGATCTTATTCACATGTTCCAAAGCTAGGTAAAAATTTGACCTAATGCTTTTTGCCCCTGCAGGCTAATAGCTTTGGGAGATGCTATGATTGTGACATGTCCCCCTGTCACACACCATTTCATGACTGCAAATACCTTAAAGAAGGTTTACCACAATCAGTCATCAGATTGGTAATCCTTGTAATAAACTGGCATTTACATTCTGTTGGATGTTCTATTTACGAAGTGTAGGTCACTAACATTAAAGGCTGCATTATTTTGTTAGTGAGGTACTGAACCTGATCATGCACCACTCCAAATTGATGGTTTTGATATTTTTCCAATAGCGAAGAGAAATCACCAAGAGAAAAATAACTGACCCACCTGAACATGCAGGCAGTGGTAAGTGTCTAGAAATAATTGGCCTGCTTGAGAACCATATAGCATCCACCGATGAGGACTGAAGTATTTGTGATACTTTCAGGTGCAAAGCACTGTCATTTCCTTGTTTGCTTTTTTTCACCCTCATTTTCATTCTGGCTGGAGAGCAAAGACTTTCAAATTAAGTCAATTCTGAATTGGACAGCACAGACCCAAACTTCAGAACTGGCAGGGGTCCACAAAACTGAATGACATTGATCACGGGGCAGTGACAGAAAACTTTTGGTTTAGATGAAAGGGGCTAAGCTTACACTCAGTAGGATTGCCCACATTAAAAAAAAAATGGGACGAAAGATCAAATGATCTTTCAGAGTCTTGCTTGTTCAATCAAAAGTTCAATAGCGCATTTGCTAAAAAGATGATGAGTGTGGGGTGGACCACAAAGCGTTTGACCAAAGCTTTTTAACTGGTCAATTTTGGGAAGCTTTTGCCTTAATGTTGTGAATAATATGTAAACCAGTGAGCGAATGAATAAACACAAATGAAAGGCTTGTCACCATCTGTGTGACCCGTTATTAGAGGTTTCATTAGGAGCACAGTACACTGTCAAACCCAAGCTGCACATGGAGAAAAACATGTACTGTGTTTTATTTCAGATCACAGAAGGTCTGAATTTAGCCCCAACCTTACTTGCTTTTAGCCCACTGTTGTCTAAATAAAGCGGGAGCTATAGCGCCCTCTTCAGACTGTTTGGACCGTTTTCGTGCCCTTCCAAAGCTGTGGAGGCCTGGCACGCAAAGAATAGTATGGGCTCATTGTGTCTAGAGAGTTTGTTTGGGGGTAATGGCTATTTATATTTGAGGAAAAATTGTTTGCACACAGCAGCGCCAGTCTTGTTACTGGTAGATTAGAAAGAGGAAACAGGTGTCAGTCCAGACAAGGAGAGTCATGTCGAGGAAATGACCACTGAGGAGAGGCAGATTTGGAGGGATCCTGCCCAGATCTCGAGTGGAAGGAAGGAAATTGGTTTTGAGAGAGGAAATTAAATCAGATCGAGGCAAAGGAGCCTAAGGTGCATTAACACACATTAACAACCATGATATGGTTTTTTAACACGACAGATTGTAGACATAAAAAATGGAATTTGCCCCTTTACAACTGAATACTCAGACCCATGGTCATGTGTGTGTAAGCCATGTGTGATAACAATTCAACAGTTTCACAACGTATTGTGAAGGCTGATCAATAAACCAAGAAAGTGACAGTGCTAACTTACTATCATACTCTCTTATGTGTTGTGTCTTATTTATTAATCTGTAGTATCCTGATAGAGCTGCCTATTCAAAATGAAGATCAACCCTCAAGAATCTTCACACGTCACCTATTTGACATTGCACGTTGTAACCAGTGAGCTCTTATTTATCGATGATCTATTTATTTATTTCTCTTAACTTTGACAGACTCATTCTCCTCGTCTAAATGAGTCATGCATCACATAAGACATTAATTTGGTAAGTTAAGGTGTTTTAGTTCTTTGTTCATGCCGCCTTCGTCAACCTTGGTGGTTAGACAGACTGCTGTGTAATGGGACAATGACTCATGCATGTACACATGAGTAAACCCTGCAAAAACAGGGCCAGAATGTAACTGCCCTCTGCCTTGCCACAGGTCTGTGTCTGTCAGCTCCGCTCCCTCTCACGTACAGAAGGGAGGGCTCATTTGGATGGAGACACAGCCAGATAGTCTTCATCTCATGCTCCGTATCACACAGCCTGTGCACACCCACACAAAGAGTCTTTGCTGTGCAGGCAGCACAGCTCAAGGAGAGAAATTGTGCACTCTGGAGTACACAATACAGAGCAATAATGCTATACACATTTTAAGTGTCTACAACATTTAGATATTTTAGGTATGGATTTGTGAACTGCAAATGCATTATTAATTTTTACCCAGACATATTATAAGTGTATGCAGGCATTCAAGTACATGAAAAACTACTCTGGAAGGAACATGTGCCTTTATTAATAAAGTACTAGAAGATGTAATATTTCAACACTACATTAGTCTCAAAAAAGGTATGTACAAAGTAAAATCAGAAAGGCTGCTTCAATGAATGACCTTCAAATGTCTACTGCTTTGTATTTTTAGAAATCAACTAAAGTGGAATAACAAAAGAAGCCAGTCAGTATTCAAAAGGAAAGCTTCTTTTATTCAGGCCTGTGTGTGTGCGTGCGTGCGTGTGTGTGTGTGTGTGTTTGTGTGCGCACATTTGTGCATGCGTATGTATCTGCATGTGTACCTGCTCTTTTGAAAATCCTTTTACTGTCAAACCAGTTCAAGTGTCCAAGCGGATAACATCAAACTGCAGAGCTCAAAAATTTCAAGGCCTCAAGAAATAGACCATCAGTCCTTCAAAGGAACAAACACGTGGTCCCTATGTGAGCTTGTCCTCTGTTGCACCCAGCATGAAAAGGTAAAGGCCACTGGCCATCTGAACTGAGCATGTGCAACACGTCCATGTGACCACAGGTTAGGGCCTCATTTGACTGGTCCGCTGCCCATGATGAATAGCCCGAGAAATGATCCAGTGCCATTTACCCGCTGATGTCAAGCTCTGTCAAGCTGCAGTTACGGGCTTAGATCCAGGCTTGGCTTTTTTTCCTCTCCACTGCCCTTTCTGACTGTACCATCTCCCTGGGTTCATTGTTCTTTGAACCAAAGAGCAGTGTTTTAAGGAACACTTCAGAGAAACAGAACTCCAGCACACAACTCTTCAACCCTAAGTTTTTGATTTATTAGCGTGAGATGACGTTATCTAACCCAACTTTGAGCTGTACATAGATGATTTTGATTGAGATTACTAGTTTCGTTAAGATTACAAGGGATTTATCTTGGGTCCAATCTTATTTTCTAACCTGAAAAAATATATATATTTGAAAATATTGATTATTGAGGTGTTCTTATAATGTTTGCGCACATTGTTAAAAGAAGGCATATTGGGAATACTAATAAATACTAATAAATAATCTAAAACGTGTAGTACAAGACACCTATCTAGTCATTTTAAGGCAGGAGTTTTTCTGGTACCTTCATTCTGATATCTTGATTTTTGTGTGTAGTTTAATATAGTATAACTGCTACATATTATGATGCTTTGTTTAGTCTTGTTTATTAGTATTATTTACTTATTATTTCTTTGTCGTTATGATCTGTTGTGGATATGCTGAGTCCCTCACAGTGACTGATAATTAATATCTGAACTGAAGTGAATATTCTTGCCATGTTACTATACTTTCTTTCTGCCTAAAACAAGGTTTTGCTCTGGAGTGACAAGATCAGACTCTAAGGGTTTGAAAACATCCTTGTGTTGTTGAATCTGTTTTGTAATTCTGCTCAACTTGGCCTTGATTAGATATAATCGCTTCAGGCATTTTATCTTTTAGTCTAAGGGGAAACTCTAACACAACAAATAAGTATTCTTAGGTAATTATAATAGGAAAGATAATGCAGCTCTCTCAACTGTTCAGTATAGCATTAACCTCCCATTATCCTCAGATTCAGTATCATATAAATCATACTGGATAAATGCTAGGAACATCGAAATTATAGAGAAGCATGGGTTTGGTTTTTCATGAAGTCTGAATTCTTGCCCCTTGCACATTTTCTAACGTAAATCATCACATGCAGATTGAATTCATTTCTTTATTCCACTGCCAAGTATTCACCCAAATAAAATAAATAAAATGTAGATTAACTCACTGCTATGTTCAGTGGCTCACAACGTTTCAGCACAAGATTGCTTCTCTGGGATCAAACTTTACCTGCCACACAGAATTATGTTTGTTAGGCCAACAGTCAAAAACTGATCCTAGACCAGTACGCTTCCTCTGAGAACTCCACATGGTCAATAAGTTCTAACATATAACATTTCATAAAGGAAACTGACTCCATATCACAATTTGTACTGTATGTCAGACACTGGTTACTAAGCTTACCATAAGTAAAGTTTCCAGAAACAAGTGCTTGAAGCTATCCACTCAAACACTAGCCACAGTGGTCACGGAGGGTGTGTTTGTACTGGGGTATTACGGCTCATAGACACACATTACATTTTCTCATAAAGCTACCATTGGGGTGACATTTACACAGCACACTGGAACAAGCCTCCTTTCCCCTTCACACATTTAAATGTCATTCACATTAGTTCCAGACACCTGTGTCCTTTAACCAACTTCACTCATAGCATAAGAATGATTTCCATGTACAGGCGTCAGTGCATAGTAAATAGACACTTCTCTAGTGACACATCTTTCTATATCTCTGCAAAAAAAGGTGCTTTTTTCTTTGGTGTGAATCCTGACAAATTGGTGGTTTTTGCTCATTAGCACTAAATAACTATTGTAGACTGTGAGTGAACATTTGGTTAATCAAAAACTGAAAAATCCCAGCTGCATAGAATGTGTTCGCCACTAATACGAATTCCCTTGAATCGCCAAGGCTTGGTGTGGTTACATGGATTCTTCAGCAGAGTTCTCAACAAGCTTCTCAATTGTCCTTAATTGGCAAAATTGCTTTACATGAATTGATTTTTGTTAAGATCTATAAGGAGGGTCCCTTTATATGCCAGACCTTGGCGCTCCCATAGACGCCTGTGTAGCCCAGGTAAATAATCTTGGGTGCGGCCTCTCTCCTTGAATGGTAAAGTGAGATCATAAATTAATACACAGAGGCCTCCCTGGCTTTATGGTCGTCTCTCGTGTGATGTGAATTGTGTACCGCGAATTTATAAAGACTTCAAAAGGCTGCATACAGTTCGTCCACAGATTGGAACCTTCCATACATTTTGTATCTCACAGCACTTGACTGTCCACCGAGTGACCTCCACGCTACAGTAAAGCCGCTAATTTACAGTGCATCCTTGTGAAACTTCCCATCTTCTCAATGGCTGATTTGATTATTGATTTCGACACACTTGCACAAAGGGCCCCGAAAATGCCTTGATCTTGTCAATCCCTTCTCATGAAACTGTGACATTCTCATATCCTTCCTAGGCCGAGGACATGACAATATCCCCCACAGGGATTATAGAATTACAAAACATACAGAAGCAAATGAATCACAAGATATATATTAGAAATGTTGGCTCCATTGGACTGACTTCAGACAGAAGAGCATAGAGATTCATTATTAATTCAATGTTAAAAGTATGTATACGCAGACAAGTATTTGCAAATGTTTTTTTTTAAAGTATTGAAATAATACATAGTAGGAGGTTTTAAGGTAATCTCAACAAGCATTGTTAAGTAGTGCTGCCTTTTATAGGTCAATCATTGTGATACATAACGTCACAAGTGGTGTGGACAGCAGTGATATTTAAAAGGAATTAATCCACCAACGGATTATTTCATCTGGAGGACCTGCTGCACACAGTCAAAAGTTCCAGACAACTTGTTCATCAGATACTGTTCTATATACTGAAGTGTCATACCCAATCATACCATACCCAAAACTGTCTTTTAGATAAGAACAATTGACATTTTATCCTATTCTCTGTTATTTTGCTCAGCACAATAAATGTATGTAATGCAATGCCATTTATATATGTATATGAGGCCCTTCATCAGCTGTGCAAGCAAAGTGCTCTCTCTCTCTCTCTCTCTCTCTCTCTGCATATATATATATATATATATATATATATATATATATATATATATATATATATATATATATATATATATATATATATATAGGTGTATATATATATAGGTGTTGTAGACACTTGGGATTGTTCTATCTATCACTGCGGTGCTCTTTTGCTCCTTGTCCATTACTACTATGTCTGGTTGGTTATCCATTACCATTTTGTCAGTCTGGATCTGGACGTCCCACAGGATCTTAGCTCGTTCATTCTCCATCATTCGAGGGTGTGTTCCACTTTGACCTCGGAACTTCCAGCTGTACTTGGCACGGATGCTTCTGTGTTTCTGTATACTATGCCAGCCACTTGGTTATGGCGTTCCATGTATGCTCTGCCGGCTAGCATCTTGCATATATATTACTGAGGGTGTTACGTATATATGGCGATGATGCTTGACTTAATTCTGCAGGTCCTTTGTCTGAGTACAGGCTATTATAGGCTACTCTCAAACCAGGGCACTGAGATTTTAATCTTGAGGTAATAAAGTCATTCATCGCTGATTTGAGTGACATCGTTATTGCTGAGCGATTTCCTTCCTTGAGTACATTAAACAAAAGAAGCCGAGTGTCGGGTTAAGCATTACTTCTTCAACCTTTTCATGACAACTGCCTCCAATTCTTGTGCACAGAACTGCGTACAGATATGCAAATATGATTACAGTAAAGCATACAAGACAGAGCAGAGACAACATTTCGGACTATAAATACATGATTATTGATTATACATGAACTGATTATTTCCTGCTAGGCGGAAGAAACAGTGTTGGATATTTTTGTTCTGCTCGTCTATCTGCTTGTATGGCTCCGGATGCAATGTTGTCAAAAGCGGTTTGTCCAGTGCCAAACTACAGAGGATGAAAGTCACGTGGTTGCAGAAGAAGCGTGGCGATATTATTGAACGTGGTAAAGCTCTACACTGGATTTTTTTTTTACTACCTACTGTGAGCTGCGGTCATCTACATTCCTCTCACGTAATTCTTTTTCAGAACTCCTTTCAACATCTCTGTTTTTCGTGGGACAGGGAGTTACCATGGGAAATAGCCATCTAAAAAAGAAAACGGCAGGCGTGATCCCTGGCTACAAAGGCAGGCAACTCGGCGGGGAGCCGCCGTAACAGGCCATGCCTCTGTTCAACTTCATTCCCTCGGACTCTGATTCAGGCAGAGAAGCCTGCAGCGTCGTCCTTCCCGAGCGATCGCGCATGTGGATGCGGTGGCCTATGTGTGGTGCGGTCGTGGTACGCGACTAATTAACTGCATGTATGGATGTGCTTTAGGTCTCGAGGATAATCAATATACAATACGATCATATAATCACAATGCAGTTCAGCAATTAACTCGAGCTAATTAATGACTGCGCCATATCTCCTGAAGTCTATAAAAGCCATGTAAAATGCTTCTTGTGTTGCGGCTTTGTTACGTAACTTGAAAGAAGAGGTATTGCTAAAAATAGAAAAATATACCGATCCTGAGTATGGAGTATTTCATGTCTCTAGTCTGTTATGAGGACTATAACCCTTTCACATTCTTGCCTCTTGCTTTAAACATTGTCAGGCGCACAAAAACATGCAGATAACTCATGATGTCATAAACACGGCTCATAATTTTCATCTTATACGCCATTCTTTCACTCCCTTATTCTCTCTCTCTCTCTCTCTCTCTCTCTCTCTCTCTCTCTCTCTCTCTCTCTCTCTCTCTCTCTCTCTCTCTCTCCCTACACCTCCCCCTGGAAGTAGCACAGGTACATATATACCATTTAGTAAAATGCGTCTCAGTTAGCCAGACTGAAATCTGATTGCTATTTAGCTATTATAAAATGCAAATTGTGAAATGTGGCTCGGAGAGGCGGATCTGGTTTGAAACATCTGGTTTAAATACGTAAATACACCGCCTCCTGATGTGGTTTAGCGATCGGATTTAAACTCTTGCGTGCATTTATAATTGGGGTCTGTTTACACCTTGCATTATCATGGGTTTCATGTCCTGTCCTATCTACATAATGGACTACTATAGATGGTTTTCATTTACATGCCTCACTAAAATACATCCCCATTGTGACCAGACAATGAGTCAATGAGCATTAAACTGAGTCAAGATCTGTGTTTGACATGTCCAAAGGTAGTCTGAGTGATCTGAAGACTTCCTGTGGTTGTTTACACCTGGCTTTTCATGTGGTCAAATGAAATTTGAACGTGATTCGATCAACAAAAATGCATAATAATGCAAGTTGTAATCATGTGGATATATAATCATGATACTCAAGACGTTTCTTCTTTTACTCCTCTATTCACACATATCCCCCCTGACACAAACTGGTCTTTAAAGATATATAGACAGATAGTTCTTGGCCTGTACATCTGACCTAAGACAAATAAGGTTTTTACTTTCTCAACACTAGGCTGGCAGGACACACAGCATGTCAGTCAAGTCTGCCGAATGAGAGTGGGTTTATCTGAGCATCTGGTTGTATGTCAGAGGCCATGAATCAGGCTGTGCTGCAGAAACGTCCATTAACTAATCTCTGCTGTCTCTTCGCTAGATCTAATTTTGTTCAGTGACCTTTCTAACAATACAGTACACAACATTTACAGAGAGAAATAATAATGCGTTTAGAAAAATCTTTATCTTTTTTACATGTTATGACTCCATATAAAGAGGGGAGTACCCATAAATATCTTTAAATTAAAACATCTTTGGGCAGCCCTTTTTTGATATGTATTAAATACTGAATCTCTTTATCCAAAGAACCCCAATAATTCATGTCTTATTTTTCTGTGATAAGATTCTAAACATACAGTCCAGGTAATCTGAAGCCAAGACAGGCCTTCCATAATGGATGGCTAATGCCGTGTTTTCCTCTGAAAAATGGCTGCCCTTCGAGGCTTATGTTCTCCCACTGTGTCACTCAGGTTCCTCCTGTATTGTTTAATAGCCTTTATACCAGCAAGAACACCTGATATGTCCATTAAATACTCCAGTGGTTCCAGTGAGAGCAGCCTGTCAGCTGCACAGTGGACCGTGGTGGTTACGGGTGCTAAATCCCAGTTGCTTGACTGTAGCCTGCAGACACAAGGACCTCACGATTCCCATCTGTCGTCAGCAACAGTGCATGCCACTGTTCGCATAAGCGCTGACGAATGGTTTTAATTATTTACCCATGCCACCATTCAGGTGCATGCGCAGCACTGGCTGGTGGGCACCAGAGTGATTGCGCCTAACTGCCTGACACCTCAGAATAAGTATATGTTTCCTATGATGTTTTGCACTATGCCACTGTGTGTCCACGTTGTTGGACTCGTGTACATGTGCCACTCATATTGGCATTTTGGCGCTGTACTGGCCACAGGTATGGAGTCCGACTTTGAAAGTTGTCTTTCTTTCTCCCAGATGTCCAAAGAAATGCAGCTTTAAAGCCAGACATCCCCACCATATTTTGTGCAAAGCAAATTTCTTTCCAATCTCAACACTCTCAAATGTTTGTTGTCATAGATTTTTGTACCCATGATGGAAAAAAAATCATTTTAGGATCTTTTAGGATTTCGCTAATGTCCTTCACTTTAATGTACCTGTCTGTCTTGAGCATATAACATGGCACTTTTTTATCAAATTTGACCACATATCAAGACCCAGCCTTCACTTTTTTGCTCAGTGATCCAACACTCCCAGCACAGTTCTTTTATTCGACTAAATGAAGCTGAGTGGGGTTTCTAAAGCCTGCCGGAGCAGTGTGCCTCTCTCTTTCAATGTCACAACACGCTCTCAGCAGGGCCGGAGTGCATGCATGTGTTCGAGTGTGTGTCAGGTTACCGGGTTAGGTGGTTATGAGTAGTCCTTTCCCACAGATGTGATCTGCTTGTTAAGTATACTTCAACCCCTTTTCCTCTCTTTCCCACAACAGCTGAGCCCCAATTTGATGCCTATTGATTTGTGCTACAGTGATGCATTGTTATGACAAACATCCTATTCAGTGCGTCGATGTGTAGTCTCTTCATTCATTTATTTACTTGCCTACTGAAACTCTCTACATATTTTGGGTCTAAATAATAAACACTTCTATAGACAGCCACAGGTAGGCTGTATTTCAGAACAGATTAATACCCTTTAAATAAATCAGTAGCAATAAACACTGTGGAATGACTATGAACATTTATGAAGTGTTTAATAAAGTTTTTAATAGTCATATATTTAATTCAAATCCGTGACCTTAGACCCTTTTTAATTTTAATGTTGGTAATGTTTTAATATCTTGGCATAAACTGCAGAGTAATAACGGCAACCTTGAAAAAAATATGGCACCGTAAAACCGATTTCATGGCAGCATTTGCATTTGTCATATTATTTAATACAATAATGTTCATTCTCAAAGTAAAGCCACCTTAAACGTTAATTGGCAAAGGAAAAAGTGACAACATACTGATATAAATTATTTGGTAACGAAGCCCGTGTTGTCAGTTCTAACAGTTTTCCCTCGGCGAAAAAAATTAATCCGTCTGGAAAACAACCTCGTGGCCACGTTATTCCAACTCCAAAGATTTAGGCGTATGTTCACCGGACTGCGCGCTCAGACAGAGGCTGGGCTGTAGGTGTGTCTGAGGACCTCATGCAGAATGTATTCAAATGTTTTCGGCAGTAGGATGGCGTAAAAGTGCCGCTCCGAGCACACGCACGGTAGACAGCGCGCTTCATTACGTTGGCGGAGGAGAGAAGGCAGCCTTGTTTCAGCATCCCGCGCGCAAACATGGATATGCTGCTCAGAAATCATTGTGGATTGCTTATAGGACTGTCCATGATTCTTGGGTTGGTATGCGCATCAGCCGGCCAAGGTAAGATTACGCTGGTTTCAGCCTTATTTTGAGAGTGCTGAATGGTTGCAGGTGCACGGCTCAAACGATACAAAACCACATGCGTGAGCTGATTAGAATACACCTTAAGTTGTTTTTTTAAACTTTGTTGCTAATTTAACAGAGTAAACTTGTAATCGGTTTTTATTTTCTTGGCAAAACTAGAGAATTATTTCGTTAAAGTGGTGCATATTTGAAACTGACAGTATAGAATAATTGCCCTGTGCAAGTAATGCCGCCTTTTCCCAAATCACTCTGCATCATAGAATCCAATAATGTGGGCATTTTCATAATACTGCTTTAAAGTGTTTTGATCAGCACGTTTGCCTGTATTCTAAACGTTTAAATAGATGTGTGGACATATGATAGATTAAATCGGTTAAGTATTTGTTCGGTACTACTACAGGGCTTCAGGATGGGCTGGTGTCAGGCGAATCTTACTGTGGTCCTGACTGTGGTGAGACAAAGACTGTTTATAAAAAGCTCAAACAATATGAACGGGAAAGATTAAAGAATCGTTTAAAAGAAATGGTCATAGATAACGAAGCATGACAAAACTGGAGGATCCCAAAACAGCGAGGATTCGGAAACAGAAAACTGCACCAACACGGGACGCTGTCGGTGAATGAACAGACTAATCCAAGTCCTAAGGGTGCAAATTGCCTGATTGTCATTCGATCTTTCGCGTCGTGCCGATTCAGCCCAGCCAACAGAGGCCAGTTGGAGAAAAGCACCGCGTTTGTACATTTTCTAGCAGCTTCCGCATCGTTATTATATCCAAGTTAATTCTCTCGCGTTTTAATGACTTGCCCTCACGTCTCTGACATATGGGCTTTGACCAGTCCGCAGCATATGCACAAATGTTTGAGAACTCCCTACGCTGTATTCTTAGAGCGTATTAAATGCTCTCTTTTGTGCCTGCATTAGTGACCAGATCCCACTGTTTAGTTCCAGTTCACTGCCAGCGTCTCAGATGCAGTACAGCTCACTACCAGTATTGATTCTTAAAGTGAGATAACTGCATCCGCCTAGCTGAGTTTAAAAAGGGGAGATTTATTTTTTATATTACCCACCTGAGGTTAATAGAAAGCAACACATTCAAATGTGCCTAATGACGCTTTTTGGAGACTTTGACTCGTAACTGAGATATTTTTTACTGAGTATCTGTAAGCCCCTTATCTCTTCAGCGAGTCTCTTTGGATGCTGTAGAGAGACCTCCAAGAGTCTCCTTTTTCATTTTAGTGTTTTTCACAAAAGTTAACCTGATTATTTATTTATTTATTTATTTATTTATTTTTGTCTGCCTGGGATGCTCTTACTGAACCCCCCCCCCAAAAAAAACCAAACAAAAAAACAGTAAAAGCGCAATAGCTCAAGATGGTCAAAAAGGTAAATAACTTTCATTTAATAAAGTGGCCAAAATGAAAGTGACTTCACTGGGGTTTTGGAGGAGCTCAGATATTCTGATGCTTGAGACTGAGGAAAGTCTCAGAAAGCAGGACAGCAAATCAAAGCAATGCTATATACTGGTGGGTCCTCCCGAAGGCCCATTAAAGAGGCTGAGCTCATGCCAGCTGAGCCGAAGTTCACAGCTGGAGCTTAACATTTGCTGTTTACTGTTTGTGCCAGGTGACTCGCCATCCATCGTAGTTTAAGAAGGTTCCAGAAATGGAACCACGGGAGGACCTACTTCGTGTCACATGGCAATAACACCCAACTGGCCACATTACATGTCATTCCTAAGGTTATGGGTTTGATCTGAGCTGCTGCTGCTGCTGCTATATTGACTTTGAGGGCAACCCTCAACCTTATGGGAGTGGAAAGTGTCCCTGCAGGTAATATCATTTGCTTCAGCAATATATAACCCCATAGGTGTCTGGAAACATGCCAGTGATGCAACAGCTGAGGTTCAGGCGCGTGGCATCACACAGACCACACACGAATAACTAAAATCCCACATTTACAGGCGATTTTTTAAATGTGGCGTTACAGAGTGCTATTTAATCTTCATATATTTTCCTGTCTTTGGGAGACCCAGCAAATGTTTATGCAAATAAACAGCGGTGTGACACCAATCGTTCTTCTTAATATTACCGATGGCCCACTTTTTTAGTGAGAAACAGACACGGATATATTTAAAGTGGTATCTGTGCTGAGCTTGTCTCGCTTTTTGCACTTCTCCATTCAGCCTATCAGAATTTAAGGACGGCCTATCAGATCTTGGGAGGACTTACTTTCACGCCTCTTGTTATCATCACTTTCTGGGCGTTTATCGCTGCCAAAAGCCGACTAGAGGCAGTCAAGTGCTCAATTTAATCATGACTGTATGGGAGCTTATGGTCTGCCTCAGTATCTTCCATGAGCATGTGTTATGATAAAAGTTAGTCATGGCGAAGCACAGGAGAGGCCCGGTGTTTGTGATTGTGAAGTAATTGTGAAGCTTCCTATACTGGCACGGGTTACAAAAAGCAAGTAATCGAATCCATTACACTGTGGGAACAGTGGACAAGTGTAAAAGTGAAGAGGTCTTCGTTTCATCTTTTAGCTGTCGTTTTTTGGCTACCTTAAGGTGCTGTGGGAAGAGATAGTTCTACTAAACACGAGCTTTCGCCTTTGTTCGTTTTTTGTGTTTGCGTGTGTCCATTTGCTCAGGCAATTTGCGCTGTGCTGTTATTAGCCACGGGAGATTCATATAAGATTAACTCATATGGAAATTAGATGTGTGTCCCAAAAACAGGGTGCTTATGCAGTCCGAGGCAAGACCCATCACAATTAATTGTTTTTCAATGAGCCTGTTGTTTCTATGGAGAGGTACATAAACTCAAATAAGATCAATTTGTTGCAAACGCTTGTGTAATTCACTGCAAAGCGCAAATTCCATTATGATTCATGACTGTGGTGCATCTCAAAAAGCTTGGATAAAGAAACAGGAGGAGAGAGGGGAGAATATATCGCCCTCATGCATCTTCTTTGCTGTCATTTGTGAAACTATGTGATTGGAAAGCCAAACCGGGAATGGGAATGTTGTGGAGTCAAGGTTACACAATAGTGTCAGTGGGGGCCAGCCTCCTCCAAACCATCCCCCTGACCATGAAGCTGGCACACATGAATCTACATTTATTAATAAGTGGTGCAGTATTTAAGATGAAAATTGGCCCACAGTCACGCTGCACCTGTCAGTGACTCATGGCCCCTGTTTGTTCTCAAGGCCAGATTCCTCAAAAGACACCAAAAGCTGGACACATTCATCTTCCACACCTGTCACCACTGATAGGTGATACTGGGAAGAGAATTCATCATCTGCACGGATTCTGTGTCACGGTATATACTGCACCAGGGAAAATATTTCCTTAGCTGCCAATGTAAAGCCACATTATAAATAATTAGGAACTTGTTTGATATTTTATTCTACATACATTAAAGTCTACATATAAGGTTTGCTCTGGGGAGACTAACTGTTGTCTTATAGAGTAAGATTCACACAGACACATGCACAGACATGAACAATCTATAATGTACACTGCCTCACCAAAAAAAAGGTCACTGCCTGGATTTAACTAAGCAAATAGGGAAGAGCCTCCCATTGGTTAATTACTGCATGGGTGATTGTTTCAGCTGGCAACCAGTTATTTAACCCAAACTGATGCAGTGATAAGCTTCTCATTTGTTAAACAACCATGTTGAAAGACACATCCTGTGGTCGTGGAAAAGATGTTAATCTGTTTCAGAAGGGTCAAATTATTGGCATGCATCAAGCAGAAAAAAACATCTAAGGAGATTGCTGAAACTACTAAAATTGGGTTAAGAACTGTCCAATGCATTATTGAAAAGTGGAAGGGCAGTGCGGAAACATCATCTTCGAGGGATGAATGTGGTTGGAAAAAAATCTTGAATAATAGTGACGGGCGATCACTTAAACGTGTGGAGAAATCAAATCATAGAAAAACAACAGTAGAACTCAGGGATATGTTTAATAGTGAAAATAAGAGCATTTCCACACATACAATGCAAAACGGGAACTCAAGGGATTGGGACTAAACAGCTGTGTGCCTTAAGAAAACCACTTGTCAGTGAGGCTAACCAGCAAAAACGGCTTCATAAAGATTGGACTCTGGAGCAATGGAAGAAGGTCATGTGGTCTGATGAGTCCAGATTTACCCTGTTCAAGAGTGATGGGTGCATCAGGGTAAGAAGAGAGGCGGCTGAAGTGATGTACCCATCATGCCTAGTGCCTACCGTACAAGCCTGTGGGGGCAGTGCTATGATCTGTGGTTGCTGCAGTTGGTCAGCTCTAAGTTCAGCAACAATATGTGCCCAAAGAATGAGATCAGCTGACTACTTGAATATATCGAATGACCAGATTATTCCATCAATGGATTTTTTCTTCCCTGATGGCACAGGCATATTCCAAGATGACAATGCCAGGATTCATCGGGCTCAAATTGTGAAAAAGTGGTTCAGAGAGCATAATTTTCACACATGGATTGGCCATCACAGAGTCCAGATCTGAACCCCATTGAGAAACTTTGGGATGTGCTGGAGAAGACTTTGTGCAGTGGTCCAAATCTCGCATCAATACAAGATCTTGGGGAAAAATTAATGCAACTCTGGACAGAAATAAATGTTGTGCCATTGCAGAAGCTTGTGGAAACAATGCCACAGTGAATGTGTGCCATAATCAAAGCTAAAGGTGGTCCAATGAAATATTTAAGTGTGTGACCTTTTTTTTGGCCAGGCAGTGTATGTTACATTATGCTAAAACAAGGATAGAAGACTATATTTATAGAGAAAAATATAACTGAGCTTTAAATTGTATTAACTGAGTTCAAACTGCATGGTTTAAAAAAGCATAAGATCATAAAGTATAAAATGATTAATGACTTGAACTTGTAAACCATATCAAGGAATTATTCCCAGTGTATCTTTTTGCCACACAATTTTCATAGCCTACAAAGCAGCACAAATATCAGGTTTCATGCAGTGTACACCAGTCAATAATCTCACAGTGAGCAGGCTGGTAACTGGTAACACTAATCACTAAGTGCTTGTAACCAAATTACCCAGAAGGCTAATAAAACCTAATCAATGTCCATATTCTGTTTGTGCCTGTCTATGTAATATCCGTTATATTGATGTGTGTGTGTGTGTGTGTGTGTGTGTGTGTGTGTGTGTGTGTGTGTATAGACACACACAAACAGGTAACAGCAGTGTAGTCTATCAAAACATGTAGAGATTGCAAAATGTAGTGAAGTACACAAGGTTTCCAGAGAAATGGGATGTTTCGGACAGAGGTCCTTCATCAGCTGTGCAAGCAAAGTGCTTCTGACATTCTGAAAGAGGTGGATCTTTTTTATATTAGAAAACAGATTTTGAGAACACAACATTAATTTCATGGGGTTTAATTCATGGAGTATAATTCAGTTCTTTATTTATATATATAGTTTTATATATTTCTATATTTCTATTACTATATATTCTTTAATATATATATATATATATATATATATATAATGTGTGTGTGTGTGTGTGTGTGAAGAATATTTCAGAAGAACTTGCTTGCACAGCTAATGAAGGAACCTGTTTGCTTGCACAGCTTATATATATATATATATATATATATATATATACACACACACACACAAAATCACATGGGATATGCTAATTTCTTACTTTTAAAAATCTAGTGGAAAATTGCTCTCATCATTAGCTATGTTCTCTTGCGTGAATGAACGGCTGTGAATCTGTCTGTTCTAGGCAAGCTGTGAACTTGAGCTGGCTAGCAAGCATATTATGTCAGTCAAATTATGAATGTGAAAAAGAGAGAGACCATAGAGGGCAAAGGGAAACTTACATTCAGTTCTAAGAAAACCCACAATCGGTCCGTGCACAAAAAGAGCAAAATATCCAGTATATCTCTGTTTATATTTCTGTTTCAAGAATTTCTTGATTATGCAGATATGCCTGAATGATTAAACAGATATTTGATTAAGGTACAGCATGATAAAACGCTCCTTCCACATGAAATATTTTAATTGCAGTCCTGTCAATTTAATCGTTACAAGAGAATCAATCGCCCAGCCCTCCTGTTAAGGTGTTTAATGAAATTTTGTTTGACTTCCAGTTGAACAGTAAGTTATTTAGGAAATTCAGAAATGTGCTAGACAAGGAACAAAGAGTCATGGGAGTTCAGTTTGACTGTCCCACCTATAGCTCCCCTCCCCACCCCCCCCACACACCTCCAAAGCTGCGTGGAATTCAGTGCTTGTATTCCATTTCACTCTCCAGTGCTTTCTCCTGGGACAACCCAGCAAGGAAGACAGACCAACTGCCAAACTGGGTCAAAGGGGACCCTTTGCGCCCTTCTCCCCAGTGAAGGGGGAATTTGTTAGACATTCCGCTGCATGTCAAAAGGCTCCCTGGGTGCTCATCCATGTTGGGCTGGGCCATTTGTTGTTTTCTCAGACCCGCGTGTAAACTTGCAAAGTGAATGACTTTCGCAGAGAAACTCTTTTCTGTCATCTCGTTTGTCTGAGATATATTCATCTGCCCTAGAAACCAATTAGTGAGTCTATTAAGGGCCTTATTTTTCATTGTCTGAAAGTGCTGAGGAAGCTTTGCTGCCATTGGTATTGTCAGCGTAGGTGCAATCACAAGATGCAGACTAAGATGCAGTCCACATAATGTTACTGAAACCTTTGATCTTTAACTTACTTTAGCACATCTTTCCACCCTAACGTTACGTGTTGAAGTTACTTGTAACGTGTAGGAGTTGCATGCTGGAGTTACTTGTTACATGTAATCCTTCACCAGCTTTGGCTACGTTGACTGTATGGCTGAAGAGCAATGCTTGTATTCCTGATAGAGGCTAGCTTTTGGAAGAGGCAATTACAACATGCACTCTGCAAATGATCTTCATGTAAATCCACCACTATCCCCCACCCCCACCCCAACTTGCACATTCAGGGGCCCATAATGACTGAGGATTCATTATGCATTTTAAACAGACTCCTGTCAGATTTTATTTAGAACAAGAAGATTTCATCATATGAAAAATGTTGGGCACATCACAGGTGCAGATAAGACGCTAACCAAAGAGCTGTGGAACATCTCTGTAGCAGAATGCAGATGAAACAACTGGACATGAAAATTATGTCTCGAGCAAATCAGGCCATTAATGGGCTTAAAAGAAAGATGGTGGCCTTGTAGTAGGTTGTTATTATGTACCATGCCTTTGATGTCCTGTATTTATTCTTTTTAAAATTGCGTCCACAGCAGATCATGTGATTCTCCATAAAGGAATTTATTGTGATGGACAGCGAAATTAAGTGCAAAATAAATAAATAAACAAACAATTCCTTTGATCAAGAAGTGTTAGAAGTTTCAAAGCCATCAATCCAACCCCAAGACATGAGCTTTACCACCCACAGGCCAGGCCTGTCCCATGAGTCTTAACTTGTAAGTTTATGATAATCTAAACTAGCACTGAATTATAAATAGCGTGCCAGTTTTTAGCCAAAAAGAGGTTGTGCATATGTATTGCACTCATAGAGAGGATAACATACATCATACGCTTCACTAAAAATGAGACCTCTGTATGTTTTGAATGCATAGGTAATTGCTTTTGCGCTTACCAAGGAATATTAGTTTATCTAAACTGGAAATGAACTGCTTGCATTTCAGTTTGATGGACAGTTTCAATTAACGTTGCTAACAGAACACTGTATGTGTGTAGCATGAGAGAGAATGATGGAGAGCATCTCGGCTTTTTGGGACCTCACTTTCTGCAGTAGCTGTTTACTCGATTTGCATCGCCAAGGCAAGAACACAAATGACAAGAATACAGAACACACAAGAATGGAAAATGCTCACAGAAGAACTGCTATAATTAAAGGGTGTGACACGATGTCCTTCTCATAATGTTTTAATGTTGAGCAATAATGATGAACAACACATGACTCAATATGGAAAGCTGCAGACGCATTGTTCTCGTGCTTTACATTTTTATCTGCTCCTATAATGCTAATCCTAGTAAGGGTGCTGAGCTTGTCCCAGCGGGACTCTCCGAGTTGAAACGTGAAAGCTGATTGGCTGATTATTTTCACCGTGTCCACGTCATACCTGGATTGCGTGCTGCGAGTGAACAGGCGTGCGCTACTTATTGCGACATTTAGCCTAATTGTATAACATTGTTTAACAGAATCGCTTGCTGGAAAGGAAGGCGGCACCTCTGTTTTACTTCAAGGTGCGTCTGCTCAAAAGACACAGTGGATGAAAGAGCACTCTGCTTGGATCTGGAGCATCAGAAACCCAGCCCAGGCTGTCTGCACAGTTTCGGTGCAACTTCAGTGCAGAAAATATTTCATTGTACAAGTCAGAGATAGCTCCTGGGCTTTTTTTTTTTCAGTCAGAGCTTAAACGTTCCTGCTGCGAATCATGTGTCAATAAGTTCATGCTCAGATGGACTGGAGGCTAGTTACGCATTTGCTACACATATTTTTTATTTTCAGTGGTGTGGGTTGCATCAGTAGTCACCTAACGTGACCAGTGTCCACACACGGGGAAGAAATCCTGGTTCCTTTCCCCTGGACACATCACTGCCCATCATGCGGTCCGAATGGCGAAACCAATGTCTGCATCCTGTTCCACTCCTAAGTCTGTCTGTTTAATGACGTTCCAAAGGATTTGCTTAATGAATTGTACAAAACAATCCCACATCCAGACGTGTGCTGTCTTCTGCCTCATGTTTTGAATTATTATTGTTTCCATAGCCACAATTACTACTATACTTTACTGTGCCTCAACTAGAAGGTTAGACTGTTTAATACATTTTGGCTACTGAAGGTGGCTTACAGCACTTGTCTTTTGGGGTTCTCTCTGTTTCCAGAGTTTTCTCAAAAAGCACTATTAAAAGTTACAAGGGGATTTTAGCACCAAGTGCTGAATGATGGATCGCCATCATTAGCTTTTCTACTCTCATGCTGTCACTTAGATGCTTAGACTATTTTCAGACTGTTATCACACTGTTATCAGACTGTTATCACACTGTTATCAGATCATTATCTGCACAAACTGTAAAACCAGACACCATGGGACAACAAGAGATGATTGAGAGTGAGAAAGAGCGAGAGAAGACTGAATCCTGAGATGAGATGCCCTCTAAATAGTGATCAAAGTTATTTTTCAGGCTTTGACAATTTTATTTTCAGGGTCCTTAACAGTTTCATAATAAAAACTACAAGCATTTATGGACAACTAATTTCATTTGTACATGTGGAGAAAAATTATTTTCTGTTGGTTACAATTCTTTGGCGTAAAAAAAAACAAAAACCCATCTTAGTTTTTAAAAAAATGTTTTTATTGATATCCATCTCAAATGAATGCAATGTTATTTAACCTCCCCAATAAAAGTCCTCCCTAAGATTTTGTTCCAGTTGCCTCAGTTCTTTAATTAGCTCAAGTCATCAGGTACAGTTAATTAACTAAATCAACTGGGTAATGCAGTCATGACAGGCAGCAATGTGCAGAAATGGCATGAACACAAATGCAGAATGCTGAAAGCGGACAAAGTTCTTAGACTTTCCTCTCAGCCCTTTTGTTCATGAGTGACCCTACAGTGTCTGTATTGTATCAGATAAGGTTATCTCCATCCTGTCTATGGCAGGATTCCACAGAGTGTCAGCACTAAGTAGCCTTTCGTTTGGCATCTATCTTTATATCTTCGCCAGGATAGCCACCCCAAACCACATTTCACTGTAGTTGAGACTTTATCAAACATCATGACAGTTCTCCAAATTCCAATTATCTAGTCATTACCAGAATTGCCAGGTACATGCCTACTTTAATTACCTTATGTCCTTGTGAGTTATGGCCTTGGTATATGAAGCAAGATTAGGCACTGGGGCTCAAAGCTTAAAAAAAAAAAAGATAAATCATTGTCTTCATTGCCTTTCACTATGGAGATAAGACAGAAAAGTCCTATATGCCCAAGGGTGTATTTAAGAACTAACAAAAAGCTCACCTTCAGAGCTGTTTGTGGCTAATGTAATCACCTGCAGCCCAGTGCCTTGACTGCATGAGAAACACTGATTTTGCCAGATGAGACATCCCCTCAGTAATGGAAATTCACTTGCTGTTTCACAGAATCCAACACACACTGCCTGATCGCCTGTTAGGGTGAACGCGATTGCTGCCATCATGAATTTGAAGTCACTCCCACTGACACAGCCCCTTGTCCAAATGGACTTATTATTGATAGTTATTGCAGCTAAACTGCTTCATTTTCACTTCTTATTTTAGTACTCAGACTAATTAACGAAACATCACTAATATGCTGACATAGATTACCATAAGGCAATTATAGTAATGGTCCCTGACACCATAGTTGCTGCAATCTGCTTAACTCAATAAAATACACAAAGCAGCAGTATATCTTACAGTGTATTACATACAATAAGACAATTATCTGTAGTACTAGAAGCCTGGAAAAACAAATTTTGCTTTTCTGTCAGTTTGTCTCCTTAGGTTAAAACTGCTGTAAAAGTAATTGTGTGTTTAATGTTACTATTCTACAGAAAATCTATGTATTTTCTGTGCAGAGCAAGTGGCCCAGTTCTAAGAGCATGGCTGTAGGTGTCTGTGGTTTTAGTGTGGTCGTAAATTTTACCCTTATCAGCAGTAAACATGATGGTGCATGGAGCTCGAAACCCCATCCTCACAAGTGCCCAGATTACAGCCCATTCGTGTGAGGCTCGGCACTAAACGGGTAGCACTTAGATACTGTAGAAGAACCGGTGCTCTGTGGTTATCTGTGAAGTGTGAAGATGCATGTAATGGAATGCTTCACCCTAAAATTCTGTCTTGGGTAATGAGAAGAACCTCAAAAGGGTGGGAGGGAGGGACAGTTAGCACTTATGAACCGGCTCCATTAACTCTGTTTATTGTTAGCCAAATTAACAATTTGGACCCCACAATGCTGGGTTAATGATCGATATTTGTTAAGGCTAAGGAATATTGCCATTCAAGACACAAAATTAAATTTCATTGTTGAAAAAAATAACACTCCAAATGTGCATGGGGTTTGATGTTCTTTGACGAGTTTGATATATTTTTATTTTAAGAGATTATAACCTCTACAACCAGTTAAGAGTGCTAAATTCTCTTCTGTTCCCCTTTGCTGTATGGACTAGAACAATCATTGAAATAACAATAAGTAATCTCAGTCAAAACTAATTTAAAACAAATTCTTTACTAAATCTCACCAATATGTTAGTTTTCCATTTAAACCCAACATAGTAGCTGGTTTTCACATTTCAGCAGAAAAATACACAGATATACATAAAAAAATCTGCAAAATAATATATAACAGAAACCTACTATATTTTACTTTGAATAATTAATACTAAACTGTAGTTTTGATTTTAATTCATGAAAAGCTTGCTTTAACTTTGTTTGTTAATGAAACTTCTCATTAGTTTACCGTAGGCCCATCTCTTAAATTGTCACAATTTTTAAATTTATTAAGCAATTAAAAAATATATAATAGCAATAAACTAAACTGGGCACTTCACTCTGAATGAACAGGAAAAAAACTGTAAAGGTGCTTCTTTTGTAAGTAACTGAGATCTAGCAGCAAACTCTTCTCATGTGAAATATGACTATGTATTCAATGTGCATGACTGTGTTGATCAAACCCCTTTAAGCCTGAAGAACTCGGAGCCACTAGGCAACTCCGAGCATTATGTCATTCACATGTAAATCTTCAAGATGTAGGGCAATAGCTTGTTTCCTCAATTTAAGTGAAACGGTAGGCTACACAGAGTCGTATGCAAAACGGCTTAAACAGTGCACGTTAGCATAAACCGAACAAGTCCAACTCTTTGCAGCTGTAAGCACAAGCACTTTTCTACAAATCATAAATGAAACATTCCGTACAGACCTTCAGACTCATTAAACCTCATGTTGACAGTGGTTAAATAAACATTTTCACCATAACTGCACACTCCTGTCACTCCTGCTGCACTACACCCTCCTTCTTCACACTCTCTTCTTCCTCAATCTCATTTGCCCCTCCCCTCACTTTATTCACACCATATCTGCACTACAAGATCTATCCCATCATGTAAACCTTTTTCTCCAAGAGCTATACAAGTATAAAATGTATTATAAGAGATTATTGTGAACTACAGTTCACTAACTAAATTCATAAAGTCACACAGTGCTACACCCTCCCATTTCTAAATAAGTAATAGCTTGTTAGATGTTACACTTTCTAACAAATTTTCTCTAGTGTGTCTGGGCCTTTAAGTGGTAAAGGCTTTAATTTAGTTTAGCTAAGCACACTGAGCAAACTACTGAGGGTTTGTATCTCAACTCCTACAGTCCTCAGTGAGTTGAATGAAATTAACATTTTGGATTATAGTCAGATGGTTTCCCAGGTTTATTATAGCATAGATGAATGATTAGTCTCCTTTCTTGTCTGGATAAACAGCACAGTAATCAGAAAGTCCAGCGTCCTCCACTAAAATACCAGAATCAGGGCTATCTCTCCCTTCTAGTTCTGCGTCTGCCACAGAAAGAAGTGGAGGTGTGGCTTCTGCATCCTCTACAAGAAGTGGAGGTGTGGCTTCTGCATCCTCTACAGGAACTACATCCTGTACAGGAGCTACGCCCTGTGGTGTAATGTAAACTGTAGTGTTAAACCTGTTGATGATGTCAAAGGGCGGGTTCGGTATTGTTCTGTGTGTTACAGGCTGCATGTGGAGCTATGATAAAACTACGCTGTACTGAAGCCTGACTGATAATAGTCAATAAACAGTCTGAACTCTAAAAATGGTCAAAATAGTCTTTATTGTTGAGATAATAGTCCCGAAACAACAAGCTCAACTCACCATTGCTGAAATGTAAGCCATTCTCGTTAACCGTGGCAGTATGCTCTTGCCATCCTGACATTTCTCCCAGTTATGAGTGCAAGTCATCTGAGACTAAACAAAGAAGCTATAACTCAGCTTCAGGCTCAAAAGTCTCACCGCCTTGCCCATTAGTGACAAAGTCTGAAGCTTAGGTTTATTCCACAGTGTCTGCCTGTGGACAATTCTCTTATACAGGTCTAAGTGCCACAGTTCTGTTTGTGGAGAGCTCAGGCATTCATATCAAATACTCAGTAGACAAAATATCATCTTTATGGTCTTTACCACTCCAGTACCTCTCTCTGGCTTGACATGCTACTTGGGTAGGTAATGCATCTTTATGCCCCTTAAGACAGTGTTGCACATGAGCACTCCAGTTCCACCCTCCAGTGGTCCTAACTCTTTAGTCATTGTATGCCTTGTTTTTCTGATGATTCTTGGTAGTTGCTTTTGATGCAAGCTGATAAGCCCAATTCAGGGACTGTTTCACTTTGGAAATGTATTGTAGGTAATTGAAATCACCCTCTCCATCCAGAGAAGTGCCAAGGCAAACATCCAGATGGTTAGCAAGTTTCTCCACTGAACACGAGTTAATACAAGGACTAACAGTGGCATCCTTTTTGATATAGTTGTACAAATGTACAAGCTGGCTTGTGTGCTAAGTTCATGCATTGTAAGCATTGACAAGAGGACGACTGTGTCGTTTTGATTGAGGGTCTCCGGAAAAACTAGCTGGGACCTCCCTAGCAGATAAACGTTGCAATTTATCTTTAATTATTAACTTGGCACTTTCTCATCCCAAGAGTGCAATATCAGAATGATCCAGTTCCCACTTTTTGTTATACTGGTCCAATGGCAGGGTCCATTTCATTTACAGAGCTATTCAATTTTCATATCTGTCAGTGGTGACATTATGTGACCGATACTGAATATACAAGACACAGGAGCAAGAGCTGGCAGCCAGTAGTGACCAGAGGCATTGATTTTAGCTGTGGTGAGAATCTAAGTGGGTTATTGTGTGTTCTGACTGTAAACCAGGCTCTAAATAAATAATCATGGAATTGATCTTAATCTGGACATATAAATACCAAAAACTCTAGTTGGTGGACAAGGGAGCCCTGTTCAAAAGCACTAAAGTACTTGTAGTTAAATCCTATGGATTATGGCCAGCTCCCAGCCTATTTCTGTTCCATCTGCTGGCATGTGAAGGCTAGCACCAGTGTGTGGATAAAGCAGTTAATGCTTTTGGGAAATGCATCAGTATATGATGCATCTATATACTACAATCTCACTTTGTAGTACTTTACCTCTTTCTTTCTGTGTTGGTGAATAACCCTTAGTGAGCTCTGTGAATGGTCTGGTTATTGCAAAATAATTTGCAAATCTGTGACGGTACATACAGAAATAGAAAATTGATATCCAAGACCTAAGATCAGTAGGTTGTTTCCAGTGTGTTACTGCTGACACCTTTTCAAAGTCAGTGGAAATGCATGCCTGTGACGCATGTCCAATAGACTTGACCTGACAACACTGGTATTTGTCAATTAAGATTTTCAGGTAGATTCAGAACTTTTAGGAGATGTTCCTCAAGCTCCCCTAAAGTTTTTCCAAGTACTATTATTTTGTCACGTTAGACAATGACTTGGAGAAGATACCTGATTTGAGCTTTTGAAATGTCTCAAGAGCCCCAGTCATCTCCTGTAGCACACACTCATACACTCAACTGGGGGGTCTGGGGGAGGTGTCATCTTCTCCTCAACTGTTATAGCAATTTGGTAATACCCACTTCCAAGATCTATGGCAGAGAAATATTTGCTCCTGGTCAAGAAATCCAATCCATTGATGTGGGACATGTTGATTGGTAATAGTTCATTGGTTTAGAGTGATTTTTATCCACTGATATTCTCACATTGCCTTTATTTTACTTGCTATAGTGGTTGAGTAGATATATTCACTGCATGGTTCTTTGATTATTCTTGCATCCAGCAACTCCACATTGTTTATCTCAGCATATTCTAAATCACATGATCTTTCTTATTGGTCTAGTGTCTCTTAGCTGTATGTGATGCTCTGTGCCTTGGTCCAAGCCAGAATCCTACACATTACATGAGAATACATTACATTCCCTGCTAGTTTACCTCTTAGACTATTCTTGCAAACTTACACTACCTTTTACACTACCTTTTGGGATGATAGTATTTTTCAGGAATTCATTATGCAGAAGTACTGTAAAATTATTCATATCAGTAGCTGAAGAGGGACACACTGATGCCTGTATTAATAAACCAATCAGACGAGTGAATGTTGAAGATGATTTGACCAGAAGAATGTTTTTGGACCTTTAGGCTGCAAGCACTGTACTTTGCACAGAGCTCAGTGAGGGACCAAGGCCCAGCCCACATCACATTCTCAACTACACTGCCTGTGTCTGCTTCCAGTCCTGTGTCTGCTTCTGACTCAGGACTTAAAATGTTCTCCAGCAGTCTTCCTGAAGAGCCTGAATGACTCCTTTAAATAAGTCTGCATTTGTCCCAGTAAGGAAATTGCATTTAGTAGCAATATAGCCATCTTCCCCACATCTGTCACAAAAGTAGGTGTCAGTTTTCTTTGAGGAGCTACATTTTCCAACAACAGGTTTACTGTCCAGTGTCTCTTTAGATGTTACTTTTTGCCCTTCCAACATATTGAAGAGAAAATGTAATTTGTGGATTATCATCAGATTTGCTTAACTCTGCAGTCCATGTGCTTGTCTTTGAAGTATTTGAAATTCAGTCCCTTCCTTTCTTTTTAGGCTTTTGAATAGAGTCAGCGGCTACAGTACACTGTGGGAGACTGCTTAGCAGTCATATCTCTTATCTGGGATTCCAACACTCTAATCTCAGCTCTAAAATCTAAAAGTTCATCTTTTTCAGACTTTGCCTGAACTGCATGTATCTCATTAAGGAGTTGTAGGAAAGTGGGAGGATTATTCTTTCTTTCTCTTAGTCTGAGATGTAGTAGCTCGAGGTCAGATTCAGTTGCCCTTTGAAGCAACTGTTCGACCCAAGCTTTATCTGCTGAGCTGGGTAAAAGACCTCCTCTCGGCGCTGCTTTGGAAAGAGATCTCTCAAGGCATCTAAGAAGCTCTGATAGACGTTTACCTGCTGTTGTCAAATCCTTCTAAAAACTTAGTAAAGCTCTTCACCAGATTCTGTTGTTCTGAATCAGTTTTCAGGAGACTCTATATATTCTACAGGGCTAGCTTCTGATTTGGCTACTCTTACTGCTTGAGAGATCTCCAATGCTGGGCCTTTTAAATTTTCAAGAATTCTCTTTCCTTTTTCTCTATTGGCACAGTCACACTCATCTACCACAATTGTGGCTTGTTCCAGAAAGTTCTCTAAGGTCTCTTTACACCAGCTGGAGTGGGGCCGACTCCAGGTCTCAAGTATTTATACGTGGTACTCTCACTGGGAGCCTTGGCACTCTAACAGATCATTGACTGATTCTACCCACCTTCTTTGGCATAAGCAATATATATAACACCAACCTACAACATCTTACCTATTAAATTAGTATAAATTAGTATAGATATGAACAGTAATATAGATGATGTATATTACTCAATTGATTCATACTATAGCCTATTTTGATTTAAATTTTTTTAAAAACCTAACTTTAGTTGCTAATTTAATTATTTTGTTTTCCCCCTCTGTATTCTTGTACCTTAGAATATATGACTGAACTGTAAATAATAACTGAAAGAATACATAAATACCGATTTAAAAAAAAAAAAAAGTAAAAGAAATGCACCTGTATTGATGCTCAAGAACCTTAAGGCCTAAAACTAAAGTAGCCGTTGCACACTGAATGAGCAGAAATAAATAATTATGATATTTCATGTGTGTTTTAGAGTATTAACGTCTCCTAGCATGCACTATGGTGTGAATGATAGTTCTGATGAAACTGAGCCACTCTGAACACTCAGAGCAGTATCTGGTTTTGTGTGAAGCCTCCACGTGTGACACAGTTATAGTGGGAAATAGCTGACTTCTTCAGTATTGAAAAACAGTAAGCTACACTGAGTGATATTCAATATAACCCAAACAATGCGAGTTAGCATAAAATTGACCAGTCCAGTTAAGCTACTGGAACTTTTTGTTTTTGTATTCTTTATAGCTAGAAAGCACAGACATTTTTTTTCTAGTACAGTCTTACTTTGATTATCAATTGTCAAATAACCTGTATAGACTTTCAAACATTTTCAAACTCTCGTTTATAGAGGTTAAAGAAACATTTTCACCATAATTGCATGCTCCTGCCACTCCTGCTCCACCACGCCCTCCTTCACACCATGTCTAAACTATATGACACAATCTATTCCATCACATAAACGTTGTTTTCCTGAACTGTGAACGTATCAAATTAGGAATCATAAAATAACTTTGTGATTATTTGTTGTTAAATTTGCACAGGTTGTAAATTCTCTATAGAATTCTATAGGTTCTCTATAGGTTCTGATGAACGTAATGTGGAATTATATAACTTAACCTTAACCTGGATATCTGATAAACTTATCATAGATATATAATGATATTGCATGACCATGTGCTTTGCTGATATCTGTCAACCTCTGTTTTCAGAAGCCTGTGACAGCCCACTGGTGTCTAATCTGCCGCAGTCTGCCTTCAGAAGTTCATCTCAGCTGTCAAACAGCCACGGTCCAGGCTACGCAAAACTCAACAGAAGAGATGGTGAGTGTCAGTGTACATAATAGGCAGTTGTGGGAGAAAAAAAACTACCAGAATCTACCAGTCCAAAGTTTTGACCCCTTTTTCTACCCTTCTTAGTGATCGTGATTAGTGAATCGATCGATGCGCTTGTTTCTAGAGCATCTGAAGGAGAAGATGGGAGCCCTGGGCACTTTGATTGGTTTGGATGAGCAGCCTCTTGGCCAGTGTGGCTGCTTCACAAACTTGAGCGTTCCTTCCGATAATACCAAGTTGCCTCTGGGATTCAATACAGTAGCTTTGAAAACAAATCAATTTCTTTTTGGTCAGTGGGGTTTTTTTTTTTTTTTTGCCTTTATATAGCGAAAATGCATGGCACAAAAACTGCAGATGCTTTTTGATTTTGATGGGAAGAAAATCCATTGCTCTTTTGAGGTTTATGTGGCTTTGAGTTTTCCTGAATATGGAAAAGGAAGGAGCATGTGTCGATGCATACTCTCATAACTCACTGCCTTGTTGGAGCGCCCCGTTTTGAGGCACTGTGCTGTGCTTGACCATGTCCATTTGTACTGAGCTGTTTAGTGGCTCTCGCTGAATACGAGTCCCTTATTATAGTACATTAGAGTGACGTGTTAAGGCATTTTCTCAGCAGCGGTAATGAATATGAATGCTTCCTCAATTTGCAGCTGCTAGTCTGCAGTGGTGTAGGATAATGTATGGATTTGTAGGCCATCATTTGCCATCAGAACAATAAACATGGCATCTTTTCACAGTATTCAGTAAACACGTCTGAACGTTCATCCATGTCAGAAGTTGAAAAAATGTCATTGACTCGAGCGGGAGGAAGTTGTAATTACTTATGCCTGCAAAAAATAGCCTTCAAAAGAGCCTGCGAACATCAGCCTCCAGAGTTTTGGCACAGTGCACAGTGAGCAGTGCTTTTATTTTCTCCCCAGCGCGTGCACACACACCATGCAGGAAGTTTTACTCCCCACAGGATGGAGCACAGCACACTTCAAAGGCAGGTTTCTGCAGTGCTGCTGAAGCCAGGCTACATACTGATGTCTCTACTTAAAGGCTGGACTGGAAAAAAAAAAAGTAAGAAATACAGCTGCCTCTTTCCACTCACATCCCAGGTGGAGGCTTCTTTTAATTCAGCACTAAACTCCAGCCACCTGAATTTTTTTTAAAAAAAGGCACTATAGTCACTATTTTTGAGACTGGGAAGGGTGTGGCAGGGGTTGTTTATGCCGTGTGAATGAAACAGCCCAGATGAGAACGAGAATTTCACCTTTTATCTTTTCTTTATTCAGTCTGTAAGAGGTTTGGAGATTGCCCCCATCTCTTTGTATTTGCCAGAGTGGTGGTCGGCATGCCGAAGGGTGCCTGGGTCAGGGCAGCCAGCCCTTGATATGTAAAGGGTTCCACATTTGCAAGTTTTTGTTATTTTCTATTCCCTTAAATAGATTTCTTGCATGGAAGGCAAGAAGGTGTGGAATTAATAATAAGCACTGAAACGACACTGCCTCCTCCAGATAGGATTTGGAATATGTCAGTTTTAGAGGCTTGGTTCCTGAGGTCAGTCTCCACTACACCGCTGGGAAGTTTTAACCTAAATCCCCTAATATAGTCCTTCTCTTATAAATTTGTTTAATCCCCCTTCTCTGTTGTACAGAATACGTTGTCTGGTGGGCACAAGGACAGTCTTGCGTATGCACGCTTCCCAGAGTTAGTGTATATGGAGCATAGTGTACATGGAACATGGTGTTTCAAGAGGCATTACTGACCTCTTGCCATGGGATACAACAGAACAGAATTGGTCGTAACACTCTGGTCGTAACACTTTGGTCGTAACACACTGGTCATGAGTAGCCTAAGGCTCTGTATCCACATTTTACTAAGTAACTACTTAATGATGATAAAATATATATTTAGTTGATGAACGTCTGTTTACTTGAAAATCAGTCTGAGGTCCAGTTTCCTGGAAATGGACATTTTATCATTTAGTCCTTCAGTCATATGTGTGGTCAAAATATGTGCTTTATGTTCATTAGGAAGCTCTTACCACTGGAGACAGGAAATAATGTCATTGCACTTTCTAAATTTGTCCCACCTGAACTACAGAGTAGTGAACCAGCCATCGAAACCGTGGTCATCAAACCCCAGTCCAAAAAGGTCACTGCACAGCTCAGTTCAATGTTGTCTTTGACTCAAATCGTGAAGGGCTTGAACACTGCTTATGTAAATAACTTCTGTCAAACACGTTGAAAAAGCAATCACACATCCTTTTCCCATCCATGTCCTCTCATGCACTAAATAAATAGGATAACTGATGACTTTCCGAAGAATCTTGGGTGTTTAGGCAAATTACTTATCAAGAATATGTGACTAAAAGGGCCGTGTCCTCCTTCTTTCCTCAACTAACATTAAAACAGCAGCTTTGGGTTTTTCATTGTAGACGTTTTTGAAGCAGACTTCTCATCACTGGACAAGGCTAACTAGTTTAAAAAAGAGATTTCATGTATCTAAAATGGTATTCAGTTTGATCAACGTGCAAATGTTATGCTCTATATCTCAGGCTGCCATTCTTACTGCTGCCAATGTAGAGCAAAGCTTCCTGCTGACAGAGTGAAATTATTCTTTTCACATATTAAATATGACCCTTTTCCTGTAGGTTAGGTCATCAATTGAACAGCATTGACTAAAGCCATTCACATGGCCCCTGTCGTTTTTATAATGTCTTTGTTTGAATGTTTATTTCACCCCCAGTTTATCTTATAGGTTATAGGTGATAATCCTATAGTTTTGAAGAATATTTTATATAAAACCTTTTTTCATCAATGTATCCATCTCACCAAAGCACACATGGTGGAATCGGCAATTCCACAATGACCTGTTACCACAGCTGGTATATGATCCTAAGGAGGCTTGTTCGTGCAAATTTTGTCTAATAAATGCACAGTCTAGCGGCAATGAACCCCTAGTAAGTTCAAAAGAATTCATTCCTCTTGTGGGTCAATGATGAACATATTAGAAAATCTCCATTGTGGTATTTTAATCAGGGGGTAGCTTTGCACGCTAGATTTTCTGAACAAATCTGTCTGAGCTGGTGAAATCCCCCTGAACTGGTTTGTCCTCTTGTGCTAATTCTTTGTATCTCACAGGTTTATCTAGAGACAGCTTTTCTTAGAAATGTTTCCCTTTGCATCCATCATCAGGTGTTCTGTTATCTACCCATATAATAGACTCCTATTAATCTATTATTAGTTTCTCAGTAGGTCTGTCTTCTTTCATGGCTAGCTGAGTGGAGAAAACTGAGCAGTTTGATTAATGTAACTTAGACATCTGATTGTGTCTCTCTGTGAAACCAACTATCAGTAACTTGGCAGTGAAAATTAGACTCAATCTTGAGGCAATAAATATCTTCAAGGGCATTCATCATAGCAGTATTATATCCACCTCATAAACATTACATGGTTGGGTTATATCTTATTAATCTAGATGTTATCCTCTCTCTCTTACTCTCACACACACACACACACACATGCATACACACATGTACAATTTCAAACACGCTTTGGAAGTTAGCCTTGATTCGAGTCCTTTTTATGTCTCAGTGTCATTTTTTCAAGTGGATATTTAGATCGCTTCACTGCTTTTGCAAATGGTAATAGCTGTAATTTACCTTTTAAAATGATTTCATCTTCTGCATTTTATACTGGCTGTGTTACACTGAGATGACTCACATATGCTGAAATGGGCTGTAGGTGGATCTGAGTTCAACAATCAGTCTAAAAAAAAGAAGATTAGATCCTGAAATTAAACGAACTTTTAATCAAGTCCCTTTTTTAATGATCTCCATGGAGGTAATTGTCCAGAATTGAATGCACTCCGTTGTCATGGTACAGCCGCTCCACTTGAACACCTCCGTGTGTGCGTGCGTGTGTGTGTGTGTGTGTGTGTGTGTGTGTGTGTGTGTGTGTGTGTGTGTGTGTGTTCGTCAAAGTGGCCACACCCTCCCTGTGTCTCACAGCTGCTCCTCATTGTGTCATTAGCATACATGTATAAAAGTCTATCATTTATGCATTTGTGTTGTTGGTGTTTGACCAAGATAACCTGTGTGCTACGTCTTTGTTGTGTTGTGTTGTGTACAAATAAACGTGTTTGTTTAATGTTACTCATTCCCGCATCCTGCTTAGGCTCCTAACGTCACATCTATACTCTAGTGTTACGTCATTCCCTGCTGCTTAATCCAATAGAAGGCAATGGTTTTAAATAAATAACAAACCAGGTACCATCAAACAAATGCTGTGCTATATGTGAACTCACTGGGGGCAATGCCCTTCCAAACAACTTGCACTGTTTTGCACTTTACCTTGATTGGATAGTTTTACTGAATTCCTCTTTTTTTCTGTTTTCGCACTCACACAAGTGCAGAGATTGTAAATTATTGATAAAGGCATGACCAGTTCATTAGACACGCATCTGCTTTTCACTGGAATACCTTTGTCATGCCAGACTTGTGTCAACTGTGATTTGCCTTCTCTTGTAAAGGAGTAAATAAATTAGACTTTTGTCCTAGCGCAAGTTTATCTTGCACCCTTGCGTGGCATGGCATTGTTTTTTGATTGTGTATTCTACATTGCAACTCATATTAACATATATTACATACACTAACATATTTATCATGTTCAAAAATTCCATGGGTTTTGAATAAGGTTTTCTTGCACATTTTGGGAAGTCCACTTGATATTTTTTGCCTGTTTTTTGTCAGCTTAAACATTAGTGGTGTATTGGACTGGTTGATTTAATAAGAAGATACAGACAAGTAAAAAGGTGTAAGAAACACAGTATGTTGCTCATGTGTGTGACCCATCATTAACCCTGTTTGCTTTGTTTACTTGTCTAACCTAGTCAATGAGAGAAGAGCAAAAATAAGACTTTTCAACTGGCAGATGAACAGCAAATGAGCTCATCTCAAGTTGAACTCAGAGTACTTAATTAGAATTACACTTCAGTCAAAACACTTTAATAGGACATTTTAATCTCTTTTTTATCTATTTTAAAGGGATACTTAAAAATAAATGAAACACCACTCTGGTGGGCATTAGTGGATAGCACAAATACACTAGTGGCCATAGCAATATAACTCAGTGATAGCGACAGGCGTCATGGATAAGAGGCCTCGCTGATGGCTGCTGTCATTGGGCATGTGCCTGAGGCAATTAACCCCAAGCTGTTCTTGGGGGGGGGGGGACGACGACTATCCCAGCATTTGGTTAACAGAGCGCTTTGACCAGAAGCATCAGTTAACTGCTGTCTTCTGATGCAGTATAGACTGCTGGTAATTCAGTTCCATGCTGCTTAACTTGCTAATGATGTGGGATGCTGTGGGCAGTATGAGACTCCATAGAAAAGTGTTGTTCACTGAGTACTCTGACACTACACTGCATCACACTGACCCAGCAAGCATTTAGCTTTAGCATCCTTAGCTACTAGGTAAACCTTTATATCCTGTACAGTGGATCTTCAGTAGAGTCATTTTATGTTTTTTAGGGTTATGTGTAATATGTTCTAATATATTATATAGAGGCGTTATCACATGTACTCAGATAATTCTGTGGTCTCAGAACTATTGTGCTCATATAAGCCATACGGCAATATTTAGGATAGATGCTGTGTCCGTGAAATACCAGGCAGCAGTACCTTCCAGGGCTAAGTTAGTTATTATACTGAATCGACTTTATTTGTCTGTGAACTTCAGGGCACTGTCAACATTGCTGCTTTGCATTATTGAAGCAATAGTAGTTAAACATGCAAAAGGTTAAAGCTGCAGTAGGTGGGGTTGAGGAGAGAGTGGTCTTATCTTAAAAATTTAAATTAGTTCAACTACACGCCCCTCCCCCTCCTTCTCAGATGAGTTCCAGCCCCGCCTCCAAATCCTCTCCCCACTGAGGAGACTGTTGTGCACGTTGTGAAATGTCAATACTGCTGGCAAACAAACAAGCAGAAATCTTTTAGATATGAAAAGTAACCTACAGCAATACCTGTTCAGTACAAGAACTAGCACACATTTATTTCAGTGCTTCTTTCTTTGTTTGATAACAAAAACTGTTGTGAATAGTGCTAAATTAGCAGTATACCACTTGAGAACATTTAACTTTGAGAGCAGAGGCAAATATCAGGATAAACACCAAACCCATATGACTTGCCTGGGCACTTCACTAAGATCTTTTCAGCAACTAAAACAACCCTAGCCAGTAGCCTTAGCATCAGAAACAAGCTAACCTTAGCCTGACTGCAACATTATTTTCTGATCCTGTAGCTCCTTCTACTTGTGAAAAGTCACTCTGATGTTTATCCTTGTTTTATCTCTGGCTCGGTCTAATTCTTTCTTTGTGGCTTACGTTTCTTCATTTATCATCTTGTGTTTACTTATCTGTGTCATGTAAGTTGTTGTTGATAAAGGATGGTTGGGCAGTTGTTTTTATTGATGGTGCTTGTTTTTCCTCCATTGCTTTTGCAAAGCCCCTGAAGCTGGTCACTGATCGAGCTTGACCGAGTGAGAGCATACGCGTGCACAAGCAGTGATTGGCACAACATCAGACACTCCTCCTGTCTCTGATTGGTTGTTTTGATTCGGCCATAGTGGAGTCTCGCAGATTGTATTAGGAGCGCTAAGTGGAGCCAAAAGAGATTTTTTTTTTTCACAAGTTTTTCACATATTTTAGAAAATATGACCAAAAAAAAGTTTTGTTTTTTTTAAATTTGAAATATTACGTTATACCAGGCAAACTACTTCCCTACTCATGTAGGCTACATCCTTTTTTTTTTGTCAAACTCCTCTTTTATCTGGTTGTAAGAAGCCCAGGTCCATGGAAGGCCTTTGAAGAACAGCCAGAAATAGATGCTTTATCACTTTTCACTAAAATCAGGCTGGCTGCACTTTTTCTTTATAGTTTTAGACGCCATAGCTGAATTTTAAAAGGCAGAAGCTTAGCGCTCATGTTGTCTCATCTCTGCCTCCGGTGTCTCCCCCTCCTCCACGTCCTACTCTCCTCACAAGAATGAACAAAGGTCAATGTGTCTGCTCTCTCTCCCACCATTTCAGTGTCAGTGGCAGTGCTTGCTACCAAAGTACTTATGCCTGGCCTTTCGCCGCTGTCCTAAATGCCAAAACAGGCTTGTTATTTTGCCATAAATATAACTAACCACGATGAGCAGTGAACTCTGTATGCGCTGTGCATTCTAATGGAGACTGGCATTATGCAGGGAAACATGGCGATGGGGTCGCTGCTATATGCAAATCAATTTAATGATTAATGGACTTGTCAGGTTTTAACCCTTGCAGTGCTAGATTGGCAGAAATGAAAAGCTGACTTCTGCTTTGGCTTTCGGTTCAGAGTAACACAAGCTGCAGGCTAACGTGCCCGTTTTAGTAATTCAAAGAACAGCCTTTACAGAAACTTGTTCTATAGGCTCATTTGTTAACAAGCATTCTAAAGATTCCTATCTGTTTTCTATGCATTCTTGATTGCATAAATTCAGCCTTTTTTTTATCTTCTCTAAAATCCTCTTTGATGTAAGGACACGGTCTTGTGTCCATAGCTGAGCATTAGCTGGTCCATGTGTGACATAGACATCCTATAAGTCTTTGAGAGCTTTACCTCACTCCCTAGACTGATCCTGCTGAATCCATCTGCTCCTTCGGCCTGATTCAGCATCCCTACCACCTCCCTCTCTCGCCACCCCAAGCTGTGCGCATGCACACCCCAAACAAGCCTTTCCTGACCCCCCCCCCCCCCAATACAACATACATGGGTTCCACGCTGTTTCGTCCCAGGGGCCACAAAGCAGTGCGCACTTGTGGTCTCACAAGACCCACTGAATAGTCGCCTGACTGATATGCGTAGCAGTCAGAGAAGCTGCTTGATCTGGTTCCTTATTTCTGTGGAGTGCAGTACTGCCATGCAGAGGCATTTGGGCTTGACGATTCACTTGACTGGCTGAGGGGACAGTGTAGTTCCTAAAGCACCAAGGCTGGAGTCGGTTCCTCATAGAGAAGGATTTTAAAGGTCTCCAATAGGGAAATGGACTCTTACTGCACTGAGTCTAAATGGATTTACTATACCAGTGAAAATCACCAAAGGGATGGGAAGAAATCTACTTCTACATATTGTCACATTAAAATTTAATTTAATTTTTTTTTTTTTTTATGAAATGCTGCACTTATCTCCTGATGCACAAATATACACCAGAGGTGAATAATAACCCAGAACATGATGACGTTGTAACAGCTTGTGTCTTAATGAAATATGTTGATTAAATCTTAATCTTACCGCTTCTTAATCATCTGTTAAAAGATTGCTCCACAATTTTCACAATGCTAAAGGGAAACTGGGAAAATTATTTCCACTCAACACAATCCCTTGACAGATCGCCTCCAGATATAAGCGACAAGTAATGCAATCTGTTCAGCTTGCTTCAGTGCATTTCATCTGTATGAGAGTCATGTAACAAGTCGAATCCTTCATTCTTAACCCACTCTTTAATTTTTTACTGAGGAACATAATGGACTTAAGTAGGCGGACATTTCTGTCTTCTCAAAATGTTTCTTAGTAAGCTTAAAAGTTTTTTGTGACATCGTTTGTGTGTTTATTCCTTCTTTATATGATGAGTACCATTTAATCAATCAAACAATCAGAATCTTTTCATCTCTCCTAAAGGAGCGGGTGGCTGGTCTCCATTGGTCTCCAATAAGTATCAGTGGCTGGAGATTGATCTGGGGGAGAGGACAGAGGTCACTGCTGTGGCCACCCAGGGCAGATATGGCAGCTCTGATTGGGTGAACGGCTACTTCCTCATGTTCAGCGACACGGGCCACAACTGGAGGCAATACCGCCAAGAGGACAGCATCGGGGTAAGCGGCTAACGGGCGTGACCTCAAACGTACCTTCATCTTGAACATTCATATAGGCCATAAAAGAGGACAAAAAGGATTATTTTCCTGAAGTGCACATTGAAGTTGCCTCTCGTGGAAAGAGGAGCCCACCTGAGACCCCTTTAAAGGCTGTGCCAGCTTTGACATTCACTGTAAATAAAGGTTGCTCCCGCTTCAGGGAACGCGATTGGATATTGCATGCATTGCGGTGTTAAGGGAACTTTGCGGCTTTATATTCATTACCACCGCTAGTGTGTCACTCGGCATATGTCTCAAAACATGCAACAGATGCATGGGGGTCTCCTGCTGTACTCTGACGCTTTGAGGCATCGAACTGAATGTCACATGACCAAAAAAAACAAAAAACACTGTAGGGCAGGGTTTAAGTGGGCAGGAATCATAAAGAAAAAAATATCCCAGCAGCATGTTGAAGCGAACCTAATTGCTGCTGCCTATCAGAACAGATTTGTAGTCTGTACCAGTGCAGCCTTGTGAGCAGTGAGTCATGTTTTCAGCACTGAATGGAAAAGTGCTTTGGGTTTAGGAATGTGCCTTTTTTCCCCCCCCTTCTTGCACGCATCTTCGGTGAGTGTCATTTTGTCGTGGCTAATATTAGAGCATTCTGCACCTTGACTCAGAGCACATTTCAGGAGGGCACTTTAGAGGCAAATAAGCTTCTCGTCTTCGGTCTCCTCAGCAGGAAACAGTGCAATTTGTTCAGCTTACCGATGCACTTCACTGGGCGCTTGATCCCTTCAAAGGCGCTGAAAATGCTACTCAACCTAGAATTAGACCACGCTAAGAATGTCACATCTGCACTCAATGCAAATACTCTACAGAATAAATGAAAGTTCCCTGCTACAGAAAAAGTTGCGTTTCAGCCCTCAGTAATCTCATACATGGCGCTTTCTCTCTTAGCTGGTGCGCATCGGTACTTTTTTTTTTTCTTAAGTTGGACGTTATTGATTTCCCATAATACAGACAGGTGATTGGAGATGCACAGTCTATTGTTCATGGTGGAAATGCCCAGTGGCGAACAGGTCCTGCACTTATTGATTGCTGCCATTGCTGTGTAGCTGCACTGAACAGGATACATGTGGGTCTTCCTGAAAGGGCAGAGCAGCACGTCTGGGGTACAACGTGCAACAGGTTTGGCCTACAGATTCCACGGTCAGCTCTTAGAGTGGAGCAGTTTGTGGGGAGAGTACCCTGTGATTTCCACGTTTGGAGAAATATGTCACATCGAATGTCTTCTTAACACAAGCATGTGCAGTGTATTGCCCTGTGTCCTGTAGGCATTCTCTGGAAACACCAATGCTGACAGTGTGGTGATGCACAAGTTCCAGCAGCCTGTGTTCACCCAGTTCCTCCGCGTGCTGCCGTTGGACTGGAACCCCAACGGAAGAGTCGGGCTAAGACTAGAGGCCTACGGCTGCCGATACAGTAAGCATGCGATGATGTAAAAAGGACTACATTACCCAGAAGAGTGTGGAAGCTAGCAGGGACAGATAAATGAAGTTTACTGCAACTTTGAATCCCTCCTTCACTACTAGCATTTTCAGCCAATGTATTCTCTAATCTGTTAAAGAAGTGGATAGATTAGAAAGTAAAAGTCCTCCCGGAATTTTGTTCCAGCTGTCTGAATGTGCTAATTGGTTCAAGCCAGCAGGTGAAATTAAATAGTGAAGTCAACTTGATGCAAATGTATGGAAGGACTTTGACTTTTTGAAACTGAACATAGACACATCTGAGCTGTTAACCAGTCTACTGGATTTCATGGCTAAAGTGCAGCGTGAGGAAAAATCACATGCATACACAACTATGCCCCAAGAGCACACGCTGCCAGCCAGTAACCATATTGACAATGTGAGGATTTCCACTGAATACCCACAGAGTTCTGCAGTTTCCTTCGCAGTACTGCAGGAATAATAGCATCTGATGATGATCTGAATGAATTTAAATATGCCTGTATGCGATGCCACATGACACAACAGCACCTCCCAACATGAAATCGGGCATGTGGTTAAGTTTGGAGGTTGTGTCTTCTTATCTCTAAAGAACAGGTCTCCTCTGCTTCCCTCACTTTAATCAGACTGCAATTCACAAGGCTGATTTATGCTTTGTTGGACGCACATCCTACATATGATTGAGATTTGTCCTCCGCAGTGCAACTGTAAGGCGTTGTATTGCTTGTAAAATTAAACTGGACGGATTCAGCCTGTTCTGATGTATGGGGCATTGTCAGCAGGCAACCGAGGTGCAAAAGGACAGCCCCATAATGATGCTGACCAATTAGTCATCTTGGTGTGTTTTCACACTCTTCGTTATATTTGCAAGCCATTGTTATGCAGGCACAGTGTTTCCTGCACTGATTCGAATCAGTCCATTAAATTGCCTGTTGACCAGTGTCTTCATGTTGGCCTTACAGTGCAGCAGTACGTTCCAGCTTCACACCGGCCTGGCTGGCGGTGTCACAGTACCGGCGTCGTGGTCGGCCTAAATGTGTTAAGAACAGAGAAGCTGGGCCGGAGACCCAGTAGGGTGAGGTTACTTCATGTCTTCAGAACCAGTGCGTTTTACAGTTGACTGGCCTAGGAATCAAGAGCAGCTCAGCTGACCTTGCCAGTGGGGTGCGCAGTGGGGTTCACCTCCAAAAAAAGAAATTAGAGATATGAACTGAACTAGACAGAATGGGACATAATCAGCTGTCTCAGTCTCCTCATAACATCATATGGAGCTGTTGCTCCACCTTGTCACTTCCTGACAAAAGGTGGGAGTTGTAGTCAGTGCATTGTAAGTACTACCGAATGTTTGCCTCTGCTGTGTTGTGTGCAGAATCCGATGTGGTCAGTTTTGAAGGAACCAGCTACTTGCTCTTCAGGACCACCGGTCCATCGACTAGGAATCTGCTCAGCATGAACTTCAAATCCCGTCACAACACTGGAATTTTGATGCACGTGGAAGGCCAGCATGGGCAGACTCTCACGCTGGAGCTCCTCAAAGGGAAACTCTTCCTACATCTCAGAAAAGGTACTCTTCAGTGCATTACTCAGTTATGTTACCTGCCAGTATTGAATGAGCTCATTGGTTACCATGTTAGCTGAGGAGTGCTGGACACTAAAGCCAGTAGACTGAGCTACGACCAAAGACTGAAGTGTGCTCGGATGGTGCAATCAGGTCAGACGTCATACAAGACAAACAAGCCAAATCCTATGGGTAAGGGTGTCCTTCCCCAGAACAAAAAGACAAAATAATGGCACAATTTTCTGCAATTTGACATTGTTCAAAGTCTGTGGAGGGATTATTTATCTTTTCTTCCTCATTCATCTCCCCAGTAAATACGGAATATTTAGAGATCTGCAATATTTTTGCTGCTGAAAATGACACTCATTCAATCACTTTTACAATAGCTTACCAGTATTCAATAGGATTCTATGGTATCACAAGTCATGACTAGCTAGCGAGCCAGAAGGCTCAACAACCAGACTGAGGAATAACTTTAGCTGGTACAAGCCATAGCCAACCGCCACCCCCCACCCCCACCCCCTTGTACTGGCATGGCGTCCCTGCCTAGGAGGACTGCTGTACCACATTAAAACTATAACACCTGCGCAGACCTGTGGCAGAGAGTTTATTGTTTGCCAGGACTGGGCGTGTCTGCGTGTGTGTGTTCCGCGCGAGAGGAGAAGCTCGCAGCGATCTGACGTGTGGTGTGGCTCAGGCTCTGAAAAAGCCATCTGTATTCGCACAGCAGGGAAGCAGCACTTCCTCCCTCCCCAGTGCTTAGTCCCCTCTGTCGGCTTTGGTTCTGACATGTCCGTCATTGCACAGGACCCGATTATGCTTGCTCTTCATTATGTAGTTATTATATAACATGTACATGACAAAATGCATGTAAACGCAGTGAGGTTGCTTGGTTATATCCAGGTAGTTCAAGCAGACTCTCAACCAAGTCAATGGGCAATCCAATAAAGTTTGCCTGGCAGAGAGCAGCGTAGTTTCCAGACCTGTAGTTCAAGCACTAACTGATTTTGTACATGCTGTGGGATGAGTCAACTCCAGACAGTGCCCAGTAAGCACTGCTGTCTTTCAAAAAAAAATGTAATCGAAAAGCTTTGTCTCCCGGGGATTAAAATTAAAACCATTCGTTTGGTGTGATGGACACAGGATTGCAGGTTCTTTCACTTGGCCAGAAATAGATGAACACCGACAAGGTCTCCACTGCTGACACCATCAAAGTAATTATCACATCCTGTATATCTCTGTGGATCCCAAAGCTTTCTTTCTCCGTGTGCCTCTATGATTAATATACTTGCTCACAGAAAGATCCTAAAGGTTTGTCTGAAGGCTGTGTTTTGAAGAGGTCGACTGAACAGAGTTTGGCAGTCAACAAAAGGAAGCTTCTACATTGGGGCTGGCAGATACATTTTGCACTGGCATTGGGGAAAGTGAACATTTAGAGGAAATAGGCAATTTCACTAAGAGCTTTAACTTTATAATGCATTGATTTAGACCTCAGCCTGTGCACCATATGTTGTGAACTGGGAAAGTTTGACCACGCATCTTATGAAGAGAGTAAACTTTTCCTGTTTGGTACATTCGAAAATCTGAGTAGTACAATGGGGAGCCCCCAAATTCTTCAGCCTGAGTAAATATTCTTCTGCTGACCTGAAAACAGCCGTGATCCTCTTGCGAGAGTCAGCTGTCTGTTTTTACCCTTCACACAGACAGATCTGGGGTGTATATTTACCCTGATAATGGGAGCCTTTGAAAGGGTTGCATGGTCTCAGTCTCTCTTGTGATAATGCTCAGTTTGGTGTTTTTTCCTGCTTTGCCTGAAGCAGTGATTGTAGGCCATTCTTGCCGTTGTCTTCGAGGGCGAGGAAGAGGAGGAGCTTTCCCCACACCACCTGGACTCCATTTATTTACTCTTTAATCCAACAGTAACATTTGTAAGAGCAGAATGGCACACAGCACTTTTATTTCATGATGGACTTAGACCTTCAAGTAGCCTTACGGGGGAAAAGCCTTCTGTCTTTTAATCTCCTACTCCATACAGATGAGTAGGTAAAGCTATTCAAAAAACTGCATGACTATGATGTAATATGTGCGTTCTTAATCAGCAAAATTTGTAAAAAAAAACAACAAAAAACGCAAAGGCAAAAAAAAAAATGCAAAGGCATGAAGAAACAGCTATGATCAATATCTTTTGCCTAATGTCAGCATTTTGCCATCTACATAGTGCAAATACTGTAGATATTAGTCATGAAAGACTTGCTTGTGTACTGGAAAAAAAGTGAATATTAAATAAATGAAATAAAAATGTCTAAAAATAAATATTCAGGAAAACATGAGAGAACGTGAAGATGTATGCCCCTTTATCAAATATTTAATTTTATATTTAATTTTGTCTGCAGTTTGCATTTGTCAAAATATCTGTTTGGATCATGTCCAGTAGCACATATCTTTCCTGTTTTTTTTTCCCCACTGTCATGGTGATGTGCAGTGTATTCAGGTCTTCTGTGACCTTTGAGAAGGGTCACTCTGCCTCGTTCCAGTCACTATAACTACTAGTTAAATAAACGCACCGCGGCAGTAGCCATATGTTGTGAACTCTTCTGGGACATTGTGTGTTGTTTAATCAAATGACCCATGTGGTTGGCTTTTTTTTGCGTAAATAATCATCAGTAAAGCTTTTGGAGGCAAGCCATGACTTCAAACATTAAACGAGTCACTGATCAACGGGCTTGTCATTAAGTCAGCACTGCCGCGTTCTTTCAGAAAGCACTGCGCACACTTGTGCCTTTTGTTATGGAAGCCAAAGGTGGCACAACCAAATGGTAAGGGATGAAAGCACTGGCTCATGCCCCAAGCACATGCACCAAGATCATCTGGAATTGGCAATAACAGCGTCACCTTCTGGAAGGGAAGGACTGCGTAGTTCCTCAACACGACATGCACCATATTTAAGAATGTTTATGATTTAGTAATAAACTTTTATATTATATAGGCCATCACACAGGGACCTGGACGATTTGGACTGCATAATGATGGTGCTAGGGACATTATTTAATAGCAAGTCAGATAGGTTGAGCATTTAAATGTAATTAAGTCATCTGTGAGTATGTTTATACAGATTTCAACAAGACAAATCTGTTAAAAGGCATCCGCCAGACATCTATTAGCTTCATGTCCATACTTGGTAATATAACATATAACTAAGCATTGAAAATCTCCCTTGATGCACTTTAGGATTTGTCCTACTTTTTAAATGATTCAGATACTCCGGGCAATCTGGATGCATTAATTTGTTATTGTGCAGCTTATTAAGCTCCATGTGATACCAGTGCAGAAATGCAGCATTTCAAAACCCCCAGCTTCCAATTCTCACTCCTCAGCGACAGACCCTTCACATATGAAAGCACAATGCTGCCAGTACCTAAATGTTGAATTAGTTTGAATGATAACTGAGAGGCTACTGAGTTTGTTAATTGTTAATTCTGCACATTGTTTTTTTTGCTTGTTTGTTTGTTGTTGTTTTGTTTTGTTTTTTCCTAAATGGTGCAGGTACACTGATTTGAGCCACTGGGGGGGAATAACCATAATATTAAGATCCATATTTTGAGAAGCTGAATATTTACTGAATTAATGACTGAATTCCCTACAGGCAGAACTATTATAAAACTATTAATAATTTACATTTACTGTTTTGATGTTGCAGAATAATTTCAGTGTGCCATACCTGCAGTAAACACCATCTTCTCTGCATTCCCGAGTTAGAACATAGTATTGTTAACATGAGTGATTTTATGCATGATGTTAACGCGATAGCTAGTTAACTAGAGTCAAATCAGAATGGTAAGTGTATAAAATATAGAGCAAATGAAGGACATATTCTAGAGGTCAGGCTGAGAAGACAGGCAGAGCCAAAAGTAGGTTTGGTAGAACCAAAAATATAAACAGGCAGAGGACAAAACCAAAATACAAACAAACTCACAGGGGAAACAACAACAACAACAACAACACACACACACACACACACACACACACACACACACACACACACACTAGTGGGAACTGAACAAGACTTTGCAAAAAAAAGAAAAAAAGAAAAACAGGACACAGGGATATAAATGCACAGACAATCACACGGGAATTAACTACAGGTGGAACTAATAAACAGGGGACTCAGAACGAACAAGGTCAACAGAAAGATCATGGCAAATGTGGTCCGTAGAAGCACTGTCAGGAGGGTTGAGAGGGACAGCGTGATGCTAGAACATTCTATTTGTCATTGTTGGCTGCTCTGGGGCAAAAGGAACTGACACAGTATCCAGGAATTTTCTAATTTATTTACTGGGAAACATTTTCATTTTCTTAGTGACACATGTCAGAGGTGGCTTTCGCTTCTTTCACATGCCATTGGCCATGACACTCCAACCAGTAATTATCAAAAGTGTTCGAGAGTGCAGGTGCCAGTTGGAGAAAACAATTTTGAATATGTTCCTTAATAAATTCAGTGCTGTCTATTTGTTTATGGACAACTACAACATATTGGGATTGGGTATTTCAAATATATCGTGCTTTAGCCACTTTTAACAATATCACCTTTAACAAGGCTAACCTAAGACATTTGGGAGTATGAATGACTTTGACAAGAACTGTTTTTCTGGTAGCATTATACATCCCTTATCGGCTGTCACACCCATGAAACAATGCAACGGTAGCTGAGACTGAGATTGGTTTACAACATTTAGGGTGCTTTATCATTTTCAAGCCTTGATAACGAAACCACGAGGGAAGCTATTGTGATGTTTTAATGTGTTTTTACAGCACGGTTGCCTTAAATAGCAAGGAGACGTTTTTACAGACACAGATGGCAGATGGAGGACTCTCAGGTGCTCTGAGTGCTTTTTCTCATGCCTCAGTGACAGTTGTAAACAATTGTACAGTGCTTGGAAATATTTTGACAGACTGTCAAGTGCAAGGACATTCCCTGCCTAATCAGAATAGAGGTGAGAAGAGCAAACTTTTATTCCTGCTCTGTTTTCATTTCATATGTTCTGAACAGCATGAACAATCAATGTATCATTTTAGAGCAATTAATGGATATTTTTAACAATATACCCAGCAAATCTCTCAGGGTTAATAAATAAAGGAGCTTTTATTTTGTACCTTTTCATTTTAAAAAACTTGAATATACATGATCAAATACTGAACAAGCAAAGCAAAGCAATGTATCCTCTGTCTCGGGGGACATTGAGAATGGTATGGAATGGTAACACATGCACATAGAGAAGGAGTCCATGGTGGCATAGCTGGAGTAGCATCTACCTGACTTCATAATTCTGCTAAATAATTGATGAGGTGCACATGTAATACCCATCACTTGCATGTTTGTGTGCAGTCATGACAAAATAGTTGGCTGTTCGATAGCAATCTGCTGCTTAATGAAAGTTTAATACAAATGTGGCTGTGTGGATGAGCGGCGAACAGTGCTTTGAGGTAAACTAGCCAAACCTCGTTTGCTGTTGGAGGGGGCAAAGAAAATTCCGATCATCAGGGCTCCCTAACTTTCATGTGTCATTGATCTCTCCTTGATCCCCTCGGCTAGACTGCAGGTCTCTAAATGTTATGGATCGCTGGATTATTGTTTTCCACTGTCACATACCTTGTGGATCAAGGAAATCCTTTCTCTTGGTCTTCCACTATTTGAACTGTTCAAAAGGCTTTTGGTTTCTAGCCTTAAATATGTGCTCTAACACTAGCCTAGTGCACTTGCATTGTGTACTAACACAAATGTGCTCTAACACTAGCCTAGTGTACTAGCATTGTGTACTAACACAAATGTGCTCTAACACTAGCCTAGTGCACTTGCAGTGTGTACTAACACAAATGTGCTCTAACACTAGCCTAGTGCACTTGCATTGTGTACTAACACAAATGTGCTCTAACACTAGCCTAGTGCACTTGCATTGTGTACTAACACAAATGTGCTCTAACACTAGCCTTTTCTTCAAATCTGCCTGCCAAATGCCAGCCAGTCTTAATACACTGAGTTGTGCAGAGAATGTTAACAGCCTTGTATTTGCAGGGAGAGGCACTTCAGGTGATTTTCACACCACGGCGTCATCGGGCAGCCTGCTGGATGACCAGCATTGGCATCGCGTTACCATGGAGCACCTCCGTGGACGCGTCAACTTCACCGTAGACAAAACCACGCAGCAGCTTCAGGTCCCGCAGCATCAGAGTCACTTTGAGATTAACGAGGTGTGTTGGCCCTGACCTGTTCTAAACCCCACCTCCCCCACCCCCGTGCACACACTCCCACTCACAACCCGCATACTGTTTCGCCCACCACTGCCCTCTCGCACACTTAGACTCTTATGTTCACACACACACACACACACACACACACACACATACTTATACATTTGGCAGGAGAAAAATGGTCATGAGTACCACTCAGCTTCACGTCTGAGTTGATCACCATGTAAAGTCCTTCGTGATAGAAGTGCCTGTATTCATCAGCAGTTCGGTTATAGCCACGAGACGGCTTCCTGCTTTTCAGCAGCTCAAAGACATCACTTTTAATTCACTGATCCATGTATCTTCTTGATGCAAAATGACATCACATTAACTTGGTTAAGGACTAACCACGCCTTACATCATGGCCTCTTAAATGATCCCTCCCTCAATAAATGTGCGTGCGTAGATGAAGCTCGGATAATTTGACATCAGAATGTTATTCTTTCACAAGATCAGTTTTGGTGGGGTGCCAGCTGTTGGGAGTGAGCACTCCAGAAGGAACTTCCATGGCTGTCTAGAGAATGTGCTGTACAATGATGTTAATGTGATCGAGATGGCCAGAGACCAGCAGCTCTCCATAATGGTAAGCAGAAACAGTACACTGACAGTGTGGAAATGGGAATCGAAGCTGATTCACTGAAAGAGGGACTGGCCTCTTGCAACGTTGCTGATAATACAGATTAAATGTTCTGTGCACAAACATTAGGGCTGGCTCATTTATCTTGCTTTCTTGTCAGTGGCGGTTTTATTATAAACATCTTTGTAATATTTTTTAATGCATTCATTTACATCACCAAGGCTTAAATAGCTTTGGCAAGAGTAGTTACTTTGCTAGATATTTGCTATTTCTAGGATTTGCTTCCACCTTTCCGTCCTGTCCATTTGTGACTGTGATACACTTTGGTGTGTCTTTTCAGATAACTCATCTTTTAATGCAATTAGTCCTTTTGTGAAATCGTCTCTTGCTCTGACTGCTACACAGTACCCTTACAATACTCATTGCTTGTTTTTTTTTTTTGTTAGTTCTGCTCACTAGAGAATTAGAGGTTAGACCAATTACAAACCCTGCTAATCATTGTCTTAATCAGAAGACTCTTGGGAGGGGGTCTTGTGCATAATTTACTAGGCAAAAATCATAGCTCACATCCTCAGTAATTTACCTTCAAAAACATATTTGCATGTATAATAACTTCTGATCTGGAATGAACAAGACATAAGAGGGATCTCTCAAGGGTTATGTGCCGTTGATTTTTGCAGGGTAATGTCACGTTCTCGTGCCCGGAGACTGTCGCTATGCCAGTGACTTTTGCCAGCCCGGAGAGTTTCCTCCGGTTACCATGGGAGGCAGCACGCGACGGCCTGGCGGTAAGCCTTCAATTACGAACTTGGAACAAGGTGGGCCTGCTGGTGACTTTCGACCTCCGACACCAGGCCGGTACACTGTGGCTTTACCTGAGTGAGGCCAAGCTACGTCTCCAGATCATCAAGGCAGGGCGGGTCACCGCAGACATGGCCGCAGGTCAGAGCTTTTCTCGTGTGTTGGTCTGTAGTACGTCCCAGCCAACATAGCGTGGCGAGAGCAACCAAATATATCAAGGAGTTCCACCTTTTTCACACCTGCTGAGTTATTTCATTACTTTGATCCTAAGGAGCAGAATCTAAATTCGAATCAGAGGACTTGAAACCCAAAAAGTCAGTGTTTTGTACGCACAGTTCATTCTCATAGGACATATGTATTCAAACCACAGCCCTTGAAGTTCAGGCACTGCAGATTCTCTACTCTCCTTTTATCTAGCAGTCAGCTGTGATAACAAAGTGGCCAATCAGTTACATCAAGTATTCAATTTAACCACGTCTGTTTCTACTCTGGTGAGGCACTAAAAACTCTCTGCGCCCAGGGATGGCGCTAAACGATGGCCAGTGGCACTCTGTGGATCTGAGCACCCAGCGAGATCGTCTGGTACTGGCAGTAGACAAAGCAGACACGTTTACGACCACCACTTCACTGCCCGTGATGCCAAGCAGCCACATCTTCCTAGGAGGTACAATAAGTCCAGCCGATCCCCTTTCCTACAGAAAACTCCTAATAACTTCCTTCTGCCGAGTTGTTTCCTCCTGCTAAAGTAGCGGCCATCGCTTTAATCGATCAATGCCAAGTCAGTGCTGTGGCCTTCTGTTTACGTTTGCTTTCCCGTCCCTGTTCCTCGAGGAACACGCCGGCTCATTGCTCCAGCTGCTCGGGAGGAAACCGATCTTCCCCCGGCATCTCGTCTACTCTTCCCACTCCTGGAAAAAGCAGCCGTGTGATTTAATTACCTTTAGTTCCGTAATTGCCAGCGGCACCAGTGGCGTCGTCTTGCTGCCGCACGGGGGATCATGTCAAACCCGCATGGCGGTCTCCCGCGGCTCGGCGCGTGACGCCCCAAGCTGAAATCCCGTGCCACGGAAGATCGCATGTAAAATGAGATTTGCAGACATGAGCCCTTAAATCATGCCAGCCCTCTTTCATTATGTCAGGATATTGAGTGATTTAGTCCTGATATGGAACTGGCGGGGGTCCTGTTAAACCTCCAACCATCAACACCATCACCCCATCTCTTCAGGTGTGTGCTGCTGTTTGAAGCATGCTGACTCACTCTGATGATTCCACCCATAGGATGTCCGAGTACAGAAGATGACGGCGGGTGCAGGAACCCCTTCGGTGTATTTCAAGGATGCATGCGACTCATCCACAGGGACAACACCTTAGTGGATCTGATCAAAGTGCAGCAGATGGTGATAGGAAACTTCAGCGATCTCCAAATGGACATGTGTGGAATCATTGACAGGTATGTCTTGGCTGTGTCATTAAGCTGCACTTATTTATTTATAACCAGATGCATTCCAAATTGATGCATTCAGGTTCATCATATAAATATAAAGCCATGCTTCATTAATTAGGCAAACACTTGCACTGAATATTAATGTAGCCAACTAAGAGCAAGGTAGTTAAGCATAGGGGAGTGCTCTATCAATCAATTAAAGTTTTCTGTTTTTCTGTTGCAAATAAATCCAGACCACGATCTAAATGCACCATGTATTTCCACTTTCAGTTCAACTCTTCCTGTGACCAGATCACTAGTGCACTGTAAAAATCTTTCCGCTCTCATCTTGTTTTTCTTTGTTTGTTTGGCATTATTTAGCCGTGCAACATCTTTGAAGGGGTCCACTGGAGCTTGCATCTGAAGGATTTTTTTTCCTGGCAGTTACAATTTATTTGTTGTGTGCTTTGAACAAAGGTAAATGGATTACTTGGACCAAACGATTCACCCAGAAGCAGTCACGACAGATACCATGCGGTGTCCCATGTGAGCTCTGAAGTTATTGTTCAGTGGAAGCTGAAGTTTGGACATAACAACTGTGACAATCTCTTCAGTAATAGATGTGTTAGCTCTCAAAGTGCCTCTGTGTGTGGGCTTTCCCTGCGATCTGAGGCATTTATCCTCTCCATCTGCTGCAGTTTCACACTGCCTACCTGACTTTAAAATGTGAACCATACTTTAAAAAAAAAAAGTATTTTCTACTGACTTGGTAACACTGGCTGAAGGCTGATGGCACATGCACAGACCACTGCCGTGCTTCCTGACTGCTCCGGCCGCTTATGTTCATTGTTCATTGTGCATCTGCGCTGCAAGGAACTTGTGCTCTGCTGAGCATGTTCAGTGCCAAACACAATTCAAGAATAAACAAAGCATTGTGCTTCATGCTCAATCTTTAATTCATACCAGCCACACATAATATAGTCATTAATTTTCACTCAGTTCCCATATATAATCTACAAGTATGCCTCTCTTTAATGTCTCTTTAACGTCCAAGGGAATAATTTCGGCCTACAGTAAAACATCAAATGTGCTTGTTTTTAGCATACACTTTTTTATCCATCATTAAAGTTGCTGTATGCAAGAATTTTGTTGTAAGTCATTTGGAAATGGCACATAGCAAAAGCCAGGCAGCTGGCAGGCACTGCTAGACATAGAATATAAAACCAAAAAAAGGCACTGGCTTCTGTTTCAACCGCCCTTATTGCATTTAGGGAGCACAAACGTTAGGGCTGAAATCATCTCAGTAGTTCTCTCCTCTCATTAAAGCAAGTTATTATGTCTGCAGGCAAGAGCATGCACAAGGGAGAAAGAGAGAGAGAGAGAGAGAGAGAGAAAGAGAGAGAGAGAGAGAGAGAGAGAGAGAAAGGGGGAAAGGGGGCCGAGAGAGGGAGAAAAGGAGGGAGGGAGAGATGGAGGGAGGCACAGTCTCCTTACAAGATGCCATGCTTTTCACTTATTACATCTGAAAGAGGAGCATGGGTTTTATTTGAATAATAGTCCCGTCCATAACTGAGCATTGCATTCTAGGCCCCAGACAAGGGAAGCATTAGAGTGAAGCGTGCCGTTCTATCTCCTGCAGACCAGACCTCTGCTCACAAACCCCAGAATATTCCAGATAAGTGGAAAACGTCTCGTCCACACATGAGTCTTAAATCCAGTAATCATGTTACTTTAGGTGTTGAATATTAGCTTTTCATGCTGTACTGACATTGTTTTTTTTTTTTTGTTTGTTTTGTTTTGTTTACCATTAAAAGGAACATGTTGACATTACGCTGTATCTTAATGAAAAAACGACTGATGCAACAGGGAATATAGCTTTCGCACTTTTGCCTCGGAAGGAAAACCGAGTCAAAGTGTAATTGTAGCGTGTCACTTCTGCACATGCACAAGCCATGGATTATAGAATGGCGTAGAAAATGTGGGAAAAGGGGAACATTGCGAGGAAGTAACATTCTGACAGTGCCGCTGACTAAGTGATGCTGTGAAAGGGAATATTAGCCTGGAGAAAGGGAGTGAAGATGTGTCTGCACGCCTCCCCCTGGCTTTCCAGCACAGACAACAGCTCTTGTCAGCCTCATCCTGTAATTACAAGGCGTACGTTGCTCACAGAGTCAACACTGTAACTGCTGTAAACTACCGAAAGCAATGGGGGCAACCCCCCCCAAAAAAAAAAAAAACACCGCCACGCCACGTGTGTGTGCGCGTGTACGTTCTCAGGGCCTGGGCCAGGCTGCGTCGCACCGGTGTTGGTCGATAGCATTGCAGAGATGAGCGGCCGAGGACGAACAGGAAACGCGTAGTCTACGACGGGATAAGGCCCTCCCTACAGCTGCGCCGACGTCACAGCCCCGCCAGAGCCTCGACGCACGCAACGTTTACCACACGCCTGCAAGTAGCGCCAAGCTCACACCACCGAGGTACTGTAGTGCCACGTCTGAGGACGGTGAACCAACCCCCCCCCCCCCGCACCCCCGCACCCCCGAGTCACCGTGTTATGTCAGCAAATCAGGCGGCGTTCCAGAGCGTGCCCCTTCGACCAGCCCTGGACACCAGAACGCTCTTGGGCTTGTGAAGTCATTTGCACTGGCGCACGCTGGCAGTGTACACAAGAGTAAGAGCATGCTTTGCCTCCCTCCCCTCGCGTACTGACTGCTAATTACCCTTTTGCTCACTTTGTGCAGAGCTTGAAAATAGAACCACTCAGGAGGTGTTCTCACTGGGAAGGAAGCACAGAAGGGCCGCACTCACACGTGTCGCTAAATGCAGATTACCAGCATCTACATGGTTGCTCCGTGCAGCAGACATCTTAGCATTCTCCTCCAAGCGTGCCGAGGTACTCAACAGGCCTGTGAAGAAAAACAATTCAAAGAGGTCCTGTGCGGCTTCACACCGATCAGCACACGCCTCACGTTCTAGTTTTGCTCTCCCCGATTAGTAGCAATGACATGTGACACGGGACTGTTCTGATACATCAGAAATGTCCTCAATGCATTCTGGAGCATCAAAGTGGCTAAAGTGAGCAGAACTTACAATGCAGAACAGTCAGTCGCACTGCATCTGTTCCGGACGTCGGCGTGGCCGCCCACTCTACACGCGACATGGCCCCTCCCGTCATGTTCCGAGGCAGCTGGGGGCATGCTCTCCGTCTCTCCTAATTTCCCACGGTTCACCCCTGACCCCAGCACCTGCTGGAGCAGGCCCGTCACCTCTCACGTCAACCCTCTCGCTCCTCCACCCAACTGCCTCACTCGAAGTTAGAAGGTGGGTGGCTGGGTCCCGCGCTGCGCCTGTCTCTCGCCCGCTGTGCTCGTCTTCTGCGCGATGACTTGCCATCTCTCAGGGTCACGATGGGCCGACCTGCGGGCACTGGACCCACTCCACTGTCAAGTTCAAGAGTTCAGTGGCATAGTCACAGCATAAACAAATAGTTGCACTGCACAATGAAATTCTTATTTTGCTTACCCCCAACACACCCATAAGAAAACCTAGACAATGAACAATGAGGACTACCACTAATATGCAGCTCTCATATGCCGCTTTTTCTCCTCTCGCTTATCTATCCAATCGCTCTCGAGTCTTTTCTTCCTCCTTCTTATGCTGTTGAGGAATAAAAGTGGGTGCAGTCGGTTTGCCTCAGTGCTGCTGGCGACACGCCGTCATCGCAGTCTCACATCGGTCACCACGGCATATTGCAGACTCTGCTTCCTTAAAGATTAGAAGCTGTACAGGCTTCAAGCAGCCTAGTTCCTCCGTATGTCAGCATGCATTTGTTAGCTAACAGCCCATTCTTTCAGTTCAGGACCCATCTGTCCACATGCATTTAGAGTGAAGAACTCACTGTTTTGCTTCTTTTTTTTTCTGCGGTTGCTCCTTCATCTTGTGTTAGCCTCAGCTTTTATTGCCTTCTGTTCTCAACCATTAACAGCAAAAGATGCTCCCACATTCTCATAGTAATTTGTGTAACGTATGTCACTACAGATTACCCCAGGCGGCAAGACTAGTATCGTCAGCAGTTTGAGCCCCAGCCCGAGTTGTGTTTGTTTACAACGAGCGGAGTGCCAGGAAGTTCTGTAGTAAGTAGGTGTCTGCGTGAGTGTGTGTGTGTGTGCATGCGTGTGACTCATCCTCACTGAAGCTTGGTTCGTTACCTGTGGAGGCCGATTACTGAGAAACAGAAGACAGTTGCTGGAACTATAGCACTGGGCTACCATGCTGTGACTCAAGAGATGGGTTTCGCTTTGGGCCGGCCAGTGTGTTACGGCTCGCAGTGCAGTGCACCGCCGAGTCGCAATGTGTGCCAAAAATACACACTGTCAGATCTTCCCCCTGCTATTTTAAGCTGAGGTGTAGGGAATCAGAGTCTGATTGTTCAGCCTACAGTAAGTTACCTGAGACAGGGGCCCTGGCATGCCCCAGACACCAGTGGCGATCTGAGTGGTTTCAGAGATCAGATTTAAAGGTGGAGGGGTGACAAAAACCCATTCACTGTCATTGTGACCACAAATGGAAATCTGGTAAAAGAGATCTGCTTTATAGTGAGAGTGAGTCGTTTGATTAGGAGAAATCTTTTGGAATTCGAGAGAGACAAGGAAGAGAGAAAGCACTGACTGTGTGAAGAGTGGAATGCTTTGATATCAAGGGCATGATGACATCCAGTGACACCTTAAATAGCTTTATTACAAAAGCCGCAGATGTGATGGGTGGAGATAATCACTCATGTGGAGCTTGTCACCTTTTCTATCTTTTGAGTGCACTGAAAGTCTTAATCTTCTCAAACTTATACTTTAACATGCGATGTAATTCAAGGTGGGCTGTTGTCATGTTATGCCTTACTATTCACATTTTAGTAGACACTTTTTTTTGTTCAAAGGTTGGGGGAAAAAAAACATTTTATAAAGTTTGCGGATATGACGGGACACAGCAGCAGATGTGATCTATGAACACCATGTTCTTTTGTTATAGATTCTGCACATTTCCTTCAATAACAAAGGAGGGTTCAGATGTTCTCCTTCGAATGGAGATTCAGAGGAGCTGCTCCACTCAGCATATGAATGGGATGGGAAGTGAACAGCCTGTTCTTTGTCTTCTCCATGCCAGGTGCTCTCCCAGCCACTGTGAACACGGGGGCAAATGCACCCAGGCATGGAGCACGTTCCACTGCAACTGTTCCAGCACTGGCTACGCTGGAGCCACATGCCACAGCTGTAAGGAGAACATGTTCAGATCCTCTGCACCCCCAAGACACAACCACACGCACACACACACATGCACACTCACGCACGCACACGCACGCACGCACACGCACGCACACGCACGCACACGCACGCACACGCATGCGCCCACTCACGCACACAAGCACACACACACATGCACACTCACGCACGCACACGCACGCACACACACACACACACGTGCACACACACACGCCCACTCACGCACACACACACACACACACACACACACACACACATTCTCACTGAGACACCATCACCCTCAATACTAAATCACACATTTTGTCAAAAATATAAAATATGTATTTACGCCAGGCATCAAGTCAAGGACAGAACTTAAAGGGCTGGCGAGAATGTGTGTTGGGTTGTGCTTTTTTCTTTGCCTACAATAAATCAGTCCCCAAACAACAACTTTAGGCACGACCCAAGGTCAAATGCTTATCGGCGATCCAGCCACTACTGGAAGGGTTGGGCCAGTTGACAAAGCCATGCTGTTGATATGGATTATGACAGGGTCTCTAATGATGTGAAAAGCCTTTTTCTCTGAGCTGGAGTCATAAATTGCATGGAACAAGTCTGGGGTGAAATTAAGCACATGTCACTCAAACCAAATCTCTCCAGTATTTAACACTTTCACACTTGAGTTGCTTAAAAGTGAGAAGACAATAGAAAAAGACTTTATCATTTACCCTCTAATTAGATTTTTAAGAAAAGTGCGGCCAATAAAAGGAATGTTATTGAAGTTTTTTGAGGAAGAGAACGACAAGGGGGATATGATGAAGTCAACGGGATGTAAAGTGCAACAGCATCTAACGAAGTATTAGCAGATATGCTGCACTCACTAGCCACTTTATTCGGCGCATCTACGCTAGTTCTAATAAAAGTCAACTGGAAGTTGTAATCAACACATTTCTGACACCTTTGCTATATTCAGGGATCAGCTGACCAAAACTGTTGTAATTTATGTAACTTGTCAGCCTTTAATTGGCTTCTTTTGTGAGTGACTTGGACCAAGAGGAACGTGCTTTTAATATAAATTTAGATCCTTTGCAAATATTGTTTACGCAGTCGTTTAAACACAGGCAAAACACACATTTAAACATAAACTAAGTGGGCCCTTTAACAGGTATGTATGACCCCCCCCCCCCCTCCCCCTTTCAGGGTGCCAGAAATAAGGAGCTGACAGAGTAAGTATGCAAATGCCCCTGAGCTCTCCTTGGAATGTTATAATCCCACAGACCTTGTCCAAGAAGTGTAGCTTGCCCAAGGCTTGAGTGTTTGTGCAGTTCAGAAAGGGAACATGGGTTTATGTATTTGATGGTTCTAAATTTCCTGCTCGTATCGCTTACTTCCCATTCCGTATGACAGATGCCATATGCACCGTGTCCCATGCTTTAGCTTCATCTGTAGATTTGACAATGTTTTTTATGTAAGTACATGTTGCACAAAATATCCAGTCAGGATTTAATTGGTCGAACAGGTCACTGTAAGATAGCACCGCTGTGCTTAGCGATTTACCATCAGCTATGGGCATGCAGCTGTTATAGCTGTAGCAACCTATTGGGTATAGAGTCATGTACTGAGTGACACCCAGGCAGACACAAGGCAATGTCCTCTCACACATTCTCATGAGCGTCAATCATAGCTCCAGTTTGCGACATACTCTTCCTCCTCTTTGCACAGCTTACCGATCACCTTCAACAGAGTACTAATCAATCACATTACAGCTACACAAACCCGCAAGTCTCCATCACCAATACATTGTATTAGCCATTTAGCCAGCACAGCACGTTGTCTGCATCCAACCTGCCTGAAACTGTTCTCTCGTTCCAGTCTGTTATCGTTTCAGTTGTTTATGTGACTTTTCGTATTTGTTACGCAGTTTGGGTTCTATTAATAGATCCAACCTTGCTCAACTGCTTGCATCCTGCTCCCTTGCCACGCATGATGTCATAGAACATGAACTGCATGACAAGGGCACAGCCCAGATTTAGCCAAGGAGCTGAGTCTACAGGAGAAAGAGCTGAGTCTACAGGAGAAAGAGCTACAAGAGAAGGAGTTGAGTCTACAAGAGAAAGAGCTGAGTACAGGAGAAAGAGCTGAGTCTACAAGAGAAGGAGTTGAGTCTACAAGAGAAGGAGCTGAGTCTACAAGAGAAGGAGCTGAGTCTACAAGAGAAAGAGCTACAAGAGAAGGAGTTGAGTCTACAAGAGAAAGAGCTGAGTACAGGAGAAAGAGCTGAGTACAGGAGAAAGAGCTGAGTCTACAAGAGAAGGAGCTGAGTCTACAAGAGAAGGAGTTGAGTCTACAAGAGAAGGAGTTGAGTCTACAAGAGAAGGAGCTGAGTCTACAGGAGAAAGAGCTACAAGAGAAGGAGTTGAGTCTACAAGAGAAAGAGCTGAGTACAGGAGAAAGAGCTGAGTCTACAAGAGAAGGAGCTGAGTCTACAAGAGAAGGAGCTGAGTCTACAAGAGAAAGAGCTGAGTCTACAAGAGAAGGAGCTGAGTCTACAAGAGAAAGAGCTGAGTACAGGAGAAAGAGCTGAGTCTACAAGAGAAGGAGTTGAGTCTACAAGAGAAGGAGCTGAGTCTACAAGAGAAAGAGCTGAGTCTACAAGAGAAAGAGCTGAGTCTACAAGAGATTTAGTGGATCCGGGCCAGCCCGGATCGGTTGGCCAATTGCATGGAGGCATCGTTCTCCTCTGCCGCACCTGCTCCCAGTTACCCTGCTGCATCAGAGGCCTCAGGGTTACTGTCATACCACATCATGGTTCCAGAGATCTATGACATGGATCTCGAAGGCTGCAAGGGGTTTGTGCTCCAGTGTGAACTGTACTTTGCGTACCAGCCACCAGTGCCTCATCATGCCAACATGGCCTTCATACTCAGTCATCTCACAGAGAGCCAAGGCCTGGGGCACCACACTGGTCACCACCAATTTCCGCTGAGACATCACTACCCCAACTTCATAAAACAACTGCGGTGTTTCACCATTGTGGGAGAACTCAGTTACACCTCATGCACGGCACTCGCTCAGTAGTGGACCATGCTTTGGACTTCTGAATGATGGTAGCACTTACTCGTTGGTATGAAGAGGAATTGATCGACATTTTCATGGATGGGTTGAAGAAGGAAATCCAAGCTGAGCTGACCAGCCGTGAGGAGGAGGATTCCCTGGACAAGGTGATAGACCAGGCAATCGTGTTTGACTGGCTCTTTGAAGAGAAGCGCCTTTCTCTTCACACCCCTGCCCATCTGCGAATACCACCAGCACCAGTGCAAGAGGCCCAATCACCCCGCTGAACCTTTGGGTCCTCCTGTAGCATACAAACCCAGTGTGTGTGGGGGGAAAAGGTGACTGGCAGTCTTCAAGCATGCCATTCCTTTACTCTGGTGATGAATGTTACGCACTTAGAATGGTCTGCACGTGTTTCAGCGCTGGGTGGACTCTGGTCTGGAGGCTTGTTTCATGGACCTATAGCTGGTCAAGGCACTCCACATGGAGGCTCACCTCCATAGGCTATGCGAGCACTGGATGGGGGCCCTGTGGTGAATGGGCATATCACACTGAACACCACAGATCCTCTTGCAAAGTGCACTACACAATGAACACCTTTTATTTTACTTAATGAACTCCCAAGTTCATCTTGCAGGAGGCGAGTGGCTCCCGACGCGTCTATCCACTGAACACGAACCTCCGGGCGCCATGTACACATAAACACAAACAGCATGGCAGTGCCCGGCGCCCACCCAGTACCAGGCAGGCCAGGTGCCGCCAGCAAGGGAGACCTCGCGGCGAGAGGCAGCTTCCCTGCCTTCCTCCTAATGACGTTGCACCTGCAAACATAAAAGGCTCAAACACAAACACACAATATCGCCCACACAAAAACATAAGGTGCTGCGACGTGGCGCCCGCCATCCTCGCAAGTGCCTTGATGTGTCTGTGGCGTCAGTGGACATGCGAGGGTGCACGTCCACCCAGGTTCCGGACGTGCTACCCTCCCCAGCAGTCCTCCTCTCGCCTGCCACTCTAGGAGCGTCCCAGAGGCGGTTTGCCACCGGGGCTTTGGGCAGACCCCTCCAGTCTCGCGGTCGAGTCCGCTGAAGGGAGGGGACTCTGGCTTTAGCTCCGCCCTCCGAAGGTCCTGATTGCTCCACCCAACCACCCTCTTCCTGGTGGGTGGGGCGGAGGGGGGCAAACCACGTGACTCGCGGGAGGCGAGCATTCCATGACAGTCTCATTCTGAGGTTAGTTTATGTCCTGTGCAGTGACGTACCACTGGTTAAAATACTTGCCACAACGACCAATTTAATGAATAAATTAAATGTTATATTAATTTATTTATATATTAAATAAATTAATTAAATGTTTTAAAAATGTATTAACATTATAAGGCAGGGAATATACAATCAGCAGACTTGGCTCAGGTCTACAGAACCCCCTAACAAATGATAAAAAGGATTTAAAAAAAGAAATAAAAGATGCACAATAATATTTAAAGATAACATTAAATTGTATGAACCATAGAAATGGGGACATCACACACATCTTGAACTAACGTGACTAGCCAAGAGGTTACTATGGATAAGTAATTTAAAACTGAGGAAAATCCCTGAAAGGTAAAAAATCCTATCTGAATGAATCCTGACAGGAAAGTTAGACCTCTGGGTACTATCTGAGTTAAAAGTGTTGAAAGATATAATTCTGTATTAAAGTTATCTGTGGGAATGACAGCTCATGCCTGACACACAGAGCTTAGAACTTGAATGAAGTAGAAATCCTTACTTTGGGAGTCGATGAAGGGCCAGTTACCAGTCCGCCCGCATGAGAGAATGGAATAACTTGGCGTGACAGAAGTCTGGACGAACCATGCTTAATTTGCTGCGTGTAATTCCAAAACCGTTCTTCTGCGCTGTCGACGACCCTGATTTCCTGCCCATTGAAGTGCAGGAAGGGTTCTGGTCTTGATAACGGAGGTCCTCCAGGATGGGTGTTGTGGGTTATCTTAAGGGTGAGAATGCAGTCAAGAGGTGGCTGCATTCTCCACTACACGTGTCTATCGAAAGCCCTCATGCCAACCAGAGTCAACCAGTTCCAGCAACCTGCCAAGATCTGGCAGACATGTGCAGCCTAGTGAAAGCCACTCAATTACCTTCCAGGGTGACAGACTGTGCAGTAGTGTTAACAGATAGCATATGCCCCCCCCCCCCTCCCATTGTCACGCCCCTTTGTTGGGTTGGACCATGAGGTGGAATTCACATCTATGTTGTGGAAGGAGTTTCTAGGCAAGCATAACATCATGGTGAGCCTCTTGTCGAGGGACCATCTGTTGTCAACTGGACAGGCAGACTAAGTCAATCAGAAACTGGGAAAATTTCTGAGATTTTTCTTCCGGGCACACCCCAAATACTTAGATTGCCTTCTTCACTTGGGCCGCGTTTGCCCAAAATTCCCTGTGTCACACCTCTATCGGTTTCACACCATTTGAGTGTGTGTTAGGGTTCCAACCACCACTGGAACAGACCCACTTCAGGTTTGCCATCCATCCAATCGTGATTCGAAAGAAACCATTGAGTCTGGGAGAAAACACATCACAGGTTCTAATCTACCATGATCACATTCAAAAGAATAGTTGATCAACTTTGAGCTGGAAAACTGGACCCTAGGTATGTTAGCCTCTACATTATCCAATGATGCATTAATAAGGTGATGGAGCTTGTGTGGAGAGAAGCCATGCCTTTTTTGCCTACCATGTCTCGATGCTCAAGCCTGTTGTCTTAAAACCCCTGGATTCCACATTACACCTTGAGTGTGTTATTGGACTCCAGGTAGGTGAAGGGAAAACAGCAGTATCTGGGTGACTGGGAAGGTATAGACCAGAGGAAAGGATCTGGGTGCTGGCCAATCAAATCCCAGACCCAGACCACATCTCATCATTTCATCATTTCACCACGTCCATCAGCTCTGCACCTCATCATCCAGGTCACTCTTGCATGTGGCCAACTGCGGACCCCTTGTGGGTGGGGGCTATTATGTCCCGACCAACACCCAATCAGGCACAAGGCAGGTTCCAGCCACACAACCCTACAACTACCAATCATAGTTCCAGTTTTGCAACACGACTCTCCTTTGCTTTTCACACATCACCACTCCCCTTCACCAGAGTACTGAACACATACACCTATTTCCAATCATTCTAGGGTTGCATAGACAATAAGTTGGCTGCTGAGTGTATAGTGACACTTATTTGGTTTTGTACTTTAGCACACTGAATTGAAACAGTGACTATGAGGTTAAAGTGAAGGAGGTTTTTTTCTGTATCGCTATATTGGGTCATATGAGAGTCAAATTACTATTTATATCTCCTTATAGTGTAAATAAACCTAATCAGGCAATTTTGGCTGGTGGTAGCATGTTTGCTTCCCAACACTAAGTTCTTGGGTTCCTGTCCCTATCTGTGTGTGTGTGTGTGTGTGTGTGTGTGTGTGTTTGTATATGTGTGTGTGTGTGTGTGTTTGTATATGTGTGTGTGTGTGTATGTGTGTGTGTGTGTGTGTGTGTGTGTATATGTGTGTGTGTATGTGTGTGTGTGTATATGTGTGTGTGTGTATGTGTGTGTGTGTATATGTGTGTGTGTATATGTGTGTGTGTGTGTGTGTGTGTGTGTGTGTGTGTGTGTGTGTGTGTGTGTGTTTGTATATGTGTGTGTGTGTGTGTGTGTGTTTGTATATGTGTGTGTGTGTGTATGTGTGTGTGTATATGTGTGTGTGTGTGTGTGTGTGTGTGTTTGTATATGTGTGTGTGTGTGTATGTGTGTGTGTGTATATGTGAGTGTGTGTATGTGTGTGTATATGTGTGTGTGTGTGTGTGTGTGTGTGTGTGTTTGTATATGTGTGTGTGTGTGTGTGTGTGTTTGTATATGTGTGTGTGTGTGTGTTTGTATATGTGTGTGTGTGTGTGTGTGTGTGTGTGTGTGTGTGTGTGTGTGTTTGTATATGTGTGTGTGTGTGTGTGTGTGTGTGTGTTTGTATATGTGTGTGTTTGTATATGTGTGTGTGTGTATGTATGTGTGTGTGTATGTGTGTGTGTGTGTGTGTGTGTGTGTGTGTGTGTATATGTGTGTGTGTGTGTGTGTGTGTGTGTGTGTGTGTATATGTGTGTGTGTGTGTGTGTGTGTGTATGCCAGTGATGGATGGTGCTCTTTACTGGGTGTTGTCCTCCTTCCCCTCCCCTGCACCTGATGCAGTTCTCCATGGGGTCTGTGGTTGTGACGTCTGGGTGAGAGTTCACTCTGTGATTGGCTCCTACTTCTCACCCATGTCTGTTGTCTGGTGCTGAATGTTAATGTTTAGTGTGGGTAATAGAAAGGTGCTATATAAGAATAATAATAATCATAAATACATTCGTCATGTTTAATATTTAGTTTCGAAGTCAATGACTGTGTGAAGAGTGAGACCCACTGGCATTAACAGACACTCTACTGGGCCTCTCTTCTTTCCATCACTCTGGATATAAGATTATAAGATTAATCTTATACTGATCTGTCCATGAAACACTGTCCAAAGAACTATAGGCTTTATATGCCCTTAAAGACCTAGTGACACCATTTTGGATTTCATGTTGAGAGACGGCAGCAAACATTCAGATAAAAATCTAGAACTAACTCTAGACCTTTCATTAGTTGCTGTTTGGTGAACACGCAGCTGGCCTTGGGTATCCAAGTGTTCAGTTACTCACTACTCTTAAACTGCGATAACCATGATTTGCCACCTTATATGTAAAAACCTTTAAATTAAAGCTGACATACTGGACTTTTAGCTCATAGTCATTGTTTAAATTCAAACCCATCATATTAACTACACAGCTAATACAGCAAACATTGTGTTACTACCTAATTACAGACTACAGCCAGACTAAAGACACTGAAAATTGACTTTATTATACTTAGTGTTTATAGTGCAAACACACTAAAATTGAGTTCTCATGGTTAAGGATGTCTCAACGATGCATATTTTCTGCTTAAACATTCACTCTAGAGTTGTTCCTGCTCATGCATCAACAGGAAAAAAAAAGTAAAGCTGCATGTGGTCTAATTTTAGCCTAATTTTAATTCCAGATTTTAATTAGTCCTCTTCGTGCATTCTACATGTCTTGGTGATTACATTTCCCTTTCCATTATTAATGGTGCTCAGTAATAAGGTCCTGCCCCAAATTACAGTATTCCAGGTCAGCTAAATGGGACATGCTTGAATGAAATTACAAAGGCATCGCTGATTGTGTCTCAGTGGTTTGATCTGTAGATACTAAATGTGCATCAGTGGTGTAATTTGCAAGATGCCTTGGATAAGTAGAGATTTTATATACAGTCAGACTATAACAAAACTGTGCATGCTCTAAAATGGCCCCTTGGAATCGTCCCACTGCCGGCTGGTGAAGGCTGTACCAGTCAACCGCATTTCATTTGTGACATTTGTGTTTGTGTTGACATTTGTGTTTGTGTTGTCATCATTCCTGACCACCAGATGTTGGTGCCTTTTACAGGTAATGATGAACTTCTATAAAGATTATGGAAAATCATGTTGATATGAAAAGAAATACAAAGCACCTTGCTCGTGTACAGAAGGAAGGCTACCTTGAGCTGTGAGTGAAGCAGATTTTGTAAGGTTAACCTGTGCTGTTTGGAAGTTTACAGATGGAAAACAGGGAACAAAAGCGCAAACCTTTTTTGCTGTTGCATTTTTTTGGAGGAGGAGGAGACCCATTGGTTGCGGTTCACAGCTCTCCATCAATGTGTGTGTGGGTTGTTTGCTTCGATTAAAAGCCATTTCATTGCAAGCTGAGAGCCTTGACGTTCATCGTTTTATTGCTGGTGTGCATTCTTCCATCGCCTGCACCCTGCTTCCTGTGTTACTTCCTGAGGGACATTGCTTGGTGTTGATGCTTTTTTCCAGGGAGTGGCTTTTCTGACATTCATTATCGACCAACTGTGACAACACTTCTGTGACCTCTGCCAGAAAAGAGAAAGTGCTGAGTTGGGGCACATGCAGGGTAATCACGGTATTCACAATGTCATATGCCGGCGTATGACTTTGCTCAATCTGAGCGTCATCTTAGCATCGCCATCTGGTGGTATGGAGTAATGAAACAACGATCTAATTACTCTATAACCTTAAGCTCAAACTAATAATTATTTGGTTAACAGCATCTCAGTAACTCTCAGGGAAAGTTCAATAATTTCAAGAAGAGTGCAAGAACACAGTCTTGACACATTATCCTTTAAATATATCATTCTCTAGTTTAATTTCAGCCTTATTAGAGATGATAATCAAAATATATCAATAGGTATGGTTTTTAGTAGTGCATGCAAAAACAGAAACAGATTTCATATAAAACCTAATTTGAGGGGGGTTTTTTTCCTGATTTTGCACATGCCTTAATCATAATTAACTTTTCATTATGCTTCATTTTGAGTTCACTGCTACAAACCAGATGGTCATTAATAAGGGGGGGTTCATTTGCCCCGATCCTCACAGGATCAAAACATACAAGTGTGATGCAGTAGGCAGTAGTGCTGAGAGCCTTTATTGTGGCAAGTCCCAATAATCAGCACCCAATTGTAACAGGGTCAAGAAGCAAAGAGCAGGCAGGGTCATAACAGGTAAATCAATGTTTAGAATTGCGGTGGGTCAAACATGGATGAAACACATACAGTTACTAATACAGGAAACATGTATGAAATGCACAAAGCAATTGGCAACACTTAATTATGTGGTTTTGTAAATAATCACTTTATAAAGGTGCATTACCAAGTCGCTCAAGAAGTCTCTGGAGGGTGATGCCAGAACAAAGCTAGCAGAACACCTGAACAGAGCAAACCCGGAATAGAGCCTCTCACATGGGAGTGGGACTCATATGTAGGGACATCCAGAAAACCTTCCATTCAGGAGCTGCCATGACAACACAACAGGACGCACACTGCTCTAGGTAAAAAAAAGACCGGGAGTTTTCAACTGGCACCCTACTGAGCCGCACAGTTCCAGGTTATCCCTGCTCCAGCACATCTGACCCAGCTTGTCAGCTCATTACCAAAGCTTTAATGAGTTGGGTCAGATGTGCCAGAGAACCTGAACCAGTACAGACAGAGACAGCTCGGCGCTACATCCCGGCTCTTAAATAAGAAATGGCGGCATAGCTTGGATACAAGAATAAAAGTTAGCTTTAAATTCTGCAGCGTAGCCAAACGTGAACAGATTTCGAAACATGGAATGTCAGTAGTGAATCTAAGGAGGGGTCCTTAGACCTCAGCCACTCACACCCTCTCACCCAGGTAATCTGGTATGCTCAGGCACGAAAGCAGAAGTTGTGTTTGAAGTGTGGCTCAGCTGTTTGTGTAGGTTCTGTGCTCAGGTGTGAAGCAGACATGTAAAATAAATGCAGTGTTAGCACAAGCCCCCTCCCACCCCTTTGACCCCATTCAAATTCCTGCTGTGTTGAAGTTGACGCATATTGAGCTGTTTGCTCTCCAAAAAAGTAGGCTCCACATAGTGTCTAATGAGAACCGCCACACTTCATTATCTCTGCTACGAAATATATTTTCATTATGAGGTGTCAATGGTGAGATGCTTAGACGTTTTATGGAGGGGACACTTTGCAGCTGTTTCCATGGTGTTCATTTGTCATGGGACTGGAGGTGATTGGGATTTCTGTCTTCGGCAGCCATCTACGAGCCATCGTGTGAAGCCTACAAGCACCAGGGCAACACCTCAGGGTTCTATCACATCGATGTGGACGGCAGTGGTCCCATCAAGCCCCAGCTAATCTACTGCAACATGTCAGGTAAATGTTGCACGACACACCACAGGGGAAGACATTCCATGAATCTAAAATTCAGTAACACCCAAGTCAACATCAACTTCCCTTTTAGCTGTGTATCACTGGCTGGAGGGGGAAAAAGGAACTCTCAGCTTTTCTTTACATTGCATATGTTACCTTTCTGAGGCACAGAAGTGTACTGTAATTTAGGAAATGATGTCACTGGCCGTATCTTGTCAAAATAAAAGGTCAAGTCACGGCATCCTGGACCCCAGCACTCTGAGGACAACGTTTTTATCGGAAACATCTCATTTCCCCCACCTCGTTCTGGCCTCGTTATCATTTGCATAATTGCATCTAATGACTCCCCTCTGCCTCTCCGGTGATGCTCTCCCCACAGATAAAGCGTGGATGGTGATCCAACACAATAACACGGAGCTCACCAAATTAAGAGCGTCCTCTGGGATAAGTCAGCATTTAGCCCACTTTAACTATTCCGCCGACACTGAGCAGCTTGGGGCCCTAATTACCCAGGCCGAGTACTGCGAGCAGGAACTCTCCTACCACTGCAAAAAGTCACGGCTGCTAAACACGCCAGGTAAGCCCTTTTTATTGAGAGTATTGATCCCCTCCTCTCCCTAAAAAAGGTCAGGCTTATTAAAGAAAATAGGCCCAGCTCGAGCTACAGAGAGCCGGCCTTTCTCACAGAGCTTAAAGCAGACAGCAAAACAATCGATTATTACACTCCATTTTGTTTCGCAAACTCATTTAGCTGTTTTTTGTTTGTTTGTTTTTGTTTTAATTTCACATCTCAATGCATTAAGTGTGGATGTGTTCCTTTAAGGGCAGAGTATTCATTTACCTTTTCACTGTATCTCTGGAGTCTGTTTATCATTTGTTTATTTTGTGTGGGTTTAATAATGGGTGGTAATGATCAGGGCCTATTAGAGGTCGAGTAACTCAATAATAGCTCTCGTTGCCCTCTAAACAAACAGGACGCCCAAGCCCAGCACTCTCCAGGCCTACCGTAAATTGCTGTCCATTATTCGTCTCATTATTGAAGATGCTGATGAGCTGAGAAGAAAGACAATGTCAGACATAAATAAATAATGTTCCAAATGCCAAATGAAGAGTAATGGAGGTGGGCGAGTGTGTAGCTCTCATGAAACCCAAACAGACAAGTTTAGATGGATGGAGGTGAGGAGAAGAGAGATGAAAGAGTTAAATCAATGCCAATCTCTCTCCCAGCTTCAGCCCTGTGCTTAAGGTTTTAAACTGACGTTCCTTCTTCATGCTCGCTTTGTTTAAACTTTGCTTACACATGTGCCCATTTTCTATGCGTGTCCTCAAACAGCTCCCAGTCCATCATTTCCAGTTGCCGTGGCGTACGTGCCCATCTCTAAGCATATCAAGATGATGTTTCGCGTCTGCATGTGATTATTTCAAAAAGCCACTTGGGATCTCCCTGCTTTCCATCGGTGCTTTTGAAGGCCTTGTTATGTAGCCTGCTCTGTTGCATTATGGGTGCTGCTTGCTGCCGCAGACGGGGCACCGTTCACCTGGTGGGTGGGCCGTTTGGGGGAAGCCCACACCTACTGGGGAGGGGCACTGCCAAGCAGCCAGCAATGCGCCTGTGGACTCCAAGATGACTGCGCAGAGCCGGCACGATTCTGCAACTGTGACAGTGACCTGGATGCCTGGTACCAAAACCCGCCTTGGCGGCAAATCCCCCATGCAGAGCCATTGATTACTGAGGCTCAGTAACTGCTGTGCTCTTATTAAAAATGCTCACTATGCTTAGAGCTAGCTGTGGGGTGTCTATAGTGCTCTAGCAATTCCTGCGCAGTTCCAGATTGGGGCTTTAACATCCACTGTCAGAATTCATTCTCTGTTTTGTTAGAAATATGACGACACGTCACTATTTTTGAGTTTGGTTAAGTTCATGTCATTGGCACCTAACTGTCTGTATGTGTTCCGGTTTCATACTGAACAGGGCGAATGACTCGGGTGTCCTCTCACATAAGGATCATTTGCCAGTCAGACTTTTAGCTGTGGGCGATATCAACAGGCCGGGCTCGGAGGCGGCATATAGAGTGGGTCCCCTACAGTGCTACGGTGACAGTAAGTACTCTCTTCATTCATGGTCCTCAAAGCAGCAGTAGCCACAGCTAGTCTCACGGTCAGGTAGACTGCCAACACGTTCACTTTGTGTCGCTGTCCTTACTGCATAGAAGGAGTGACCGCAATGCAAATGGGGGCTGTGGGTTTTGGAACGTCCAGTGAACTGTGTGGCCTGAATGCCTTCTCCCTTCAGAGGACTTCTGGAATGCAGCCTACTTCAACAAAGAGACCTCTTACCTCCACTTCCCGACGTTCCATGGGGAGCTCAGCGCTGATATCTCCTTCTTCTTCAAGACCAGCTCCTCCTCCGGCGTGTTCCTGGAGAACCTTGGAATTAAAGACTTCATTCGAATCGAACTGAGCTGTGAGTATACCCTACCACCTCTTCCCATCCCCCACACCCTCCGCCTCGCCTTTATGTGGGAAGATTCTGCTTCCCGGAGGTAATGTTTCTCCTGTAGGAGATACCGTACTCTTTCAGTTTTGGTATGTGAAGGCAAGCTGCTGAGTGAAAATCAGAGCGCTTTTAGTATGAAGTTGTCTCAAACAAAACTAGGGCAGTAGAAAGCATTTACAATTTTGTGTGCTTTTGAGTATGCTTTAGGAAATGCGTTTGTGTGTGTGTGTGTGTGTGTGTGTGTGTGTGTGTGTGTGTGTGTGTGTGTGTGTGTGTCTGGCGTTTGGCTGCTTTCTTTCATGTGTTTGTGCCTTTTATTTGGTTGCCCTCTTTATAAAATGTTCATGGCTCTTATTACAAGAGGAGAAATAGTCTTCAGAATCCACCAAATGAAGATACCATTCTCCCAAGAGAACTTGCTGCATTGCCACTACTGATATGCACCATGGACTGTAGGTTCTCTTCTGTGCTGTTACGAGAGTGTAAATAACTTGAGTGTACATAACCACCTACAATTCTTTCACTGGTTCGTCTTCGGCCTCGAGGTCTCATAGCAACTCGCCACACTCTTCGTCACCCCCATAAAAACCTACGTCTACTGCCGAGATCGTCTACAGTGTTTGGTCGCATGAGAAAAAAATTTTTTAAATTCTTTAGCCACAACAGGCCCGTGTGATGGATGAGCAGAGCACAGGGGAGGACCATAACAGGGCTCGAATGCTCATTCTTCTGTAATGACAAATCCTTTAGCTGAGAGAGCTCAATTAACCTCTCATTATGTTCTCACTGAGTCAGGAGTCTGGGGCTGAGGCTGGTCACGTAAGGCTCTAACCCAAAACGGTCCACAGCAGAAGGTGAGAAAGGACAGTGCTGAGTGCGTGGTCACCGCGTGCAATGAAATCAGCAGCAGATCACTGGCCCTCCACAACGCCCTCGCTTGTGGCACCCCCGCAGTGAAGACGTAGCCGTGGCGATCGTTATTTGGATAACTCGGTCATCCCACCTTTGCATATCTGCTGCCCCACTCGGGGCCCGGGTTTGGCCACGCCGCACGCCGTGAATAATAAGGAGGCAGTAACACGCGATCAGCATTTTTCGCACAGCTGCGCGTGCCGTCAGGGTTGCTGCGGACAGAAGGCAGACCTTCTCAGCGTGGGTGAGGACCCCCCTCATTAAGGTGCATTAAAAACCAAGCGTGTCTTGCAGTTTGAACATTAAGATGAGCTGAAACCTGGGAGGACTGCTGAACACATGTGCAGAATGAAAAGACTAGTTGCTTCAGAAATACTTTCTGGGGAAAGAGGGATTATGAATTATTAAAAGGTGCTGGAAAGCATGCATGTCCTATGGATGGCTACTACAAACACGCAGAAGTGAATGCCAGACATTTGTTATTAAGGACGATCTTGTCGATATCTCTACAAGGCATTGAGCCTGAAGCCGACTTTAGAGGACAACCAAAGGTAATGTGGCTCTAACTGCTTTATGTTGTTTGGGAAATTGTGCAGCAGAGCTAAGTCTGCTGGCTATAAAAAGTGTGAAGTTTCTTTCATCTCTCACTGTAAATCTCAAGTGTCAGGGGGTTCACATCAAGAGACAGATTAAAAAAAAACACATGCCAAGATTAAAGACTTTATGCTTTCTGTTCTTAGACCTGCCGCTAAATCTTCTTTTTCCAGTGTTATTTTCAAGTCGCTACACAGCTCCTGTCACTCAGGAAATAAAAATACCCTGATTTCATTTCTCCTTTGACTGTATTTCTCATGTTTTTGATAATCGAATCTTATTATTCTAACAAAGCAAAGCAATTACCCACCCACACCTACGCCACATTTAAAATGAACTCTGCTTGATACGTGAACACTACAAAAAATTTTTTAGAATGCAGCTATTGGCCTGTGACAATGTGTTGACAATACATTACACTATGTGACATTTTCAGTAGGGCCCACACTACCCGCTCAAATGAAGTCCGGTCTTTTTCCAGCGCCAACCGAGATCGTGTTCTCCTTCGACGTTGGAAACGGGCCCTTTGAGGTGCGGGTTGAGACCCCGATGGACCTGAACGACGAGCGCTGGCACCACGTACGGGCAGAACGGAACGTGAAAGAGGCCTCGCTCCACGTGGACCACCTCCCTGGCGCACGTCAGAAGGCCCCAGCCGATGGGCACATCCACCTTCAGCTCAACAGCCAGCTGTTTGTAGGTAGGAGGGTCAGCAACTCCCATCATAAATCACTCAGGCCCAGTCAGACCAGCGTAACTCTAGAATACACGCCTGACTGCTTGTGCTGACTGGTTGTGTCAGATTATTACTTATATTGCTTTACTGCTAAAATACTGCATTAAACAAGGAAAAGAATTAAATAACAGAAGCAAAACAATATGTCAATATAAAATAAAATATGACGTGGCGAGACTAAGTGGCCATCGATTTCTCTCCATGCCATAGACTTAATAAACAAAATAGGTTTTACGGTTATGCAAATTATACACAAATTAGGGCTCTGACAGTTAACACTTTAACTTCAGTATAGCACTTCTATTTTTATTTTTTTTATTTTTTTGTCTGTCACATTTCATTAAGGTAAAAAGGGCCCACTATTAGACTAAAGTCTTATTATCTGCAGTGGCGAATTCATATTTCACCGTACCACATTTGTGAATTATCACTTGAGTCCTTATAACATATTTGGCGCTCAAAGGATGAACACTTTTATGACCTGAAAATTAAGAAGTACCAGTTCCAGTGGCCAACAGTCATTTAGGAACGTCCTTCTACCTATTTCAACTCTCCTTTACCTCACTTCTTAAAAGAGTGCTACTAATATTAAGTGTTATACTCTTTCAAGTGGTAACCCAGCTAGGTTACAGAAATGTAACTGAGCACAACAAACAAGCCCTAATTTGTACAAGATATTCTTTTAGACTCTAATACACTTCTATACTGTCAAAGCTACTAATAATATTAAATGATTGGTTGATCTAGTATACTAAAAACTAACTATATCAAATAACAGTGCATAATCAACAAAGCCAATAGCTAACATGTTCTCTGTGGATTTTTCTGTACGAAGTTCCAATGACTGGCATCTTTATGTTCACCAAAGACACCTGTAGATGGGTAGTGTTAGCTGCAACAAGCTCGTCTGAGGCATGTTGACTTTTTTTTGACAGGAATTAGTCATTTCTATCAGTCATTTCTTGATGAAATGGCTCAACCACACATAAAAAGTGCCAGTTTCCTTATCACTTCCCCAGCGACCACGTTTTATACAAGATACCGTCACAAAGAAGCCCTGCAGAAGTCCTGGGCTACACCCCAGACTGGCAATTCAGGACGAACAGTGTCTTAGAGTCTTAAGTAACCTTAAGACTCAGAAAGGGACCCCATCCTTGTCTGGGTGTCACCAGATAGTGGAGTTATTATATAAAATTTATGTTGGTGATTAGTGTAGCAATTAAATATTGATTATTACTGAAAGGTTATCTGCTTTAATAAAAGTTTATATAAAATTAATTGGGGTGTAATTTCATCCCAGTCAGCTAGACAGGAAGCATGAGTACAATGAGCAGAATCAAACACTCCCTGATAAATCAGTCGTGTCAATGTTCTTAAATATTAAAAGACATAATATTTCCTCATATCTTCTCTTTTGTCTGCTTCTGTATTGACAATCTGCTACCCCTCTATAAATAAGGCAAGAGCAGTCCTTGTGCAGTCAGAATATGGTAATCCCAAACCAAATTAAAGGAACTGATAACTGCCACAGTTCCCAGCAAACTCATTTAAAACCATTTAAAGAAGAGCACTACCGGTCTCTCCATCGGCTTTTATCTGCCTAACTGGTTATAATCTCTGGGGATAGTAGTTATGAAAAATAAACCCCTAGGAAAACAAGGCCGGATGATGATACCTAATCTAAAGCCAAATATAAAGGATTTGTGCACTGCTTTCCTCCAGTGTAAATCAGCTTTACTGGAAAAACACACCAAGAGCCAGTCCATCTGCCAAAGACAAACATACTGACTATAGACCATGCTGACGAAAGGCATCAGACGTTTTGTAGGCAGTTGAGATTGGCCTTTGGACTTGATTAATCTGCAATCCTTTGAGAGGGGTTGGATTATCATTTTAATGTTGTCAAAAAGGTTTGAAGCTTAGGGATGATGGATTTCAGCTTCTCCCATGTTTCCCTCTCTTGTTCAGTGGGGTGTGATGACCACCTGACTTTATGTAAAAGATACAGGTAACACCCACACATTCACTCATTAATGTCAAAAAGAGGTTAATATAAAGGTGGAGCCGATACGCATAAGTTATAGCTTTTGAATAGCTTTTTGAATATCGTTCATACTGCTTCAATGGCGGCATTCGGAAGGCAATGTTTTCCCTCCAGCAATTATCATACAAAGGACAGCGAGGTGTTGAATGGGTTACAGGAGGAATGACAGAAGCTTTGTCACAATTGTTTAGAATAGGCTCGCCCAGATTCAAAGAACAATCGTCATTCTTCCAGGGCTGAACTCTTCGGAGGAGCATTCGGCACGCCAAGGAGAAATGGGAGATGGGCGTTTGACAAAAGCCGACTTTGCCATACGCATCTTTCCCGCCCGCAACTTGGCTTTCATCGTGCTGTCATTTCAAATGGCTTTCACCGTCCTCACAAAGCACTGACAGCCATGTGCTCTCAGTGAATGGCGGGGCGGTGATCTAGTCGCTCTGTTGTAGCGCACCCATCACGTTGTCATCTAGGGAAATAAAAAGAGGGTACAAAAGACAGGATGTGAAGGGAAAGGTGTTTTGCCTTTTTTTTTTTACTTTTTTTTCCTCTGGGTCTTTAGGTGGCACCGCCTCGAGACAGAAGGGCTTCCTGGGGTGCATCCGCACACTGAAGCTTAACGGGAACACGCTGGATCTGGAGGAGAGGGCCAATATCACCCCGGGAGTGCGGCCGGGCTGCCCGGGGCACTGCAACACTTACGGGGGTCTGTGTCAGAACCAGGGTCACTGTGTGGAGAGGCACAACGGCTTCACCTGTGACTGCAGTGTCTCGGCATACACAGGCACCTTCTGCCACAAAGGTGAGTGGAGGAGGGGTCTTTCCTGAGCCACCTCCACACTGACGCACTTAGAGGTGCCGCATGTTACAAGAAGCACAGCAAAATCAATGCCAGCCGACAGCTAGACTGCATCTTTAAGCTTCACATTTTTAAAAAGCCATTTCACCAAAAATAATAAGATTGATATTAATTAAATTAATGCATGAGATTAATTTAAGCTAATGAGTGCCTAGTTATCCATTATGGAAATCAGATCATGCTAACCAGTTCTCATTTGCTTTCACTTACTCTGAACAATAGCATTTTCGAGTGGCATTACTATTCTTCTGCATTGTAATTATTCGCTCACCGTTCCTGATTTTCATCCCAGGGCTGGCCATGGTAGCTAAGATTTGCTTTGGTGTAACTCTTTCCTCAGAGGTCTCTGCATACTTTCGACCAGGCACCTCGGTCACCTACGTGTTCAGGGAGCTGAGCGGGAACGCCAGCACTCAGTCCTCCTACTTGTATTCGGACCTGTCACTGAGGGGAGAGAACGTCTCTCTGAGCTTCAGCACCAGCCAGACGCCCGCCCTGCTGCTCTATGTCAGCTCCTACCACAGAGAGTACCTCGCAGTCTTCCTGAACAGGAACGGTCTGAAACCTCGCTAATCCTCCAACCCCTCCAACCATGCCCCACCCACCTCATTTCATTCGATGCAGCTTAAGCACGTTCGTTTGGATTAGAGCAAAAGCCTCCGAGTCTCTGAAGGCGTAGGCATGTCGACTGCCGCTGACGCCAATGTGCAGTTCTTACAGAGAAAATTACTTTGTGCTCTGTTGAAGTTCATGAAAGGGAGAAATAGAAAAGCTGCAATTTGTGATCCATTGCCTAGTATCGCACTTCCAGCTGATGGCATAAATCTGCTAATAATATTCCAGTGATATTTAATGATGGAGAAGTTGCTTTTGGGGCATGATTAAGGCAGTGACCTTTTGGGTTAGTAAGTTTGATCGTGTAGGCAAGATCATTAGGGCTTTACGTGATCTATGCAAAGCTCTCTATTTATCTTTCTCTATGTCTGACTCTCTAAGTCTTTCTCTCTCTCTCTCTCTCCCGCTCTGTCTCAAGTCACTATGTCTCAGATTTTTTTCAACTGGAAGCATTTCCAGTTATACAGCCACCAGAACCTCATTGGACCCAACAGTCAATGTGGGCAGCTCGGTGCATTAGTGTTACCATGGCAGTATAGCAATTGAGAGTGTATGGTACTAATACCTGTTAGTCCAATGAAGGAAAAAGTTCTAGACAGTTTGCAGATCCCCTGAGTTGTGTCCTGACAGCCAGCAGCTCCTACCCATGTTAGATGTGTCCAATGACATGCACTCTCGCGAGCGTTGACACACTCAACAGGCATGAGAGCTGCTCCACACTATTGACGTTGAAGTCTCATTCTGAGAGTGCTCCACCAGACCTCCCCCTTCTTCTGAGTGTTAAATTCACCAGATGGCAATTGATTGTTTAATTAATGATAGCTGTAGCTTTAGAGGTTACCCTGAAGCATTGATGTTGAGATGTTAATATTGGCTAGAAATATGAAACCCTGAGCTGGAGGGTGTTTACATCCTGTGTTGGGTTCACAGCAGAGTTTTTTTTCTCTCTGTTTTCTTATTTCGGTGTGTTAATGATGGGGACATGGGCTGCTAATTCCCTAAAATTGTGAAAATGAATTTGTTTTAGTATGTTATTGATAGGGGATTAAATATTAATCCTCTTAAATGACAACTTTGTAGTTGTCATAAATACCAGCTCGTGTTGTTGCATGTTGATGTTCCCATCCTAACTTGAATCACAGATCATGTACTATGACTGTTCACCACAAGCAGAGATGGTACAGGCAGGATTTGATATGAAACAGGGTGTTCTCTGCTCCTGAAGGTCAGCTGGATGTCAAGTACAAGTTACAGAGTAACAAAGAGGCTGAGGTGTTCAGATCGAACACAAGGAACCTGGCCAATGGACAACTGCACCGAGTGTCTATCAGGAGACATGCAGAGAGCCTCAGTGTTCAGGTGAGACAGATCTTACCCTCCTGCCAGATGTCTGACAGCCAGTGAAGTCAGATTTTTAATAGGCTATAGCTAGCATCTAACTGAGTTTCAACACACAAAATATTTTAATTTAAATGTTGGCATGTATTAAATTGGAAAGGGGGTATCACCTTTAACAGTCTTTCTACCTTAACGGTGCTTATTATGCTGGGAGACACAGTTGGGTTTGAAGTCTCTGAGAATCACAGTCTGTTGTCCACTGCCAAGTAAAATGTTCCTACCACTACTACTAACTACTACTATCCGCTTAAAATAATTGTTCCCCATATTTGCATAAATTTGCATACACTACACACAATAAACTGGATCTGCCAGACATTCTTGCTCTCCAAATTTAGCTTCTCTGGTTTTGCACTGTAGCTACAAAGTTAATGTACTTAATAAGCTATTGAGCCTTATGATTGGTATTTAGAATTATGCAAGCTGCATTTAGAAATACACACACACACACACACACACACACACACATATATATATATATATATATATATATATATATATATATATATATATATATATATATATATAGAGAGAGAGAGAGAGAGAGAGAGAGAGAGAGAGAGAGAGAGAGAGAGAGAGAGAGAGAGATTGTAGTAAATGATATTCAAAATTGTAGTAAATTGTAGTAAAGTACAAAGTTTTCCATATAAATCCAGGTGAATAACTGCTGTGCACTGTAGTATGATAAGTAATAGAATAAGAGATGTAAATGAAAATTTACATACATGTAAAAAGGTATGTATTGGTTGTTTATTTATATGCTCACCTCCCACATTATGAGGCTGACTATTTTATGGGTGCACTTTATAGTAATTGTCATGCACAGCCACCTTCTACCCTGTTCATCACTGGTTAGTTGTTGACCACTGGGCTTCTGGTGAGTTCTTGTTTTGTGCATGGCAGGTCACCTCCTCCACACTAGCTTGACCATAGCTTGGTAGTTGGGGTTACACCAGGACCATGGCTTGGTAGTTGGTGTTACACCATGACCATGGCTTGGTAGATGCGGTTACACCGTGACCATGGCTTGGTAGATGGGGTTACACCATGACCATGGCTTGATAGTAGGAGTTACACCATGACCATGGCTTGGTAGTTGGAGTTACACCCTGACCATGGCTTGGTAGAAGGGGTTACAAAAAACTCAGCAGTGTTAATGGAGTTTTTACATGTGTCCCTACAGCACTGAGCCTTAAGTATCTCTGTGGTCAAAAGCTAATGATAAGAATAGAAAGAAGGGTCAATAAATTATACATGGCATCGAAATGAGCTGCAGTTATTAGTGGAAAATAAGGGGACAAAATTTAGAGTGGACTAGAGTGGACTTGATGTAGTACCTCATGTAGTATAGAACAAATATGATGTATTTTGCAATGGAATCAAAAGGCTCTACACGTTTGCATCTGTAGCTTGTGAAGTGTGTGGATCGGTGAGCAGTTGGCCTTCCTTTAGTTACAGCTTCTGCAGAGTTGCAGTCAATAGGCAATCTGCTCCGCTAAGCTGAAACAAGTCCCAGCCAGAGTGGTGCTCAGCAGATAACCCCCACCAATTAGTCTAAGCCTTCATGATAATCACATTCGAATATGTAAGCCCAGCTCGGAAATCATTCCCGACACGAGTGTTCCCCACCCCGCACCCCTCTTCCCGTAGAGTGGCGAGAGACACAGTGCTACACAACACCACATTTAAATGTCTTTGAAGAGCAGGTTTAATTAAAAACAATGCTCACCACAGAAGAACAGGCTCCTGATATTTCAAAACATGAAGGTGCCAAAGTTCTTTTCCACATGACAATCCTTGATATTTATTGAAGTTGTTTTGCATCCCCTAGATTGACCAGTATATGAGGGAAGACTTCAACCTGTCATCAGATGTAGAGTTCAACGCTATCAAAGCCATTGTTATTGGGAAAGTGCATGGTGAGTATGGCCACAGAGTGCCGCATTCAGCTATCTGGGTTTGGCTATTAGAGAGTGTTCAATATGCTAAAAAATGCTTTTAGGGTCCTGCTTTTAACCTGGTACATGCTTTCAGACACTGCTGAGTGCTGACCTCAAAGAAATAAGTATGGAATCCCCCTATAATTGATCATTATGAGTTATTATGTGCATTTTGGAGCTATACTCATTTGGCTGGGAAAAGGAACATGCATCAAGGGATCATTTGTGCAGTCAAGCACTGCATGCAGAATTGCCAGGTGTGTTTACAAATTAGAAGTGCATTGTGATTTCATGTTACTGTCTAGGAGGTTGAGAAATGGGTCAGATTGATGTTTGAACAGCAGCAACATCATATGAGCTCCTAAACTAAGACCAAAAGGTTGTGTTAAAATGACATCAAGGAAGAACAAACCCAGACCCTGATTACGTCTAAATCCAGACGTGAAAGGATTCTTCAGTGGTGATTTATGATTACCACTTCAGTTTCCAATTCAGAGATTGTGTTTGGTTTTTTTGGTTGTTTTTGTTTTTTATCACCAGCAGTGCTGTCATCTGTGAAGACGCTTGTGCTAGATCTAATGTCAAGCACATATGCCTAGATTATAACATTACTTCTGCCATGTTGTTGTAAGTGATGTGGTTTGCTTCAGAAGGTTGTCTGATTTTCCTATTTTTACACATTTTTCAATATTGTGGTCCAACTTCATTTGTCCCATTGATATAAAAGACTGTCAAAAAAATCCTTCTGGGTGTTTTCTGGGCTACTGGTGGTGGTTGGGACTTACTCGTGGTGTTTATTTTATCCTCCGACATTTCACAAGTGAAGTTTTCCCACACAGAATGATCTTTAAAACACAAGGTTGTTCCTGATGAGCTAAACTACAATTCAATTGCTTCCTTTCATAATTGAGAATGCTCTCCTGCCATCTGCTGTAGTTTCGCTTGGTGGTCCAACAGAGTGTAACAGCTGTTGTTGTTTTTTATCAAATGATTTTAGAGACTTAAAACAGAATAAACTTGTATAAAAATGTGCCTGAGATGATGGACTATACTTTGAAATGAATGCATTTTCAGTTCCAAAGTGCAGGAGTGCAGATCCAAAGTAAAAAAACAAAAAGTTTCATTGTCCAGTCACATTGGGCTGTTGGTACTTAGCTTTTTCTCATAAAGCCCTCCATTCTCCATGGACCTCAGTATTGTGTGACTCAGTGTAACACTGTTTACAACAATGCAGCTGACCAAATTACATAGATTCCCTGGTCTGGCTTGATCTGATTTAAAGTGTGTGCAGCCAAAGGAAGGATGTTGCTTTTAGCAGTAGCCACACTATTTAGGCATTAGTTTACCTTGTGTCATTAGCCTGTGTCATGTCAGGGATTAGAGAGCATGTAAGTGGGTTCTCCGACATTCCCAACAAAGCTTTCCATCGATCTTGCCTCCCAAATTGTGCTCTAATGAATACAGAATCAAACATGAAACATGTATGATGTGTCTCACCTGTGTGGGCTGGTGATGAGCTCTGCTATCAGGGTCTGTATTCATAAGGCATTCTCGGAGTAGTATTGCCTGACCTGGAATCAGTTTTTGAGACACCTATGCCGGGGGAGAAACCGGATACTGCTTGTTTTATTAGAAGCAAGAAATATATAAACTAGAGACGCAGAAGTACTCCCTATCATTTTTGAACAAGAGTCAGAGCCCAGTGCCTTGCTTTGCTATAAAGCAAATGGATTGAAGGTGACGAAAGTCCCATCAGATTTGTTGTAGAGGTCTAGGCCAGCAGGCAATAACATGAAGATACACATTTTAAAGCTCTATTTACTTTGTTCACACAATCTCTTTTGTTGTTGTTGTTAGGTGTGAAAACCTTCAGATAATTCTTCACAAAGGAAATGTTTTTTCTCCCTAGCACAAGAGATGCCTGAAAGGAATTATTCAAGAAGAAATGTCTGTAGACAGTATAGCTGAGCTTTACAAACAGGCTTTGAAATGTATAACATGTGGCTTATACTCTCAGGACGAGGAGTTGAGGCAGCGGACAGAGTTTTAGTCACCAAATGGGAGCTACAGTATTTCAGTTCAGGAGGGGGATGCAAACGCCCTACACGAAAAACATCTCATACAAAAACATCTCATACACTGTATTGCCTGTCCAGGTGCTGCCATCGAGGTTACAGCATTAACTGCAATAGTTAGGAGTACTGTACTTGAATTTATTTTTTTTTTAATTGGCAAATCAATGTCATTTCTCAACGGTTCTCCACTCACTCTCCTTATAATCTCTCTCTCTCTCTCTCTCTCTCTCTCTCTCGCTGTGTCTCATGCACTCACTCATATTCTATATGTCTTTCTCTCCATCCATCTGTCTATTTCTGTCTTTCTCGTTTTCTGTGTGTGTGTGTGTGTGTGTGTGTGTGTGTGTGTGTGTGTGTGTGTGTGTGTGTGTGTGTGTGTGTGCAGAGTCGAGTGAGCTCGATCCAGAGATAGCCCGGCTGAATTCCCTGGGCTTCACAGGCTGCCTGTCAGTCGTCCAGTTTAACGCTGTAGCTCCTCTGAAGGCAGCACTGCTATATCCGCACACCAGTACTGTCACCGTCTCAGGGACTCTGACGGAATCCAACTGTGGCTCCTCCTCCTCTTCTAGCCCCTACGCAGCTGAGACCACCCACTCACTCTTGGGTAAGGCAGGTTAATTTGCACAGGTTGAGGCCAAAACTTCCAGTCTGGCTTGCATTATCCACTTAAATAATCACAGCATTGCACACATGAGGGTACAAGCTAGTTCAGCACACTGCTCTAAAGTACACAAAAGTGCAACCATTACTTTTAAATTTAGTTTCTCTAACCCTTTCATTAAAAAAAAAAAACTCATCAATGGCTCACTGAATACTTCCACATCTCTAATTAAATTAGTAACATAATGATTCAAACGTGGCCTATCAGTTTATTAATCTGCATGAGAGAGAATTGAATTTGCATAATCTTTCTTCTCTCTATTTCCACTTTCACGCTCTGTTGCGTTTTCTTGGGCTTGGAGATGTACTATTCGCTGAGCCACATCCTCGGAATGACGAGTGTTTGATTCATGCTGATGTTCTGTCTCTCTCTTCTGTCTCTCTGCTATAGATCCATTTGGTACGGTAGGCACAGGCGAGCCAGTAGTCAATGCTATCAGCAGTGACTCGGCTTTGATTGGAGGTAACCGCGATCCTAGTGCACTCTACTCATTTTGATTTGATGAGAAAATGACCGCTGCTCCATGGCGGCCGTTGCCAGGAAATTCTGTCGTTTTATTCCTGTGGGAAGGTTGTTGGATTTTGTTTGCTTTCTCGATTGCTGCCTGCCTCTGACAACGCCCCTTCCACTTTCCCGTACTTCCGCTGTCTTTCTCTCGGGCGCGTATCTGTTACTGACTCCAGCATATTTAGGAGCAGATCAGGAGCTTGGCTGAGATATATCATGAAGTTATCATTTATTTTCATTCATTTCCAGTTTGTACATAGACTTTGTGTATTTGAAGTGATTTGTACCTATCTAAAAAATTATTTTAAAAAAAAAAACATTTGTGAAGTGAAAGCTAATTATAATAAATGTTATGGCATCAGGTAATGGCTCATTAGCTGAATACAAAATGTTGTGCAAAGTTATCTGTAGATAAAAATACATAAAGAACACCAAAACTAATTAAACGTTTAAAGACGTTATTTCCTGATTAAGGGGCATTTAATACTATCTTCAAATGCTTTATCCTGTTCAGAGCCACAGTAATGTGCCATTAAATTTGGTAGAGATGTCTTTTGGTGGTTCAATTAGACATTTCTTTTACCCACCAAAATTAAATGTACCATGCTTACCTGAATTCAAAGAATAGTCCATTTTGCAAATGTCTTCCTGTGACAGCAGGTAAAGTAGATCTGCAGTAATTAGGCTAATTTGCGAAGCTAAATAAAATCTATATGCATGACAGGGTTGCAGCTTGATGTGGTTGTATAAAATGGAGTGAGCTGTTTTGAAAGTAATCTGAATTGTTCTGCTTGATTTCACTGGGTAATCTTGTTCATTTTTTTATCCTCAAGACAATGAAAAACTGAAAAACACAAATCTGAATTCATGAAAGTTTCTAGACATTTCTCTAAGATCTCTAAGTAGTCTAGCGCTGGTTAGGTTACTGGATCATCTAAATTGTTTTTGAGTTTAGTAATGCCTTACTGATGGTTGCACTACGCAGTACAGTTTACCTGAAAAAGCAGTTTACCTGATATATTTGAATTAATTTAAAGTCAGTTCACACAGTTAAATAAAATTTTATATCGGTTTTGAATTCTGATGTGTGAGTCTGGATATGGAGCCTCTAGCCTTTGGACCCCATTCATCATTTTGGAACAATTTGCCTGAGCCTTTCAGAGAATAACCTCACCTAAAGATTACATTCCTCTGGATGCCTCATGATAAACAAGGAATGGCATTCCAACTCTGTGAACTGTCCCGCTATTTATGAGGTCTTAAATCTTACACTCACACTCCTGTTCACATATGGAACGTCCTGTCTAACAGCTGTATACGTTCAGCGTGGGCAGTAGTTCACCATTTCCGTGTCAGGCTTACATTATTGCCCGCTATCCCCTGACTGATCGCAGTGCACTGTCTAATTTGACTGCATAATTTTTCCAGTCAGATTCCACCATCTGGTGTTGCCCATAGGAACACAAGCCTTTTCAGCCCTTTTCAGTATCTTTGTTAGGCTCCTTGCTGTTGCTATCTCTGGTAGTTTTCCTTTGTCTCCTTAACCTTGCTCTTTAGGAGTCCGGATCAGGATGTAAAGCTGCTTTGTGACCGTGTCTGTTGTAATATAAAACACTCTATATAAATTAAATCAATTTAAATTAAATTAAATTTTATATGGAGCCTTGAATGCCTACTTTATTCGTAAGTGCTAATTTTGCTGATAGGTAGGTCAAATGAGCTTATGCTAACTAGACCAGCAATCATTCAGTGTTATCTGTGTCAGAATGTGAGTTGTGAGTGTTCCTTTACCGCTTCATTCAGCTGGGTTGCTCCATTGTCAGGGAAAACTGGGGTGGTCTGTTATTTTCACTGCCTTCAAAATTAGATTAAACAAATCAGGTGAATTGCACTGAATTGCCGTTCTCTCTTTACATTGCATGTGTAGATTAGAATGCAAAAGTAATGACGCTGTCATGGTACCTTCACAACAATGTCACAGAGCAGCCATTGCAAAACAAAGGATTGCCAGTTGAATTGAAGGTTTATATTGCTACAGAACATTTTATGGTTTTTAATAAAAGGTTTGGAAACAGTTATGGCTCCTTCACTTGTATACATATTGCACAGAGCTGACACAGTGTTGTCCTCTGGAATCTTGTTTATAGCATAAACTATCTATTAATGTTGAATGCCATGTTCTACATTCACAGGCGTGATCGCCGTGGTGATATTTGTGATCCTGGCTGCCCTGGCCATAATGGCAAGATTCTTGTACAGGCGGAAAGAGACGTGCCCGACCCAGGAGCCCAAGGGAGTCAAGTCAGAGGACAGTCCTGAAACCCTCTTCAGCAATGACCCCAACTCGCAGGGTGTAATCAATGACAACCAAAAAGAGTACTTCATATGATGGAGCCCCCCTCACCCATCCAACCTTTGGACTAATCCAGTCAGGCAAGGGACAGAAATGCCTTGCCAAGCCTAGAGACATTAACACTCATGGTGTGCTCCACAGAAAAATAAATCCTCTGAAACTGTCAGAGGTTGCTGATCAAGACATGAAGAGGAACACTGAGATGTTTCTTCTTTTTTTTTTGTACATAGGCTTAAAAGTCCAGACATTTGGCCCAGATAGCATTGGTTCCAAGGTGTGTAAAATAATCTTTGTCAACTATAAATATTCTTTTGAACTGTACATGTTGAAATAATATCTTTTTAATGGTTACCTTCACATTTTGCCTTTATTATTCAGCATTACATTTAATGGATTTACATCTAGAAGATTCAGATGTCATATAACTTGATTAAAATAAATATTTGAAGTGGTAAATGAAATGTATGTGAAATAATGAACATGCGTCATGTGCACACTATGCTTAAAAAAAAAAAGTGTTGGAACAACCAAACCCCGCTGAACTGTGCAGTGGTACTTTCAGCAGGTGTTTGTCTCTCCAGAAAGTTGAGGTGTGTCCATTTTGTAATGGACAAATTCTCCTAAACATCAAAACCAAAATAATGTCCCTTGATTCTTGTGTAGATGTCTCCTCGCGTGCTTGTTCATAAATTGACTCCCTAGGGGGTTTTGCTGTATACAGACAGCAAGCTTCTTTGGCCCACTCTTAATCTCTATTAGACCAAAGACAGGGGTGGCGGGAGGGATCTCAGCAAGCATTCTAAGTGCTCCTTCTTGCTTCCTGTGCACTTCCTGGATTAAAAATAAATTGCTTCTTACTGCTGTCAAGTACCATGGCAAACCACTTCCAGAAGCAAGCTGTGACGAGGCTTTCATAAGAGTTCAAAACACAAAAAGGAGAGGGAGAGAGGGAAACCAATAAAACATTCTCACTGACGGTTACCTTCACTGCACACAGATAGATGCCTTCTATGTTTTTATGTTCATCCAGAGAAAGTACACCACTTAACCAGCTGGTGTAACTCAGAAGAATCGAGGACTATGCTTTAAGAGGCAGAAGCTAAAAAGCCGACAGAAGAGATGCTGCTATGATGCATAAAAGGCCGACGAGATATTATTGAAAATTGCACTACCTCCCTTCAAAGTTTTGTTTCACTAAATCTCAGAAAATAACAAATAATTACTGCCACCATTCAAAGGCTGAAAAGCGGACTTATAGGGTTCTCTAATGGTTTATATGTTTGAATCTTCTGTTGTCCTATCAGGAATATTAAGCCGTCAAGTCAAGCCATTTTTTAATGGTGGTTTCAGCAGGTTTTGGCTATAAACCCATGAGAAATATGGCTGACAGCATATAAACTTTGTTGGCTTAGCTTCAATTTCTGGATGAGTTCCTGGATTCATTTTCAAATTTGGATGTGAGAACCTAGCGACTCTTTTTCAGTACAAAAAGAGCAAATGTGAAGCACATGAAACACGCCCCCTGTGGCATAAATCATCACCATGATTATGGCATAGTTTGAAGTATTATACATTCTAAGATTGCAGTATAATTTTCCCAAATAGCCTTGCATATTTGTTTGTTCTTGTTTAGTTTTTTTATGTTTTGGGAGGCCAGATTGTTCATGCAGTAAATGGTACTGACAGTCTAACCAAGTGTCAAATTGCCAAATATTGTTATTTTAAATTCTAAAGATAATCAGTTGTATAAGACTGAACAAACCACAATTTAATTTCCAATACCTTATAAAAAAACCTGTGTAATTGGTATCATTCAGGATATTTAAATGTGTGGTGGTGTGTGGTTGTTTGTAATGACTGTATTGTTATAGTCACATTAACTAGGTATTAAGGTGAATTTTTGGCATCAAGTGTTTTGGACTGGAAAAGTAGTCGCTTGTTTTGCAGATCTCAGCAAGATTTGGAAAATCAAGGGCAGTTCTATTTAGATCAGTGTTAAGTCTATAACTACAATAAAAATTCTGCCCATGAATCTTCACCATTAAAAATGGAAGTACCATGCTTCTAATGATCAAATGGTAAAGGTGCGCTGTTATACAGTACCTCATGGCCTTCAGTATTGTGTGGATTGGAAAATGGTACCAGCATTGCTTCTTTTTTAATGATGGACACCCAAATTTTCTCACTCAAAGTTTCTCTATGGGCAAACGCGCCAGACACAGATTAGGCACTGAAGCTCTACACATCAGTGGAGAACTGACAGCACAATTTAATTCCATAAGGAGGCTTAATCTCCTTGAATTAAGCTCGCCAATTTTAATAATACTGCATTTCTCAGTGGTGTGCCCAGTTAAACCAAGTGCAAGAAGTGAGTGCTGGGACTTGGATTCACGTTTGAATCCCAGCTGTGTTTGGCCAGGGCTCCTCGAAAACATAAGTAGCTGCGTTGCCAGCGGGAAAGGAGCTCCCTCACTCCCCAGTCACTAAGCTATGCACCATCTGATTGAGCATCTATGTGGGTAACTGAGGCATGCGACAGTGCGGTGTGGCCGTGAATGTCAAAATCTGCAGATGCAATGCAGTGTTTGGTGCACGGTGGAGATGACACCCTGGGTGGTGCACATGTGGGAGCACTATTACATTACTATGAATAAACTGGGTGGAAAGGAGCATTTGGATTTTTTTTTTTAAATGTTCCAAATGTTCACTTGGTGCTGGAAACTTTTTTCATGAACTGGTACTGATATAGCAACCTAAAAGGATATTGGCAACTACAGTGGCAAGTGAGGTGTAAGATGTAGGTGACTTTGTATAGTGTTGGGGCTGTTCCTTTACAGTGAGTTGTGTATAATCAGTACTGTTGTGTGGAAAATGGAAAATAAATTTATACATTTTAAAAGGGGGGAGTTAAATGAAAATTACTTAATTGCAGGTAAATGGTCACATCAACTGAAGAATGTTATTGTTGTTATTATTATGATTATTATGTTTTTTCATAGAAGTAGAAAATACTGTGATATTTTATTTCTGCTTCTAGCAACTTGGACTTCACTACAGTATTCACCTCCATTATTTATGAAAGTTCTTTCTGCTTTTATATATAACCTAATGGACAGATTCATACTGGTGTGCTGAAGGCCCAGGTTTGTGAATTGACCAAATCTGTTAATGTGATGGTTTTCTTGCTTTAAAATGTGCTTTTGCAATGAAGGTTCCTACATGAATAGGGATTATGAATTTTCCCTTATTGGTTTATTCTACCCGTGTGTAATTGTTGGTGTAGTTTAAAAAGTTTCAATTTCTCACATCTTTGCCTACCTGTTTTGCATTTATTCTTGAAGATTGTCATTTTTGGCTGTGAGCTGAGCTTCCACCAGCCTGAAAGAGGCATACATCTGGCCTGTGTTGGCTTGTTTGTCCAGCCAGCTGGCAGTGTCCCAGGACAGATGGCCGAGTGGTCGGCTCCATCAACCAAGCCTAACTTGGTGGCCCACAACCTAAAGGGAATCCGGAGGAGCTGTTATTAGTGATCTGAAGCTGGAGTGTGTATGATGTGAGGCGAGTTTCAGTTCCACATGACTGGGCAGCTTTCTTTGACTGGCAGGAGTAATCTCAAGGTTCAGTCACTGGCTAGGCAAACGATTCAGTGCAATTATTGGTCTTTCTTTCATGAATCACATTTTAACAAAGATATCTGACTACATTTGAAATATCGATCATAAGCGTGATCTCATATTTCCTGCGCTTCATAGATCAGAACTGATAATTACATGTCAGAATATCTTTTAAATAGAAGATAGCTCACAAAGTTACAGCGAACAATCAATTATCACTTTGCACCTGTTAAATTTTGCAAAAGGAGAAGACGTTGCTTTCCTTCAAATACCCAGTTTTGCAGAGTGGGATTAATAATAATTTGCACGTCAGATGCCTGGAACACTGCATATGTAAATACACCAAACCAAATCCACCAATGAGCTGGAGATCTCACTTCCCTCCTCACATACTGGATCAGCTCAAAGGAGCCCACCCATTGGCAATTACAGTTTCTATGGTTACAACTGTATCTTTGCATGCTGTTTCGCTGTGGCTAAAGTTGGTCATAAAAATAAGCCAAGGCACACACAGCTCGTTTGTCATGTGTAAAAGGCTGTAACTGACTGCACTGGCATGCTCACCAACCCTCTGCAGCAAGGGTGAGCTGTGCTGATATCAAGGTGGGCTAGCGTTACAACACCAGCACAGACAACTCCAGATCGGTAAACTGATCAAGCATACTGCATGGATGCTTTTCAATCAGGAATGGATTCTAAGTTTCCACATTCAAGTCCGAGCTAATTTTTTAGGACAAATGATTGTGAAAGTCTGCAGACTTCTCGATTTAAATATCCAGAATTTTAAAAACACTCCTATCACTCTATATCCTAAAACTACCATCACTCTATGTATTAACTCTCCCATCAACACATGATGAATTAATCTGTTCTGTTTCAATGATCAGAAATAGTTTGTTCATGTGGTGCCTTTACAGAACCAAGAACATGAATGCTAAATGGAGCATCTTAGGATGCAAAGCAGATCAGCCTGTTTGCTTACTGCATATCTTTAACATAATCAAGTCTATCCGCAATTAGACACACACACACATTATTATGACCTTGATTTGCCAGGAAATAAGACATTAGTAATGTGACTTTGAAGATTTATTTCCTCTGAGTAGACAGTGGTCAACAACTGATTAACAGTTTGCCATTAGCCAGTCTGTCACAGATTTTAAAGACATTTAATGTGGTTCAAGGTTTTACTCAAATTTTCTTTGCCACGACACATTAAAAAATAATTGGCTCTGATGAAGGTGGATGATGAAACAAGCTTTCCATTCCACCAGAGTGTTCTCTAAGTGGGTTACACAGTGGTAAAGTAGTAGCTGTTTGTTTCACTATAGACAATATTTTTCAAGATTAAAATATTATATTTGGCTCTGGCCTATGTCAGAGGGTTTGAACTTTACTGTTTTTCTTGATGGAATTATCTAAACTTGTTTCACTCACTCAAAACAATTTACACAGATATTAAAATGCAATGTGCTCTATGTGCATTTGTTTGTGAACTCAGTTTATACTATTTCTTAAAAGGATGGTCAATGTTTGTTTCAAGTGGCACGTTTTATGTTGATGCTAGGCTGATTTGTGAAATCGTTTTGTAAGTTTGATTGGTTTTCCTTTTTTTGTTTGTTTGTTTTTTTGTTAAAAAGCAGAAAAACATAATGTTTCATTCCCCAAACACCCATAAGACATGCAAGTGCCCTTTGCTAACTTAACCAATTTGGAAATATACAAGAAGCAATTTTTCCCTGCCTTATAAAAAAATGTTCTAGTGTCACCTACTCGAGAATTTTTTTAGACATCTTTAGACACATCTTTTTGGTTAAGCTACCATTAATATTTTTAAAATCTTAATAAAATTATATCATGCCAACATACTCATTTTGGCAATGCATCAAGGAAACTATAATAGTTCTGATCAGGATGAATGCAAATTCTTAAAAACTCTGTCTTTTCATATGGTCTCCTTCTGTCCCCACAGCATCAGTACTGTCTTCCAAGGGGTTTCTCAGTGTTTCATTTTCCACTGTGCCAGGAGATACATAACTTATTCATGACAGGTCGAGACCAACTGAGTGCAGAGTAATGTCGCATTGCTAGCATGGGAACCTGCACCAGAACCAAGCAGAACATTAGAATCCCTTTAGAACAGCCACAAAAAAAAACAAGAGCCAAGAGCCCCTCAAGACCTCAAAGCTTTGAAAATGTCTTCAGGAGCAGAATAGGTTACATATGTGTGTTATGTAATAATGCAGAGAGAAAGCTCAAAAAAGTGGAACTCTCAGCAGTTTATTTTAGCCCATATTGGTCATTTGCTTGCCGTTTGTATGACCACTGCTTAACCTCCCTCATGACTACCCCGCGTGTCCTTGTTCAGACGGCTGCAAATATCCTCCATCCACAACCTGTAACCAAGCAATCCGGCCCAAGCCAAGGATACTGAGTGCAAAAAAGGAGCCGTTAGTACTGGAAAAGGTTTAATGAAGTTGATGCTTAGACGGACAGCAAAACATCTCTAAGGACAGCTCTGGAATTGGCCATTAAGGGGTCATTTAAAAGTGTCAGAGTAGACAGCATGATAAAAGGTCCAGAGGAGAAGGTTTCTAATGCTCAGAAAACATTAGCCTGTTGTAGTAAAATGACTGACATCATTACATTACAGTCAATGACTGACATCACTCTAGATGTTTTTTGTTTCAAAAGCATATCAGAAACCTGCTAAGAAAATGTGATATAAAAAGAATAACTGAACAGCCATCCGGTAGTGACACCTACACTCCATTAGGGAAGCTTAACAACCCCACAGTACTAATAAAGTTTCAGGGTTGAATGCCTATGGGCATACACTATAGAATTATATTAAGGTTGCTGTAAATAGTTAATCAATACTCGGTCGCTCGAGGTCTTGTGTGTTTGTGAAGCGTAAAAGAAAATGAGAGTAAAAAAAAACAACCTTGAGGTTGGCAAGGTCCAGTCTTATGAAGACCTGTGATGATCAGTCCACCAAACTGAATGTCCCAATGTGTTAAATGTGATGAAGAAATCTGATAATTTCATTTGGGCTCATATCAGGTAATCATCTTCCAGTGCAAGAATGATTTTGTGTGTCACCACAAAGATCATCCAGGGTCTATTATTTGATAATTGAATAATTTGTCATCGCAGTGAACCTTGTTGTGTAAAGTCTGTATGAGGTTTTCCAATACTCAGGCACAGAGCCCAGCCTGTTGGCTACAGTAAGCAGCAACAAAAATGATTAGAAACATGTAAATGTGAAAAGTATAGGCTAGTGAGATTACAAAATTCAAGATTTTGTCATCAGCAGGTATGAAAGACTGTAATGTGAATCTACAAATTGATTTTTTTTTATTATTATTATTATTTCACCGACACAAAATGTCATTCCTGGAGGATGTACCTGAATTTAAAACACACACATTCAAACCAAAAGTTACATAGACACACAATTTCATTTAACAAAAAGAGTCCAAAGAGGCACTACCACTGGTGATGTGTTGTAACTGCAAAACTATTATGGATTAGGCTTGATGTTTATTATTCTATAAAACCCCCAAAGACCTGTCAGGTATGGTAAAATCTTTCATTCATTCAGCCTTTATAGACAGCTAAACTATGCCGAACAGCAAGGAATGAAAACACTATACCTCGTGATACAAAACAAAGACCCAGGACCACAATAGCAAGAGGTCATTCCTACTGCAGGAGACCATAAAGCGCAGCCATAAAACCTTGCCAACACCTTCACGTTTTAGTCACCAGGTGTGCAGGCAGGTGTATTCATTAATCCACATAAATGCACATTCGGTTTTTTCACCCAATTATGCGTTTGAGGAATTTATGCTCATATAGCTCCAATAGCCCCAATTATACTGTAGGATGTACATTCCAATTGAATGGAGGAAACAAATGTCTAACTGTCGCTACTGTGATTGAAGCTGAAAAGCCTTCGGTAGCTCCGCGTGGTCAATTAGCGTTCTGTCAGAAGTGCAGCAGCCGGTAGATGCTGTGGGAGCGGGCCACCTCGAGCCCGCCTCGCGTCTGACAGAGTGCTTTGTATGTATGCGCCGTCGGTCTGACGCAGGGGTCGCCCGTAAAACCGCGAGGTGACAGAGCTAATCGATGGGCCGTCGGGAGCGCTGATGCACGCGTTAAGTCGAGCCGGCGGAGCGATCGAGCCTGGTAAGACCTGCTGATCTCTTCCCTGAGGTACTTGCCACCTTAGGAAATGGACTGCGAATGGCAAACCGATGTAAATGCTCTTGCTTTTCCCATATGGCCGATCCTCACTGAGCGTTGAGGAATTTGATGGGGGCAGGGTGCTCTATCACTTGATCCCCTCATCAACCCCCTACTTATGGATTAATGAGTCTCTCCATGCCAAGTGAATAAAAGTGTGCCATGCATGCTAATCGATGTGCCTTTTTTCCTGAAATGCACTGAATTTAGTCATTTGGTTATATAAGCATTCCACTTTAGCCATATTTATCAAGTGTCTCATAAAATATGCTCTTAGTGACAGTATGCATGCATTATCGTATGCATATTTTGCATTTAAGATAAACTGCATAACAAAGTCATTTCACTAAATATGCATTTATTCCATTTGGGAGGTCTGGGTGTTCTTTGTATTGTGAAAGTTTGCATAAAGTAAAGCATATGCGACTCGCCTCTTCACCCGGAGCCGAATCCATAAGTTATTTAAGACTGCACAACTTCGACCCCGATATGGAGCATTCGAGTCAGTGAGACCCAGAAACATCTGCCGAGATTTCTGCTGCTCCTGTTGATCTCAGTGTGGGAGAAAGGCATCCAGCTGAGCACTGGCCTTAATTTAATACATTTGCTCAGTGGATGCCCTTTTTTTAGACACTTTTTTCTGTGCAGTGCGATTGTGCCAAACTTTCATCTGTGCCTTCTCATTAGCAGACTGTTCTCAGGTGCGGGGATGTCATACATGTTAAATACCGTTTCACGTACACCTTTACCTGCGAGTCAGTGATATGTACACTGGCCTGCAGAACATTAAAGTAGCCTAAACAAATATATAAATAACTAATCAAAGCGAAGGTATGTAGCCTAAATAGCCTGAAATAGTGCCATGTGAAAACTACAGTAGTAAGTTACATTTATAGAGAGGACCGGAAGTTCATATCGGTCATTAGCTACATTTACATAGCCTGCGGTGGGGGGGGGGGGGGGGGGGGGGGTCAGTTTGCGTCAGATGTATTAAAATGGAACTGGTTTAATGATTAAGCTCAGTCACCAGCACAGAAGAGAAAACCCCGAAGTGTCTAAGAACCGAACTGATTAAACGCGTGTCGAGCGCCCAGAAGCGCCCTTCTATCGAGAACAAACCGTGCCTTGACTATTTTAATCGGTGTGCAGTTTCTGCTATGGCAAGCAGAAAATTTACGATACTCTCCGCAGCAACCTGTATGCTATGGCTTCAGGCCAGAGACAGCGCGGGCCCATTTAGTCTTTTGCAGCCGTGTTATTCTGCATGAACGCTGACAGTAGTGCCATTAATTTAAAAGCGTCTGCGGCACGATCTTGCAATACATTCATCTTTCTGTTATGCTACATGAGCCTACTTTCTTTACTAATAAACATACAGACACTAAACTACCACATGATGGGCCCAGATAAATCGTGGACTTGTAGATAAGTTGTACATACTGAACTGAGGACAATAGGACCACAACCTATAAAAGTTATTTTCTTTACAGGGATGAAAAGCAGAAGTTGTCTAATCGGTTTCCGGCTGAGCTTGTCTTCATCTTGATAATTTTATCTTTATATTACATTTATTGTATTATATGTATATTATGGCCGTTATTTACTTTTAATGTTGGCTAAAATGTAGGCTTAAATTAAACTCAAATGGCTGGTGTCAAACGAACTAAAAATATAGGACCATGTCTGAGGGATTGCTAACTCTAATACCTCAAATAGGCTCTTCTTTCTAGTGTAGGTGGGCTGTATAATTACCTTTAGTTTGGTATCTGATTAACAATCCCGTGGGAGATAACAGTACACGGAAAACATCTCCACGCACCGGCCAATTACAAATGACACTACAGACCAGCGCTGTCAGTTTGTATCCATCATAATCATCACGTGCTATGTACTGAGAATAATAATATGACATTTATTGATGCAAAAGAGACCCACAGTGCACGACAGCGTTCTTTTTGGTCCTTTTTGTTCGTCTGCCTGTCAGCCAACGCCAGACGACAAGCTATAGCTGTTGACGGCGTGTGCTGAAGCTGTTCTCGGGTCATTGGGTGGCGTTCAAAAGTGCAGTCTCAAACGGAACACTGAAAAACATTCTACTATTCAACTTCACTCTAATATATTCCGGGGGCCGCGTTGCTCTGACAAAACGAGAAGACATTTATCTTTATTTAGTTCTCTTTGTTCTCATTTCTTTTTGTTTGATGAGCAAGCACGGAAATGAAATGTGCGGGAACACACTCGATCAAACTGAAGCATAGACCGATTCAGTGTTTTATGGGGACGATTCTCTCCTATACGAATAAATTACAATGCATGTGAAATTTACCGCCGGTGAAGTCTTCATTTATACATTGTAATGCATCTCTTTCGCCTGCATCTAATTTTACTCTACAGAGGAAGGGTCAGAATATGGGGTCAGCCAAATAGCACTGGGGACTTAATTACCTTGCACATTAGACCCAGGTGAATTCTGTGTTGATTCAGTCATTCATTCATGGCCTGTCATTCATCTCTGGTAATCCTGTGTGCTGTCAGGGTATAGCCTGATGTTCTAAGCATTGTGCCCCTGTGCTTGTGATTAAGCACTCCAACGGCCAGCTTCTGAATCAATAAAATCCCCTTTCCATGCCATGTTCAACAAAGTACATATGATAATAAATTGATTTCTTGGAAACATTTTAATATCATCTTAAACCTCTTTTTCCAGGTGCTGCAGAGCACTAATATGAAACTGTCATGTATCTTGGCCATTCCTTTTGTAGAGAACAAGAAGATATGAAGCATTAAGTAAGCTACACTCTGTGCATCTTTCACTGCTGCAGTGGGCCTAGCCCCTAGAGATCTGATAACTCTTAGGCCATATATCACAGCTTTCTGGATGACACAGATAGAATCTTAGAAAACGGCAAATGAACTACATAAATAAGACTGATCCTTAAGATTTGAAACTCCTCCATTTCATGTTTTATTGATGGTCACCACCTTTACCTCCAATGTGGCGATAAGTATTTTTCACTCCACACTTAGCAACCAAATTCAATCATGCTAGAACAATCTTCAGTTTTCATATACCCCAGTATAAAAGGCTTCAGGTGGGAGCCCTGTGCTGTAAGGCTTACCACTATATAGGAACAAATAAAAGGACTTCACATTGTCACAGTTTTCATCTTAAAGATCTGCCAGCAAAGTACTGCAATCAGAGGAATGTTGCTGTCTATGACTTTGGCATGCAAGAACGAAGCAGATATATTTCGCATTTAAAGTAATAGACACAATTCCATAAACCACTGCAATCTTCAAAATGTAAACTATAGTTTACTTTTTAACCATCATATTTTCATAGCAACATAGTAGAGACCAATACAGAGCATGTTTTAAACTTGCCATGTCTTAAAATTTGCAAACCTGCAAAGTCATGAACGTCTGCATACATCACAAGCAAGAAACAACAAATAAAATGGTGCCTGCATTGCACACGTGCTTGATCTTCGCCTTTCCCCATGTGCTGCTGGTTTGGAACATGGTGCCTGATAAGTTTTAGACAAGGGTGCATGCATTGTTCCCTTCCTTGTTCCAAATGATCCTTTTCCAGAGAGCTGCTTAATTGCATAGTTACAGCTTATTTCCATATCCTGTACACTGATTTTTTATTCTTTGCTTTTTTTCTGGCTGTACTTAATGATACCTTTAGATTGGAATGGAATTGGCTTGGGAGATAAAAATAGCAATCACCATGTCTATAATGTGGAATATTGTTCAATTTCCTCTTTCTATCAAATCCATTATGGGAGAGGAAATTGCGATTCGGATTTGGGATGTGGAAGAGAAAGGTTAAGACAGTAAAACATGTTTCAATGTCTGAATTACTAGAATATTTGCCTTTTTGCAGCTTGCATTATTTCTAACACCTGTCATCTGCATTTTGCTTTTTAGCATGGAAATGTGCATGGAATTGTGTCAGAATAATGAATAGATGGATTTGTGATGAAGGTGAGTGTTTTGTGTTCTCTGTTTTGGCACAAACTTTCACTTTTGGTGGTTAAGACTGTTTCTGAACTGATATTCAAAGAAATGGTACTTAGTTCCTAGTGTGTCGAGTGCTGAATGCTGATTTTGCAAGTGTCTTGAGTTCTGATTATCTTAAAAAAGTGGACTAAACCGTTTGGCCACTTTTTATAAGGAACCCTGACACATGCTGTCCTCAAAAACTAGTATTTGGCAAGAGCACTGCTCTAATTCAGTGTGGTCTGGTCTAATTCAGTGTGGTCCAGTCTAGTTCAGTCTGGTCTGTTGTAATTCAGTGTACTCTCAGTGTCTAAGAGTGTCAAAACATCAGCTAATGCACCAACTGCAACTAAAGCCTGGGTTCTTCTGTTTAGTTTTCATGAAATATTAAGCCATATAGCAGGCAAGTATTTGGCCAAATGGGAGACTACTTGAATGGGTTATTAGGGTTGGGATTGCTAGCATAAATAATATAGGCTTATTGAACAGCTATAGCACCTAAGTCAACAATTTAATTATGCAAGGGATATATAGATAATATTGAAAAATATGACCAATGTTATTTCATGCCTATTGCGTTATATAATTTGACTTTAATGTTGTTTATTTTGTGGATGGCAGTTCATTTATCTAAACCAGGGCATTTCGTTCTTCCTGTCCCCCCCACTCACCGATCACCTAATACGATTTATTCAGATGGCAGAAAAAATCTACCCCTACGGTGTTCAGGCAAAAAAGGGTTCAGACCATGAGGTATTATCAAGCTGGCCCCAGGTATTAGAAAATGCCTATCCCTTACAACATCAGAGTCCCGGTCTGATTTCCATATTCATATCTCCTGTCCTGTGTGTTTAGGGGGCCACACTGTTTCCAGATAATTATTCAGTGTCTGCTCATAATACATCAGTGGTGCTGTTTACAGCCCAAGGTCACAGCTCTACACTGCAAGACAGGAACTCTTGATGGATTAGAATTTTGCAGGGCACTGGACTACACGAGACAGTGACGGATTCTGCATTTCACAGAAGAAGAAATGGCCTTTTCTCCAGAATGCTGTTGGACACAGTTGAACAAAGGATGAAGAATGTCTCACACCCCGGCATTTTGATGCATTCCTCAAAAGCTCTCAACCCTGACTAAACCCTCTCACGTCATCTGCTTATTTGAATTGTTTCTTATAGTTATGTTTTGTAAATGAATCTAATTTTAACCCCACACGATAGTAGAAGATCATGTGCACTTGCCAAAAACCCACATAAACATAGGGCTCAACATAGTTTAAAAAGTTCCCAAACAAACAGATAAATATCCTCTGTGTTTATGGACATCTCTGATTCCCCAAGTCTCTCTAAAACAGCATGTATCTCCAAGGGGCAAATGAGATTGCCAGTAGAAACCAAGACTCCCCATGTTTCCATCTTAGCCTCTGCCCCAGATAATGTGCAAACTCTGATCCATTTATCAAACCTCACACTAATCCTCAGCTAGAAATTTAGCCAAACAGGGAGGTGAAGTTCACTCTTCCTTCCCCTTGCCCCCTTTCAGGAAATGCTGTCTGATCCTTTAATTGCCTCCTCTTATCCTGCAGAATTACCTGACTTGCATTATGTCATTCTGTGCTCTTCCCTGCCGGAAATCTTCTTCCTCCCCTGTGCTCACTTGACTTTTCACATCTTCCGAGACATTTACCAAAACCGATTTGCATGGCTGTATTTTTATCCAGGTGTTCAGTGTTCTTGTACCTCTATATTTGTAGCCATGGCAGAGGGTGTGGTCCCGTAAATTACTCTCTCAACCTAAATTGGGAGAAAAAACTGGGTGACAAAGCATAACGCATCAGCATCCACTAAGGCCGAGGGCTACGCTCATTTTAGCACAGTGTGATTGTCCCTGCTTTAAAGCCAACCGCTTTTTTAATAGGCCCTGGAAGATGATAATACCAAAACATGAGCTCAGAACCTGACAGCCCACTTCCAGTGACTCTAGACAGACCTGTGTGTTGAAAATGGCAGTCAGCATTGGGCTTCAGGTAAGGCTGATGAATGAAGGAATTATGAAGAGTGCAGCAGCTGTCTGCGCCTGCCTGATCGTTTGTGAGCCCTGAGATTTAGCTTTACAGCCAATGAGGTGCAGTGGTTGTTGGCATTTTAAATGCCAACAGCAAAGACTCTTTTAGTCTCTTAGGATCTGGACACTTTAAGCGTTATGTATGCAGCACCGTCTTTGCATAGGTTGTGTTTCTGTTTCTGTACTGCATTATGAACTTATTTACAGTGAGCACATATTTTCTGTGACCTCTCCGTTTGGAAGTTAGTTTTGATTCAGCAGGAACATGCCCAAAGCTCCCAGGAGAGCGAGCCTGAACTGGCTCATGTATGCAGCACAGCCAAGATAAAGTTCTATTTTATCCATAATGCATATAATATCTACTTAATCTCCTTTAGCCAGGAGCAAGCCATTTGTTTCTCTGACATTGAGGTGGCAGCCCAGATTGTATGATACGCCCCCGATGGCCAGTGGCTGATTTTCTAGTGGCACTATGTAAACAGCAGCGTCATGATCAGCCTGTGATTATACAGGCTTGACCGGCTGAGGCCACTGTGTTCCTCATTGAATTCTCATTAAAGGCCCACAATGAGAGTATGTAATGAATGCTAATATTGTAATTACTCTTACTGTTGGCACGAAGTTTCTTTCGAAGGGGCACTTCCAAAAAGCTTTAAGTGCGCAGCAAAACCTGGCAGGAAAGTTTGAATTCAAATTACTTAGCATGTAAGTTTTGAATTGGGCAACAAAAGTCAATTTAACTTATCGTCTGATCAGTGGTGGAAGTAAGAGGTTTTTCACTGTGCTAAAGCAGAGACTGCAATATTGGAAGTAGATTTCAACACTAAAAGGGAGGACTGAAATGTACTACAGCACTGGAACTTTTTAAGGACACAAATAAAAAGGATGGTCATTGTAAAAAGCACCAACACATGCCCAGGTGTCATTTTCAAGGCTTACTAAGTCCACACAGTCTCAAAAACCCCTAAACACTGGATATGATTATGTGTGTCCTATACTGAAAATGTGTCAAAGATTTAAGATAGAACCATGCTGCAGACCAGAGGCTAGACCAAGCTTACTTTAAAAATGGAATTCTGGCAAAAAGATCCTTTAACACATTTTTTCTTATCTATCTCTCTCTCTCTTTCTCTCTCTCTCTCTCTCTCTCTCTCTCTCTCACTCTGTCTCTCTCATGCAATAGTCATAACAGTGTATGCAGCAATTATTTATAGGTGTTAACATTGTTGTGTATAGATAAAAGGATACATAATCAGTCTGCAACAAATAAGAAACCCTTCAAATGGTGAGAATGGTTCGAGCATTGGACCCTGAATGAGTAAAGAAATATTCAGACCCTGCCATGGCATATGAACAAACTGTTCCCACTGGTATACCCAACATTCAGATCTTTAGAATACCTACTCAAATGCAGTTCTCTTGTTTCAAATATTTGTAGGATGGTTTTCAATGAACTAACCACCAAACATGCCAGAGCACCTCAAGGGCAAGCTCAACTAGAAACAACTTCCAGAAATATATTCAAATTTTCATGCATCATAAAGAATGTATTATGACCTCAGAAGCCTTTTGCTGAAGTGTGCAACAAAACATCTGCTCAAAATCTCTGCTGAAGTGTGCTACAAAACATTCTAAGATGTTTTAGAGCTAGAGCCACTGAAAAAGGCATTCTTCCACTTCCATGCCACAGTGTATACAATTTTAATGTACAGTGCCTTGCAACAACATTCATCCCTCTTATCGTCAGATACTTCTCTTTTATGTGACATTCCAGACAGTATTATTGCTAAAAAGCTAAGACGCTTCTAAAGAAGTCAAAATTCATTATCCATCATCAGCACTTAAAAAAAAAATATATTAAAAACTGAAAAATACTTCTTGCATAAGTATTCAGCTCCTATTTGGTACAGCCACCTTTGGCTGCAATATCTTTATGTCTGTTAAGGTTTCTTCCAGCTTTTCTCACTGTTTGGAAGTGACATCTTAGCACATTTGCTCCAGGCTGTGCTCCACTGTGGTTGGATGATGCTTGTGGACCATAGTTGTAAAAGAATGCCATAGATACTAAATTGGATTGAGATGTGGGCTTTGGCTTGGCTAATGTATACTATTCACATTTGTTGTTGTTGTTCAGCCATTCCTGTGTTGCTTGAAACCTTGTGCTTGGGATCGCTGCCTTGGTGAAAGTTTCTCCCAAGCTAGGCAGTATCTCTGTGACAGTTTTACCTCACCAACAGCCTCCACCTAGCGGTGGCAGCCACCGCATGGCTTTTTAGGTCCACGTGCTTGAGTGTTGGTTTTTGTGGCATGCCCCTGCACAGGTGACACACATTCCCTTTTTATTTGACGTGTGACCTGCGTGTCACTATTCCTTTGTTTCTTCCTCATAAAACCCTTTTCTTCTGCGACTGTTGTGTTACTGATGTTACATTGGGTTTGTTTCGTTTTCCATTTGAGCATTTGTTACGAGTTTTTCCTTTGTTTAATTAAATCCTTGGTTTGAATCTCCTGCCTGCTTCACCCATTTTCCACAAGTTCATCGCCTGTGACAATCTCCCTGTTCTCCCACACCCTCCAGCTGTGCTTCAGTTTTAACAAGATACCCAGTCACCCCTTAATTCACAATTGGATTGGGTTAGGTCTGTGAATATCATTGCACATTCCACTTTGAATTTTGGCCAAAAACCTCAATTCTTCTGTCATCTAACCCCCAAAAAAATTACCACACACTTTAGCCGGGACACTTTAGCTGGGACACTTTAGCTGGGACACTTTAGCTGGGATATTTCCTGGCAAACTCCAGATGTTCTTTGATGTGTTCTTTCTCCTGTAATGACTCCTTCTTCCTTTCACCTTTCTATATAGGCCAGTTGAATACAGAGCTCTTAATATTACTGACTAGTGCTCTTTCCCTCCAGTCTCACTGAACTCTGTATCTCCTTTAAAGTGAGTGCTGGCCTCTCTGTGGCTTCCATCACAAGGCCCTTTCTTGCTCTGATAAGTTTTGAAGGATGACCTTGTCTAGGCATTGCCTGGGTGGTAAGATGCAGCTTCCATTTCCACACTATTGATTGAACAGTGCTCCCTGAGATACCCAAAGACTTGGATGTAATTTTGTAGCCTTTTCCTATCTTGTGCATGTCTGTAACTTTATCTCTAATTTTCTCAGAATGGTCATTGATCTTCATTTTCACAGTGTTCCGTCAGGTTCACAGTTTGAATGGTATTTGTGTCAAGGGGTTCTTTAATCGAGAAAAGATTAATTTTTTAATGATCCACAAGTTGGGGCCAACTGTAAGCCAATTATGTCCTCAACAGGGGAACATCTTTCATCTGTGTAAACTGACTTTCATCTGAGCTTCCACAGCACAGGGGTTGAACACATGGCCAAACAGCATTTCTCAGTTTAGTTGCTTCTGTCACAGAATATTATTTTGTATAAACTAATAACTCTTTAAGTCGATTAATTTTAAGGGTCAGTCATCTAAAATAAAACACAGACCTGCACAAAATATCAGTATCATTGTAATCCAGACAAATCAGATTACATTTAAGGGGTTACATATTTTTGCAAGGCATTGGAATATCACTAATGCATGGCAATGAATCAAAAGCCTCAGTTGAAGTTGTGTATCAGACCAGCGATCTAAATGAATCTGGACTATCCTCACCGCATAAACTAACACAATATATAATTACAGGAAAAATATGTTGCATTGAATTATATTGATGCATTGAGCCATTTGTAAATTCACACATAATTTTATGAACTGCTAAATTGTCTGCTTTAATCAACATTTCATAACACTCAATAGCTGTTTGAGTGTTTAATAAAGTAAAAAAGTTTAATAAAGTAAACAGTGTGGTCAATATTTCAATGACCTTTTGCCTCGGTTAGTCCCTCCCAGCTTCCATGATCCATGTTTTTCCTGTCTTGTGTATTTTAGTTCTAATGCCGTAGTTTGGTTTTCTCCACCCCTCATTTGATTTTCCACACCTGTCCCTCGTTTCTACCTTGTTTAAGTCCAGATATTTAAAACCTGTGTGTGTGTGTGTTTGTTTGTTTGTTTGTTTGTTTGTGTTTGATTGTTTCTTTCTTTCTTAGTCTGAGTTCTTCCTAGCGTCTTTTGTTATAGTCTGCTCCCTGTTTGCCTTCATGTATTTGTGTTCTTTGATTACTAGCTTTCGTGTATCCCAGCCCTTGGTTTGTTTATCATGTATTCTATGACTCTCCGTGTTGGCTCTATGATCCTGGACTACCCTGGACCTTGGACTATGACTCTGGATTTGCCCTTAATAAATCTCGCTCTTCTCCGCACATGCGTTCACCTCCTTTCCGCTCACTGTTACACCTTCACACTTACAGCAGGCTTTAGCATGTCCTGTATATAAATACACCACTGGAGAGCTGTATTAGAAACATATTCTATCTTTTGACAAACTGCTCTGTTGTTACTCTGAGGAGGATTTCTAATCAAGATGCCACCCAGTAAATGTTAATGGCTTAGAGAAGTACACAGGTACACCTGCATAATAACACACGTAATGCAATATTACTTGAAAGCTAAGCATTCACAAATGCATTTGACTAATGTTCCAAAAAGCCTGCTCAAAAATTTCAATATGCATTAAAACACATGAATAACAAAGGATTGATGTAATGTTTCAAGATTTAGAGTACTTTTGCTTGTGATACAGAGGTTAATCTATACACTATGTAAAATTATACATACACTTATATATACACTTTATGAACTCATAAAAGTTTCTAGTAGTGGAGTCAAAACAATGAGACATCTCTTTTAACGGAGAGAAGTAAAAGTTCAAAGCCTCCAAATGCATAAATAACCATGTGAAGTATGATTGCTCCAAAAATGGTGCTTGTGTAGTAGCACTCTGTAGTACTCTGCACCTCTGCATGTTCCAGGTAAACTCCACAGCTCCAGTTACTGTTTTTGTTTCTGGTCCACATCACCATTACAGGTAAGCGCTGTTAGTCTGTAGGGGACTACTACATGTCTCCATGTGTTCTGTACACCACCAAGGAATGTTGATTACAAAGTGAATCTGTCTGTCGAATTTTAATCCTGTTAAAGATTAAAGAAGTACCGCTAATCCTTATGCGTTATGCTTAATGAAAGGCAGGAAATGTAACAACCCTGCAAAGAACTGCAAGATTTATCACTGCGCAAATTGCAATAATATCATTACTCTTTGCATACGTATAATGGATTTGCCAAAGATTAGACTGCAGAATATGCAATTAAATTTGGGAATAGAGATGCTTTAACATGTAGAAATCTACATAATGAACTTTAAACGGAGATGCTTGTCACTGCACGCAGTCTGTAGCCTCTGTTTTGACAGCATTCATCTGGAAAGACCTTCTGGCTTCCTCTTTGCTGATTTGCTGATATACTTGTTGTGGAAATTTGTTAAACACGTTTACCAAGTCCTGATATTTTTGGTTTGCTGCCACCAGGTATCTCTGGTGCAGCACTCTGAAAAATATCTGCAGATGATCCTTCACCAGCGTTCTCACAGCGACACAGAGCTAGGAAGCTGCATCCTATGAGTCATGAGAGGGGTGGGCTTGAAGAAGCATTGCTGTGTTTTCAATTATAGTCAACCATCATCTTTCAAAAAATATCTTTAACAACACTGTGTAATATAAATGCAATATCTTTAACGACAATGTGTAATATCATGCTTCATCACGATACCATCTGGAAGTTTGCGTGCTGAAGTCATTTCAGTGTTTCAGATAGTAACCCATTCACACGTATATAGTCAAAATGAGAAGAATCCTTGATCTTATTATGCACCAATCAGGTATGAGTGTTTGCACCGGTAGTCTCCGGTCTTCATATTTCCATTGGTCTACACTGGTCTGCTTAGAACGGTCTTTTTTAATCATTGACACTGCGTCTCAAGTACTTCAAACCCATGCCTGGCCTGCTGAATTGGTCGTCCTTTCAAGGCCTGTGGTGATCTACCTGCATGCACCATCCACTGTACACCATCTGGACTCATGTAAGGCAGAGCAAGGTCTTGTTTCCTGGTACCTTCAGTGACCAGACAGTCAGGGTTCGCTAGGCACCACTCATGCCCTGACAGCCACTATTTGCCCCAGAGTGACAGCTGGCTGGTGCAGACAGACGACCCAGGGGTTATGAAGAGTCTGTTAAAAAAATAATACGTTCTTTTCCTGGCGCTACCATGGGACAGTTTGGTTTTAGTGAGCGTTTGGACACAGGACGGAGCTCTGGCACTAGCACCACTGATCTTTTGTGATCCCACCTCCCCCCAACAGAATAGCCTGTAGCACAGTCGCAGATCTCAGCAATGCAATTTCACCTCTGTCATTGGGGTTTGCAGGGCTTTGTAGTGACGGAATCTTAAATGCTTGTTTGGGTTCCCCGCCGGCTCCTGCTTCCATCCGCTTTGTCTGCAGATGACTGTCTGCCTGAGTTTCTCATTTCCCTGGTGATTTACAATAGAATCACCAAACCCTATCTGTAATCTTACGAACATTACAACCTCATGGACATGGTGCTATAGGATGCCTATGTCTACTAAGTGATGGGGGAAAAGCCATTTCATATCATCCTCAGGATTATGCTGAGGAAATAGAATGTTCCAAAAAGGGAGCAATAATCCCTTCAGGTGAAGTGACATACCTGTCTATCAGGGATGCCAGAAAAAAAAGCCTGTAAATGCTCTAACGATGGCCATCTTATCACTCCAGAGAGCATTCCAGAAGATATCATTTCTCATTTTGAGGTTCTCTAAATCACCTCAAGCAACCCCCTCCCCATGAGAATCCGCCCAACCCTACCTTATCTTAACTAACAGGGTGAACTGGCCAACTGTATCCGCCATTTTTAACAAGCGAGTTGGCTCCGTCTGTCCATCAAGTCAGAAATGAAGCTGTGGGGGTCACTTTGGCTTTTCAAAAACATTTACGAAAGTGCCCTCCATCTCAGCTCTTTATTTTCCTCATGGATAAACAGCCAATAGTCTATCTAAGTCTACTCAAACTAATTAGTGCTTTTCCAAATAAAGGACAAAGTACACAGTGATGCAACTGATTAATTCTCATTAGTGAGAAAAATATTAATGACGTGTGTATTTCATTGTCCTTATTTAATTAAATGTGCATCATTAGCAAGAACAGACAAAATCTTAAATTCACCAGGGACTGGTAATATGCACAAGCCTGTAAAGAATGATGCAAGCTGCCAGCTTAATTTTCTTCCACCAGATTCTGAACTCTGTGTCTTCACCGGGCTCATTCAGTTATGCCATTTTTTTATTTTTTAAAGCTAACTCTAAAATGCACTTCTCAAATACATTTCATTTATCTTTATGACAGAATTGTGGCCTTCGAATTTCTTACTGTAAACTAATTAATTCAAGCTATGAACTAATTAATTTTGACTTGGTTATGAACTCATTCCACATACTTGAACTGACAGGCTCGCCAAGCGACTCAAAGAAACAAAATTGCAACTATGCAAATCCAGGTCTCTGCAGATGGAAGCTACGTGGGAAGTCTGTGTTTTGAGGACCAATTAGCCATTTCTGTAATCAGATTCATAACGCACCCAGCGTCTGCCTTTATGGGTGCCAGATACTTTTGCAAGGCCTGCAGAGATGGGGAGGGTTTTTTGAGAACTGGTGCGGACAGGAGATGACTTTCAGCTCCGTAATTGGATTTCCTGCAGCAGTGAGAGGCCTAGCAGCACTGGACAGTGGCCAGTCAACTGCATCCAGGTCTGGCTCTTCAGGCTCCAGCAATTCGCTGATTCCCACTCATTACAGGCTTCATGAGGAGACAGGATCCCTCACTATGGGGAAAATTGGAGAAAGCCTCCTGGAACACTGGAGGAGACAGGCGGCACAGACCATATAAGATGCCCAGGTGCTGCAAAGCCACTGGGCTCCTCCGAACTATACTGTCAACCGTGGCATTTCTGTTCACATTTAACACAACTGTATTTTCTGTTAAGTGCTTGATGCCTCAGATACAAATGTGGCAGTAGGGGAAGTCTTGTGAAAACAGGTGAACATCATTATTAATATTTCATCAATATTAATATTTTCACACTGCACAAACAAAACAGTAAATAAGATTACCCATTAATTTCTCAAAGTACAGTATAAATATGTAACTCATAAAATGTTCAAGAATATGTTTGGAATAGTGCAAGCGATGACAGTTATAGACAGGACAGACACAATTCATGCCTAAGATTCTTGTCTCTGCATATTGCATTTAAAACCCGCATAAAGTACTGATTTACTTACTGATCACTGATCACTTGTTGATTCACAGGACTGTAGTGTGTAGTGAAGGTAATTGATTTCTATTGTATACAGATTATTTAAATACAGTATATGACTACTTCCTTCAGCCCACAGCCAATTAGATCACAGGAAACCCATTTACTATAAATCAGAGGAAGGCTCCTTATGGCTTCCCTAAAACCATGAGGACAGAACCTGATCCGATTAAACACAAACCCACTGTGGCTTCGCTTCTGCAGCCATTACGAATTTGGTCTAGCTCAGACCCCTCATCCTGCATAACTACCACATGTAGTGCCACAAAGGCTGTCTCAGAAAAAAAAAAATGAAACACAAAAAACAAACACAGTAGGCCAGTGCAGCGTGACAAACAACAAGAAATCAATAGTTACCTCAGCATCCTTCATGTCTCACAGTCAGCTAGAAAAGCATTTGTCTTCCATGTGGCCTGCAGGATTTTCTCTAATTTTTCATTTAACTGCATTCTGGTAAAATATGATATCATGCAGCTTAAAGAAAAACAGAAAATGTTTATTTTATATTTCATTGGCTGCGTTTGGAAAAGATTGTCCTGTTGTGATATCACTTGGCGCTGTGTCTTTGTTTTGCATAGTCAGGCTGCACTAAAATCTCAAAGGACAAAATTTGCCAGTGTACCAGATGATGTTGGGGGAGGTACTAAGTGATTCATCCCACACCAACACTAGGTTGGATTTGATATAACAGGAATTCATGAACATATGTCTTTCAGAAGGTAATCCAAGCCAAGCAGGTAGAGAATAAAGCATTTCAGTCAGTTTGTATGGCATGCACTAGCAAAAGCAGCAGGTGTCCAAACATGTCAGCTTTCCATTCAGCTTTTGAAAAATTTCTCTCTGAACAACACAAGCAGACTAAATTGTATTGACTTATTTTATAAGGGTGGGTAAATGTTAATGCCCACGGGACCTAAACAGATGGTGAGTACACTGGCCTCAGTGTGTAAGAATCCAGAAGCATGGATTCTGATTTGTCTGCAGCTGATTTGTGCTGCCTCATCACAAACTTGACAATCAATTAATAATCTAAATATTTTGAACACCCCCTGCTTAGAATAAATAAAATACATAAGTCCTTCCTTCTCTCTACTGCGTCTGACGCTCAGTACAGATTGAGGAACTTCTGAAATGTTTTGAATGCATTGTGTGTGTGTGTGTGTGTGTGTGTGTGTGTGTGTGTGTGTGTGTGTGTGTGTGTGTGTGTGTGTGTGTGTGATTATTAAATCTTCAGAAAATAAATACTGTTGCATATTCTTCATTCTGTCCTCCCCGTTACAAACTAGTTTCCATTAGCAGTGACCTAGAGTCTTAACCAAGAAATGCTTTTTAATGCCAATCCATGACATTTTATGGTGAGAAAATGCCAACTTTGCTTCTAGATGTGTACCCTCACGTGACAGTATGACTGGCCTATAAGAGGAGTGGCAGGCAGACACATGAGAATGTGATAGACAGGTCTGGAGCAATGGCAGCAGCCCTAAAGCTCTCCTGCTGGGATCCCAGTTCTCCCTCAGGTGTCAGTCAAACTGTGTACAATGTCTAAACACTGCATGCTGGTGCTAACTAAGGGCTTTGTGAACTAACATTACAGAAATGACATTGCAGGGATTCATTAAAAATGGGTCTTCAAAGGACAATATGAGAAGGTTTATGCATCTTATCTTGATGAACTAAAAGGTGCCGAAAAGGCATTGACGGGGTAGAATTGGGGTTCTTGTTCGTGGTCCTGAAAAATATGTTATTTTGGGAAATTTATTAAGTGTGTTCAGATTTTCTATGCAGGTCCTAAAGCAGCTGTGACAACAAATGATCTCACTATGTTTTTAATGCATCGAGATCTACACGGCAAGGATGCTCTTTGAGCGCACTTCCGTCCACGCCTTGGAGCCACTTACAGTTATTATCACAGAACCCAGAAATCGAAAGTGCACCTACAGTTGGGAGGGGATATGAACTCGTCTTGTATGCAGATATCACTGACAGCTAGAGACCCTGCTGATTCATTGCAGACATTTCCGCATACAATAGATGCATATGTTAAACTATCTGGATATAAAATCAATTTGCACAAACCAGAAGCCAAGCCCATATATAAATCATGCTTTCTTATTGCAGCAACTGCTTTTCATTCTGAATGGATCCCCAAGGGAATTACGTACCTAAACATACAACCAAGTTCAGATTTTGGAAGCATTATGACAATGAGGTTTTAACTTTATTACAAAAAAGACCAAATTGGACAGCTGGAGAAAATTAAACTTGTCATTGTAGGGAAAAGTGAACATAATAAAAATGACAGTGGCACAGCAATTTAACTATATCTCCAGAATGGTACCTGTAAATATATCACAATATATACATTATATGACAATGATTAAAGGTTTTTTTATGGAATGGCAAAAGGCCCAGAGTTAATGCAAGTAAATACATGTGGTTTGAAGCAGCTAAGCTTCCTTGACACCAATTCCTTCTTAGACTGAATCACAATAGAGCAAAAACTTACTTTCCCCTTCCAACCAACAGAAGCGCTCTCGGAGTCCTTGGTAAAAGGCAAAATTTGGGACATGATTAACCTGATCCTGTTACACTCTAAAGGGATTTTAAAAAGTACAAAACTTCACATCACCATCAATGGAATAATCCCATTTGTTAAACGTAGGGATGAAAGTGTTCTTAGCAAGATGGTTCAGACAGGGAATATGTAACTTTAATCACATACTTAATGTGGAGGGTTTGTTGTCAAATTTCATTTGGAGGGCAGGGGTCATTTTTGGAATCATAAATTGCCTAAAAGCAATAACTTGTTTCAAACAAGAATCAAATGCTATAGAATAGAGTACTGTGAGTGACCCAGCCCACTTCCAGAAGGCATCTATGTTCAGTGGACAGTATTCCAGAGTCATTGAAAAGGGGCTGTGAAAGGTTAATATGACAAAGGGATCTCGACTGTGCTATTGATGAAGACAATTGAGGTAGAGGTTTATTTAATAATGGGACACACATAAGACAAGCAAGGAGCAATATAAAGTGCTATGTCGACATTACATTTTATAAAATAAGAGTACTGAATGATAATATGTGTTGGAAATGTAAACAAGACACTGGTATTTTTGATATTTTCTTGTATTACCGGGATGCAAAAAGCTTTCAGAAAAGTAGTGCTAAAGCTTCTTGGGAACTGGCTTGGTTATGATGTTCCAGTTTCACCAAGACACTGTCGTCTAGAAGACAAAACTGAAATCCCTAAAATTAATACGAGAATTCTCTCTCATAATGCTGAGAACTGTCACAGCAACATGCCAGATTCCTAGGTGCTGGAAGAAGTCACAAACCTGTACATTTACAATATGGATAGATTCTTAAACTGACTGTGCCTCCTGTGGAAAAATGTTAGCAAAGTTAAGGGTGAGCTACAAACATTAGGAAGGGTGTGAAGACTTATTTTGGAGAAAGTGTCACATCTTTGTGTGACTTCTTTCCTTCCTCTTCTACAAGTGTGTATTATTGTGCCAGCATTTTACTGTGTGAAAAACAATAAAAACTTAATTTAATGCTCTAATGAAGGCCCATGAAAATTCACAAGCTAAACTTTTTTGGACTTCCCAATATCCCATATTTCCTGTGCTTCTTAATATGAGTTATTTTGATGATTCAATTTAATACTTACATCAAGTTTCTATCATGGCATCAGAAATTTATAATTTTCTCATAATTTTGTATTTCATTAGCTCTGCAAATTGGTTGAGTATTAGTATGAATATGAAATCCTTGCTTGGAGAGGTGAGGCAGCTGGCGAGGTGTGGGATCTCCGGGGCCGTGCTGGTTGCTCTGACCTGCCAGAGTACAGAAAAGGTAACGTTTTCTTGTCTGTCATAGTTTGACAGCCTCACAGCAGGGGCTTTGGGTAGATGCCAAACGCTCCCTCTTCTATAGCTCAGCATAAGGGAGCGCTTTGGTTCCAAATAACGCCGTTGTGTTCAGATCAGGCAGTACCTGGTGGTATGAACGAGGATCAATAGTGATGCAATTAAAATGCTGTTGCCGTTTTCCCTCATTCGCAGCTTGTGCCTCATTAAGACAAGGCACACTTTGGCTATGATAAACACTTAGAACTGGTGTAGGATTTCTACTTGTCTGTATGGTTCTTTCCTTTAATCACTAAAGCCTGGTTTTCAGAACTGTTTTATGTCAGCCAGAGGAGTACAGGTCCCCCAAATTGAGTCTTGGTTCCTCTCCAGGTTTCTTCCTCATGTTCTGGGGGGTTTTTCCTTGCCACTGTCGCCCTTGGCTTGCTCACTGGGGGCTTGGATTTGGACACTTGTAAAGCTGCTTTGTGACAACATCTGTTGTAAAAAGCACTATATAAATAAATTTGATTTGATTTGCTAGTGACTGATGTCACTATGCATAGTCTTCCTCAGTCGCTGCATTTTATGTGAAACATTTGCCTCGGATATAGATTTTAAACAGGCTGCACGCCCATATGTTGCTCGGTTTAGTCCTACTCTTCTTGGTCATGATTTAAGACATGCCATATGACATGCTGCTACTAGGCCTCGATTAATTTGTACAATTAGACCTAATCCAAATATTCACACATTTCAAAAATCTCCAAACAAATTAGAGACGCGTGAGGATGACTGATGACAGTCTAATTTGCACGATTTTCCATTTACACTGAGTATGACCAGTCAGCTGAGACATACTTTGATTGATTTATCAACTATGCTTTTAGGTTTGAGTCAGCACAGGTGCCTCCAGTGTATATAGACACTTCCTGCACTCACAGTCAATTACAGTGTAGTGATTGGGTGAAGCTGACAGGTGTGCCCATGCATAATGCAAGTTGGAACTGGAGATGCATTGTGGGATTTCTTCTCAATGCAAGTAGCACTGCAACAAAAGTCAATACATGGGAAAGTAGTATAATGCAATGTGATGCAAATTGACTTTTGTTTTGAATAAGCAGGTTTCTGAATGAGCCGCATTGCAAATTACTGCAGACAATATGAGTGGCACGAAACAAATGAGAGCGCTTGTTTCGTATGTTGTGATATTTCAACAGGAAGAGCTTGGCCAGCCACTGTTTAACATTCCGAGGTTTGCAGCTGCACCAGATGAGAACAGGACCTTGGAGTCTACTTCTAATATGTGAGACGCTTCTATTTGGGGATTTAAAACAATCTCTTAAAACAAAGCTCCTATATTAGGATTTACATGGTTATATAAAGAGAAAATGGTGTTACAGCCACAGGTCACAGGTCACGAGAGTGCAAATGGATTGTCAGGGTCACAGGTGTTATCGTGAACAAGGAAGTGCATGTGTTTGCATTCCTGGTATTCTGCAAATGAGGAAAAACTTCTTAAAACCCTCTTGTTTATCTCTTCAGCAGACCCCATACCAGTGCACAAAAAGCAATAAATTGTACAAATGAAATGGGGTGTGTGCACACAGCATGCCCAGATGCAGGTCCACAGGCAGGCGATGTGGAAGAGATTGCTGAAACTGTGTTCTATCCCTCAATCCATCTGCATTTGTATAATGGACTGCCATGTGAGAACTGAGCTTTTACACGTCTTCTCTATGCCTCACTGTTAAGTTCTGCCCATTGGCAATAAAGATGGAGGTCCGATTCCGAGAGCGGGCGAAAGATAACGGCGTCTGCAGGGTGGAGATGAGCACAGCCTGCTGGGTGTCGGGACGCCATGATGGATCCCGCGGGATCCTTGGATGGAGAGATATGGGCGCACAGTTGAGTGTAGACGGTGGCACGTCCGGTGGAGCCACTGACACATTAGGTCACATGCACGTGGGTGTGGGAGTGAGAGTGTGTGAGTGTGTGTGTGTGTGTGTGTGTGTGTGTGTGTGTGTGTGTGTGTGTGTGTATGGAGACGGAGCTGCACGCAGACAAGCTTGGTTATCTGCATGACTGATTTAATGGCACTCGGCACACTCAATCTGCAGCACAAACAAATCAATGCATCCCCAGCGCCGTCCCTCTGGGTTTTACACTACTGCTGGGTTAACGTACAGTACACACATCCATCACGATGAGAGCTGTGGCTACATGTCTGCTGATTCCACGTTCAGGGACACTTTCACTGCTTGGGCTTTAAGATGAAGTGAAGCTCTTCTAATGTGCATATCTTCCTCCAGTCGAATCCTAAGGGTCATATCAAGAAAACTGCGGCCATTCACGAGGAGCATCAGCTTCATCACAAGCCTGAATGGACTGTGCAGGAGTGCTGATGGCCCGGTGGAGTATTTCTCATTCCGTGGTCAAGGCTGCATAGTGCATTTCACTGTACATTACTACTAAAATCACTCGGAGCTAATGAAAAAGTCATCCACTCGCTCAGGTAATACCAGGCAACTTGAGAGATCACTGTGGTGTGTGAGTGTAGACTATGCGCAAAGTACAGAAGCCTGATTCATTGACTATTTTAGCTCCTCATATAACTTACAGTGCATTATAATATAGCAGTTTGCAGATTGCTGTTTATAATTAACAGTCACCTGAATCATCTGTGCATTGTTATAAACACACACTAGAGAAATAGTCCTTCATGGAAAAGAAAATGGATCTATATAGCATTTGACCCTATTCTGACTCTTGTTGCTACTTGATATGTTATTTGATACAATTTTCACACAAGACAAGCCAAAGTCCTTTATGTATTATTAATATGCTACTGGTTCATTAAACATAACTAAGGACCACAGTTTACATATTTATTAATGGTTTTTTATATACAGTGACTTTTTTCCAGTTACTTTAAGTTTACTTTAGGCTAGTGCAAAGCCTTAAAAAACATCTGTTGGGCTACTTAAACTCAGCAAGCCACAGCTGAACTAGGGACAACGTAAACACTCATTTGACACCGGCATCCACATTAGCAGCAATAATGGAACTTCTCAGAAATTATAAAACGAAAAAACAGCCCTAAGCATGAAGGCTCTTGTTCCGTATGTTCTCTGCTACTAAAGTGGTCTCCCCGTGTGGGCAGTCTCTATAGCCTCTCCACATGACATGAAGCACTGTGTGCTATGCCGCTGATGTCAGAAACGCCACAGAGAAGTATTGACCTGAGAGTTCATGCTATATTGTTATTCTCTTCACGGCGGAGCACATCTGATGCTAACGACACCACACAGTCTGTGCAGACTGGGCGGAGGTGGGTGGGGGGGGGGGATCTTGCAGCCACTCTGATCGAAGCTCAGTAGCATCGTTGAGACAGACTGCTCAGTTTAATAACGTTATACTCTAGCAACTGCTATCAATTGGTTATTATCATTTGTCTCTTAGAAACTGATCTAATTGTAAATTATCCTTGAAAATATGCAGTCATTAGCATTGCAAACAGAGCTGGAATACCAATTACAAGAAGGCAATTAACCATACAGCTATATTGTGAAATTAACATGTAGGTGCCATTCTCAGCATTACTTTCAAATTAGTCATATTCAGAAATCTGTGCATAAAGAGAAATGAAAGCCAGCTTGGGCCGTGTTGTTTTGTGCACTCTCCAAGGACTTTTACGGCTGTATCTCGCGCTTCATCAGGAAGAGTAATTATGATTAACATAAAGTACAGGAACAGCGACTGCATAGGCGTGTAATTGCCATTAATTACTTTCAGTTCAGGCCTGTATTTTTTACACGGGGTCATCATTGATGTGCTCCACTCTGACAGATGGTGAAGTAAGCATGTGTAGGCCTACAAATTCTGATTAAAGTGGTAAAAGAAAACACGAGATATTTCTCATTTATAGTAACCTTTAATATGTGAATGTTTATTTTAAACAGATATATAGAATAATATAGCCATATGTAATATAGATAACTCCCCAAGTTGGTGGTCATCTTATTTTTACTGACACTCAGGCATTCCACCAGAGGCCTGGGAGTTTTCCCTATTTCCTCATACAAACCTTGGTATTACTCCAACTTTCATATTCATTGCTTTGGATGTTTCTATCAGTGGCACATACAGAAAATCTTTAGTTGGGGGGGGGGGGGGTCTAGATGATGTGGTCAGTGGAAATCTTGGGGTGGCACACTAAAAAGGCTCTACAGCATAGAAGAACTTCAGGGTACGCAGGTTAACAGTGTATAATAAATTGCATACTGTTTAAAGCTGCAGTCAGAAAGACTGAGCAAACGCCCCTCCCCTCCCCCACATCCATAGCCCCGCCTCCACAGCCCCTCCCTGCAGATGAGGCTGCCGTGCATGTTGTGAAATGTCAAAATACTGCTGGCGAAAAAACATACTGAAATAAATCTTTTAGACATTAAAAGTAATATACAGCAATATCTATTTGATAAAAGAACTAGGGCATATGTATTTCAGTGCATATATTTGTTTGATAACAAAACCTGTAGTGAATACTGCTAGATAAGCATTATACCAATTGAGAACATTTAGCTAGCTACGAGGGCTCAAGCACACAAATGTCAGTGTCTTGGTGGTTAAAGTATTTGACTAGTAATCAGAAGGTTGCCAGTTGAAGCCACACAACCAAGCTGCTACTGTTGGGCTCCTGAGCAAAACACTTAACCCTCAATTTCTCAAATTGTGCTCAGTCATAATTGTAAGTTGCTTTGGATAAAAGAATCAGCTAAATGCCTGAAATGAAATGAATTAATTCTTTCTGATAGCATATGCATTAGAAACAAGCTACAGTTTGCCTAACTGCAAGACCATGGTAAATAATGTGCTACAGAGTTTTACTGTAACCATCACCATCTTACCCTTGAAGACATTACTACTTTTGTTTTTTGAAAATCAAATCAAAAATAAATCAAACATAACTGCCTGCTGAGCAGAAATGTGGATAACTTAGCAACCGTTTTGAATCCTCTGAGCGTTAGCTACCTACCTAGCGTTAGCTAACTAGTTCCTTCCACCAACTCACTCTGATGGTTATGCACTTTGCTTGCACAGCTGCTTGAGGACCTCTATTCTGGCCGACCTGTTGTTTCTCTGGAAAAAAAAAATAAAAAATTGTAGTAAAAGTACACAGAGTAGCACATTTGCAGCTGTTTAATTAGTGAAAATAGAAATTACCAAAAAATTGTGTAATAACTTCTTTTTAAGAGTAAAACCATAAGTTAAGGTTTACAAATACTGCTCTCTGGAGGCTTCTCTGCATAACTTGTCATGGGTGTATGGCATCCACAGTACTCCACTACAGAGATACACGTTTTTAAAACTTCTCATTAATTAATGCATACACACCAATTCACCAATAAGCTATAGTTATATCTGCTATAGATTAGTAATATCAGTTAGCTACAGTTACCACCACAAATAAATTCTCAACCTGTGGGAAACAGTCAGTCATGCTCCCCAACACTCCATCCACTCCACCCCCAGCCACCCATGCCTGGGGGGGGAGGCACCCTTGGCTTCCATCACTTGGGACAGTCACATCTATTACTACTGCTGTCTTCTACATCATATCTGCTATTACAATTGTTCACCATTACTTTCAGATCTATCTGGATCTGGAAGTCCTACAGGTTCATAAGATTGTTGTTCACCACTCACTGTGGATCCTCCCCTTTGGACTTCAATGTGTTTGTCCCGTATATGCCCCGTGTATGCCCTGTATAGGCCCCATATATGCCCCGTGTATGCCCTGTATCTGCCCCATATATGCCCCGTGTATGCCCTGTATCTGCCCCATATATGCCCCGTGTATGCCCCGTATCTGCCCCATATATGCCCCGTGTATGCCCTGTATCTGCCCCGTATATGCCCCGTGTATGCCCTGTATATGCCCCATATATGCCCCGTGTATGCCCCGTATATGCCCCGTGTATGCCCTGTATCTGCCCCATATATGCCCCGTGTATGCCCTGTATAGGCCCTGTATATAATCACAGCCACTTGGTTGTGTGTCTCAGTGTGTGATTATTCCACCAGCATTTTGCATTCTAGGTGCTGGAGTGTCTCAGGACCTCCTTTGCACAGTCTGTATCTCGGGTCTTGACCAGTCGGACACCCTGGTTTAGATCGGCCTAGTGCTCAGCGCTCATTCTCATGCTGCCATGATTAATGACTCTGTGCCGTGCTTCCTTTTCCAGCTGTAGGTAAGACTGCCTCACGTCAGCCACCTCTGCCATTTGTCAGTGATTCAGTCCATAGAATGGGCTTCCATGGCACCTCCTCTGCTCCCATATATTTGAGGCACTCTCATCTCAACTCATTCATTTATATTTTTACTACATAAAGAAGATTCCAGAGAGTAACTGCAGTGTGTTGAAGCACTTTGCTTGCCCAGCTGATGAAAGTCCTGTGTGCAAAACATCTTGTTTCTTTGGAAACATTGTATAGACATTTTTAACAGAGGTCCTTTATCAGTTGTATATACTATAAATATATAGTTATGGTTTTTTGCATTATAAAAGATGCCATTCACAGAGGAATATAATATTCCAACAATCACATTGTGAGAACATACCTTGCTATGCTATTCATAAAAACATGTATTGTGGCAGGGAACTGATAAGACCACTTACATAGTGCTGGGTCATAAATCACAAATTTGCAGGTGAGGTATGCCAAATTCAGTGACCTTTTGCAAATCCATTTAGCATGAAGGCATTCCCTTGTGGTTATCTTCTCAAAAAAAAAGTACCAGGTAGAATGGGTCTGCACACGATAAATACTCATGCAAAGCTACATTAAACATCATAATTTCATGATGTCTAGCTAAAAGTTGAATATATAAAGGTAATGGATTTATAAGAACCCAGGCATTATTCAAGTCTATGTATTTCAGTCACATTGTCAAAATACTGTGTTCAGGGCTGGCTGTAAATGTGTTCGCACTTGTTCCAATGTCACGTGTCAGCTTTCGTAAATCTGCCCTTAAAAGTAATAAAGCAAGTCCTCTAATTCCACTGTGTTCTACTTTATTAGCAAGAGGTGAAGGCGAGTACCAGTAGATCATTTATAGGTTGTTTCTTTTTTCCACCACTATCCTTTTATATGTAAGTACAATTTACAAAGAATATGTGTACAAGGGAACACCTCACAAAAGGTTTTCAGTTACAAACTATATCGACCTGACCCCAAGTATAAGACAATCCATTATGTTTATTATTAATAATACATAAAGGACATAAAAGAGTATAAGACAATCCATTATTACTTTTTAAGCAGTGAAGTTTAAATGAAATTTGCCAGATTAATCTGTAGGTGCTGCATATTTCTTACTCATTTGTTTTAGCAGCCACCAAAATAAATAGTTTCCACGATATTTAACATTAGCACATCGCTCTGCTCTCTCTAAATTGATTGCTTAGGTAATTACATTTAATGGGTAATCTGACAGTGGAACATCAAATTGATGATAAGTGTTTCAAAGAGGAAAATAAGGGCCATCATAAGAGTTTTAAAAATTCACATAATGAGCCAAATGAGACATTGAAAGTTTGACTAAAAGCATAATCAGTCTTTGCCTGCACATGGTTGAAATAACAGAAGATATACATTTTACATACATCTGCAAGTTACTGTTATCTGGAGAACATTTCCACCAAAACCAAACGAAAGAAAACTTTTTAGGACTAAAAACCTTTATATTAAAAGTTAATAACTGATCTTGAGTTCAGATGACTGTGGAATACCTAGAAGACAAGGGTTATTTTAAAGGTGAACACATTTGCTTAGGACATCCACAATATGTATTTAGACTTTCTTTTTAAAGCACCTGTGCTGTGATTCTGTTGTTAAGCTACTTATTTTCCTCTTAAATGCATGTCAGTTTTACTAGTCCATAATTACTTTGAAATTAAAGCATACACTTGCCGTTAAATATTTTTAAATATTGTAAATAGTACACAATTTTCATTTTGCAGACATCTTCATCTTTAAATCACAATTTGCTACAGAAGTAACAGCTCTCAGTGTGTTAGTGTATGTGTGTATATATACAGATATATATATATATATATGCTGTAGTCACCTAGACTGATAAGTACAGATGTGTGTACCATAACCATGTCCAAAGCCAGTTCATAAGACAGGAGGTAAGGGGAAGCTCAGACACCTAATGCAAGACAACTCGCAGGACTTCTGAGTTAAGTGTTACAAAAACAGTCATAAAAGTAAAACTGCATCATTGGTCTATATTGTAAAACATTATATATTTAATATATAACACACTGCAGGAAAATGTTATTCAGGCTTTACAAAATACAATGTAAAAATATTTTCATTTAGCAATTATCCATGCAGTTTCTTTGAGCAATTATTTCACAGCTGCAGTACTTTAACACACACAACACCAAAACGTGGTATTCTAAATAAACATGTTTTAATCAAGTTTGTGGAAACTTGTTCCATTAACATCTATTGTGCCCCCTTTAGAAGGGTTGTCTAAATGTTTTGGAACCGAGCCAATTACCAAAACTGATTCCTGCAATGGGCAAACATGTTGCACCTGGTAATTAGCAGTATTCTGAGCGCAGAGGTGAGCAGTACCAATGAAATTGAAGATTTTAGACGAAAGCCCAGCTGTGCCACATGCAACACAGGCACTAAACACTGTAGTGAGACGAGCGCAATGGGATGTTTTACATTCCTCTAATGACGTGTGCTTTCATCATGCTAAACCGCTGGTGATGATGTGCGACGGGGAAGAAACTTGCGATAATCGTTAGAGTGTAAGAACACGACTTTGATCCGAATCGAAGATGGAGGAAACAAACCTTATTAGGTCTGACTGCCGTTTAGACGGATATGGAGCAGAAATCCGATTCGTCTGTGAGGCTGCAAAGTCCGCAATGTTGCTGTGAAACGTGAACGCGAGCCTGGCACGTCGAGGATCAATTTGGTCACTATGATAAAAACGAGTCAGGCCAGAGTAAAGTGCGTTAAATCTGCAAACGTGCTCTCATCCACTTCACCTCTAGGATATAGTTCAGTCGTGGCGGTTGTTGTTGTTTGAAATCGCCGTGAGTATGAATGTAATCACTACTCGTGTCGCCAGCACTTTCACAGACGTGTTTCTGAGACAGTATGTGGTAATGGTGGTTGTTATCTGAGATGGAATTCAGCACATCCTGTTAGTGTTCCGGCGTTAAGGAACTCGTGCAGAAATCCATGCATAATAGCATTAAGGCATACATGGTCCCAAATGTAAAGCATTGGTTGTGGCATTTTAAGTTCAAACTTTTGTCCAAGGTATCAGTTTCACTGTCGTAGGAGGGCGTTGGTCTAGCTTTGCTGCACATGGTTTTAATTAAATAAATATAACGCGTTTTAAAACATTATAACTTGTAAATGTGCATTCTGCAAAACACTTTGCACTGAAGGCAGGACTACAGTAAAATATAGTGCAAGCTGTAGTTTCCTTCCTCTGGAAGGCTACCGTGTCAATAACTTGCATCAGACTGTTTAAATTGCCTATTAAGGAAATTGTACTGGGAACTGTAAGAGCCATTCAGTTTCCCTTAATGCAACAGACTGACCAAAATCCTGACATGGCCAACAATGAATGAGAACTAGGAAATTAGCATTATGCAAATGTCATTATGGTAACTGCACGCTCAGCTAACTTTAATTCATTGCAGTGTAAGGGCTTTTCGCCAGAATTTTCCTTTAACCTCGTGCAGTCGTCGTGATGAACGTACGTTTGTTGTCCTATTCAGCTGTCTCTGCGTTTTGAGTGACAGCAGCCCCGATCACCGTGTGTGTGTGTGTGTTGTTGGTTAGTAAGGTACTCAGTTACCTGGACTCTCGTTAAATCAACAGAAGGAAGTGCATTTTGCGTCATGTGGAAGAGCCCCATGCGTGTAGGTCCCAGTGAGGGTAAGACTCGCATTACTGTGATGCGCCCCGACAGCAGTTGCCCCAAAACGCTTCCTCGTGTAAAACCTCGCGCGAAGGGCGCTGTCGAGGAGCCAAAGGGATGAGCGCTCGCTAATTCACACATGCGAAAAGGAAAATAAACGGTGCCTGCAAAGTTTCAAGTCTGGAGAGAGAGACTTCTCGCACGCTGCACAGACGCGACCGAAAGACAGCGGAGAAACTGGGACACGCTATGGACAGGCTGGCGCGGAGCGCAAAACGCGCTTCTGCTCCCCAGACACATCATCTGTGTTCGTAATACACGAACAGTGTGTACTAGGTTACTGACTGGGCCCGTATACAGTACGCCGTATACAGTATACGACCAAAATAAATTTTCCAGTATGCGAAAGATGGCCAAATTACCTACTACTTGGTCCACATATTCCAGTGCTGTCCTCGTGGTGTACGGAATGCAATCATGCAACGGTGTTGGAAAAATATTTCCAATGGAGGCGGAACCTTCATACGGTGACGCGACCTCGTATGTTTTGCATTTGTCGCAGACTGGATACTAGCCTGCGTACTACTAAGGGGTCCAGTATACAGCATATACTGAGTGTAGTATGCAGTATTCACTATGTAGTGGAGTATTTCACAGAGAGCCATTGCCTCTTTTCAGGAGGGAAGCATAGGTCATCGTGCGGATGGCTTAAGGCGGGGAGAGCAGATCAGGCTCCTTCGGGGAAGAGTGCAAACCTAAGCAAATAATTGTCCTCTCACAGACTGCTTAATGAACAATTATTTATCTTACTCAGCATTGCACATACTGCGTGTTACTCCAGTGGCTGAAGAGAGGTCCAGATGGTCAGAAGTGTTTTACACATCACTCAAGTGTATTCATCATAAAACTTCCTTATCCCAGTGGCTGTCAACCTCTGAAGACTATGAGGCTGTATGCAGTTTTAATTTCTCCTTGGTCTACGTAACTAGTAGCACCTGAAAACCCATCAACATTTTTAAAAGAAGTGGGGGGAAAATAATGGTATTATATGAGGACAGCAGTTCTACCTTAAAAGGAATGACGTGTAGGGAGCACCAAGTCCAAATTCTGATATAGGATGGGAGGGGGATACACTCACTTTGTCTACATGGATTGTTGGAGCACTTTCTACAATAACCCAACGCACATCTCTGAAATTGGTTTTTGGTGACAAATGTAATCAGGGGGGAATCAAAGCATAAGCATGTGCAAAGATCGTGAACAGATCTTGCAGCGCCTCTAAAAGTAACTGGTCAGGGAACTGGCATGAGTTAGAATAAAAGGCTTAGGCGGTTGGAAGTGCTTAATGGAATCGGGCCAGTTGAAAATCCCTAGCTATTGCTGCTGTAGTATTAGTGAAGCAGAAATATAAAAATGATATCTAATCTATGTGTGAGACACTGCCTTATTTATGTCTGTTAGCTGCCAATATGTTGCCAAAATTCAAAAGACCATAGGGGAGACGTTGGACGAGGAAAACAACTAAAGGTCTGAAATTATGAAGAAGAAACGATTGGCATTTTCATGGCAATATCATTTGATTGTTCCCTTATTTTGCCCTGGATGGTTTGTGTTCATATTTCCCTGGTTTCAGGGTTTCTGAGACTTTGGTTGTTCTCAGAAGTGGACCGTTATTACTTTTACCACAAGCCAGGAAAAAAGGCTTGACTTTTATTTTGTAAATCTTTTATTGGAATTTTTTTTCAAGGGCCCTTGTGATATTGTTGAACCCAAAAAGCCAATATAATATAGCAAAGAAGGGAAGGGGAGAAGCGTGTCTTTATTATTAACCAAAGATTTCACTGTTTGGTAGTGCCCAAGAGTCAAAACTTTGACCTGCTAAATCAGATTATCCAAGAGCTATGCAGAGCCATATTACAAGGGAGAAAGAAAGAAAAAAAATCTATAAAGAGTCATTAGGGCTGAAGGTGTTTTGATCTACCTCACTAATTTCACCTCAGTTAATGCACTTGTATGCATAAGTTAACAGATGCCTCAATGGAAATGTAGTATTTGTACAGGGTGCACAAGCAACTTGCATAGAGATCCATAAGAGTAGAGCATTTGACATTGCCCTAAACCTCTAGCTAAACACCCCTGTAAACCTGAACATCCACCCAGCAGCGAGGACTTCTCGAAGCCTTATTACCCTACAGGAATAACAGGACACCAGGAATGAGTGTGCCCTTGTCGCAATCGTCAGCGCTGCTGAGCTGATGTGTTCACTGGGTGATTCACAGACGGGCGTCTGCTGTGAGGTCAGAGTTAAACTCTCTTATAGTCCTGAGCACAGGCCAGCCTTTCTGTTTCCCTCCAAGAATAAATTTACCCCGAACCTAACATGCCAGTAGATGACAGATAAAGGGGGAAACTTAGCATTAGCTTCTAATATCTAGACCTATTACCAAATTTCACAATTTTAGGTGGAATATTCCTTTCGAGTCCCCACACACGGCAGACTCTTGCAGATGAGGCAACCCAGCAGGCTTGGAAATCAGAAGAGGAAATGGCTCTCAAGATCTTTCCAGCTCTCAGGTTTGTGCCCGCCATGAGCAAAGCCCCTTCCGGAGTATCCCTGCCTTCCAACGTCCAGGTTGCCAACAGTCTAGCATGCAAGTTACGGCCTTCGCTAATCCTTCACGGACCTCCGCACTGAGCTAACAGGTACAGTGTCATGCCTGGTCAGATGACAGACTTGACTGCCACATGTGAAACCGCCCTGTTTTGAGCAGCCTCGCGAGGGCTAGTCCACAGGAACCCACCCAAGGTTACGGGTGAAGCTGTGTTAATTGCATCATCAAAGAAGACCACGCTGGTCCAGCGTACCGTACACGACCACCAGAAAGCACCGAGGCCCCCTCTCACCAGGTGTCACGGTAACAAATTGATCTGACCTCTGCAGTGGCGATGCAGGGCAGACACTTTGATGCATAAAAATCTATCCATGTGGCATGCTTTAATCCATTTTCCGCTCGCCAAAGATGCCCGTGCGCAACTACACCCATTAATATTTATGAGCCGAGGTGGAAATGTACACATCTTTGATGGAGAGCTGAGTTCTTGCCTTGTGAAAAGTTGTGCAGTGTCAGAAACAAGTCAGATCTATTGAGGATAAGAATGCTCACAGATAAATTGGCAATACAGTGGGCAATAGCTTCTGAATCACAATGGGAGCCATGCAAATATGGAGCCTGCATACCATATCAGGCGTGCAGTTGCTGAACAGTGATATAAATTCACAGAGCCAAGATACCACAAATATGACTGCCGAATTGGAGATCATTGTATCATGTCAGATGTAGGAATATTTGAAAATATCAGTATAACTGTGGCAGGCTTAGTAGCAGATAATTGCTCACAACCTTTTTCTCTGAATCGGCCAATATTTGGATTCAGTACTGATATAATTAGATAGCCATTTGCTCAGTTATCAAATAAGTTGTCATTTTCCCAGTAGTTGTAAAACTGGATACCGGTTTGCAGAAAGGACATAATCTACGTTTTTATACAAATACCCGAACACTGTATAACTTAATCTAGACTGTGTTCTATAATTATGGTTAATGTTATTAGAAATTAAATATTGGTATTAACATTGAGAAATTGTCTTCATGGCAATATTAAACACGTGCACGTCACTAGAATTTTCGCGGATCATTTCTTGCGTAATGTTCAGAGTATTAAAATTCTGCACGAGCATGTCCTGACAGGACCAGCAGCACGCGTGGGAATGCAACACAAACTAGGCATGCTCATATATATATATATATATAAAGAGAGAGAGAGAGAGAGAGAGAGAGAGAGAGAGAGAGAGAGAGAGAGAGAGAGAGAGAGAGAGAGAGAGAGAGAGAGAGAGACACACACACAAGGTGTGGGTTTAAATGCGTTTAAGTTTATAAGTTTAAAGCGGGACTGGGTGGTCTGTTTTTTTCCTCCACTGCTATTGCATGCCTATTCCAAGCGGTGGGATTTTAGTTTCTGCTTCGGGAAGTCGAATTTCTCGAGCACTAAATGACCAAGATGCGTCTTCGTCGGATCCGTCGGTATTGGTGGGCCCGTTGACCCGCGGCTGCAGTGCCCTCTAGAGGTAATGTCGGGTTAGTGCTAGAACACCAAGAGCTGCCACGCGGATTTCACATCGCATTATTCCCGATAGAAGCTCATTCTGTATTTAGCAGATACTTTGCTAGAAATTACTTTGAAAACAAACAAAAGTTGCCAAACCTCTCGCTTCAGTGCTATCTGAAAATTTCGCACGGACACTGGCACCTTAAATAATGTGAAAGAATGCTTTGACTGAAGTCAAAGAACTCAAGTAAATTGTGTATTTACAAACCACTTTTATTGATTTACTTTTATTGATTTAAAGAAAAAGAAAAAAAAAACACTATTTTAAGGAAGTGTAGAAATGCAGATGTTAAAAGGAAATGTCAGTATCAGTATAACTGAGGTGTGAAAATGACCGACATGCGAGAAATCTTTCAAGGAACATTTCAATGGAAGCGTGAAGACCCGTGAAATTCAACCCAGATTAAAAAACTGTAGCATCACAGTACCCCCTAGTGGTAAACACTACAAATCACAGTATTACATAATGCACTTTCCTTAGCCTCTTCTTTATTCAACGATAACTACTTAACATATTCCACCAAGACATAACAATAAATATAGAAGTTGCTGTACATATCACATTTTGTCAGCAGTAAAAGCTGTTCTATGTATGCAGTATTTACACTCCTTTTTAGGTATTTAAAAATGAACATGGTTTTCACTTTAGGCACATTTGTGTATCCTCTCGAAAAGATGAGAAGTGCAGAGATCTTAACACAAATAGTCAAGCTGTATTAGACCAGAGCTGGTGAGATGAGCCATCTTTGCCAAACACACGCACAAAAAAAAAATCCCTCACTAGAGACTTGGAAATTTCCAAATAGAAGTGGCCAACGTTTCATACTCTGTTCCAAAAATATAGCAGCTTCTAGCAACATTTAATATATTCCATTAATACTACTCAGTACATGTACAATACTATACAATCTTAAAATACTTAATATTACCATCATTTTATATTACATGTTCATAATAACTGTTACAGGCTGTGCACTACAGATCATATATACATGCCCATAGTCCCAACTGTCATCCACAGCGGGCAATGTTTGCAGTCTCTTCAGAATACACTTGAGGAAGTTCGGGCACAGAGAGTCCTACCATTCTGTCCTGTGTGGTGGTGGTACGAATCACGCTTGGACACATGTATTGTGAATGTCTCCCAAAGCAGATGAAGGGAGAACAGGTTTGTAAAACTGCAAAGCAGCACCGCCAGTTGTAAAACGACGACAGCTGATTTGACACGCGCAAGTTAGAAGGCTGGAATGATGGCAGCAGACATACAATGTTCAGACAAACAAAAGTGGAAGGGGCTTTCATTTACAGTGCTGTCTCATAGTGGGTGTGGGTGCTCAAAACACACCAAACACCTTCATGGTAATCAGCATAAGTCAACACACACAGAGCTCTCTAGATAGGAATGGCAAGTATAAGAAAGCATATTACATTCCTTCATTCATACAGAAATAATGCAAAGGAACCCCAAAATCAAAAACCAAAACATGGCTGCAAGAGCCATAACTGACCATAAAGACCACTAGACATTCTGCCTGTATACAAAGGGAATGCACCTGCAAGTGTCCTTAGAGAATAAGGTCGTAATATCGTTTCTCTCAAAAAAAAAATCAATACGTCAGTTTCAGGGATTTATCTTGGGCAAGGAGAACAGTATGGCTATATCAGGAAATGTCAGATTCAAACATGAGTCACAACCTCAGAAAAGGAGGTAGCTGGTGATTAACATTAATGGAATATTTCTAGGGATAGATAAGTAAAGCCTTTTAATGAACATGCACGGACCACTAATCAAATCCCTTCAAAAGTATAAAAACAATGCATTAAAAAATATCTTAGTCTAAGCAACAACACAAAACTTTTGAACTGGACAGCTGCCCGGAGTCAGGTAAGAATACAGCGTTAAGCTGTTTTGTTATAAACTGCTTAAATAAACAGCGACTTGCAAGCTGAATCAAAAATGCCATAAAATTACCAGGACTACTGCATAGAAACTTGTTTCCAACTCTTAGTGCTTAGTCCGCATCCCTACAGCTGACATTTTTGAGGAACCTTTAGCTTGTGCCAACCCTAACTGGTGTGCCACTCACAGTAACCATGTTAGGCTCAGTAATTCTATTAGCACCAATCGTCTGACCGGTAAAAACAGCATTGTAACATCACATCGCACCTTAACGCCAAGGCCGTGGCTACGACGTGGTGCAAAAGCCTCAGCACTGAAACTACAGTCATTTCTTTTACTGGATATGTAACTTTAAGGCTTGTTAACAGAAACACTCCGGTAAATAAGATGGACATCTCATTATAGCGTTAGTCTCTCACTGATCTTGGTAATCTCATGGCTCTTAATCCAAAATACAACAAATGCACATATAAACACCGGAGTTCTATTAGGTTAAAAAGAAGAAAGTGTTCTGAGCATTTCCACCAACAGTGACCATAGGAGCTACAAAGTCTGAACTTAAATCCACCTTACTGCACATTGCCCATTGAACCTGGTTTAACGTCGCAGACGCTCAAAAAACTTAAGGCCTTCTCCAGCCAATCAGGATTTTCTACAAGCCCACCTGAGGCCTTCTCCAGCCAATCAGGGTTTTCCACAAGCCCACCTGAGGCCTTTTCCAGCCAATCAGGGTTTTCCACAAGCCCACCTGAGGCCTTCTCCAGCCAATCAGGGTTTTCCACAAGCCCACCTTCACGTTTATCCTCCAGCTACAGCACACCTGATTCCACTTGTCATCAAGCCCTTGATCAAAAGCAATTAGGTATGCTGTGGCAAAACAGATGTCCCAGGGAAAACTTTGGTTGAAAACACTCAGGTTTGAAGCAAGAAACATAATATTGACAATAAAATCAAATCAAAAGAATGTGAAAATATTTGTAAAAATAAATAAATCCACAGGAAGGCTGGAGTTTTGTTCAGGGGTACTGATGGTGGAGACAGAGGGGTGTGGGGGTGTGTATTAGTCGCCCGGTTCGTTGTCTTTCACTCGCCGAGCCTCTGAGGGGTCACACAGTGCTGTCCTCCAGCAAGGGCTCGAAGTCCTCATCGCTGCCCGGCAGCGGGGTGTTGACGTGGGCGCCAGCCAGGCCACCGCTCAGCTTGCGCTCCTGGCATGTGCCTGCGGGCACTGACTGGTGCGAGGGGATGAAGAGTGCCACGATGAATGCTGCCAGCACTGTGCATGCGCCCAGCAAGAACGGAGGGCCCGGCACTACGAAACGCTGCCCAGCAAATGAGACAGACAGGGGAGGGGTTTTAAAAGTAAGTAACAGCAAGTTCTCTGAGCATTGGGCACACCTACCCTGCAGTTATTTGCTGCAGAGTTTCGAAACGCGGTCCTCAGGGCTCACCTGGCAGTTCCACGGTTTTGCTCCATCCAAGTTCCCAACGCATGAGGTTAGAGCAAAAATGTGGCACTGTCTGGTGGGCCTGGAGGACTGGGATATAGGCCAACTCATAGTGCCTATTATAGCATATAGCATCAGATATTAGTTAGCTAATCTGAATTCTAAGCCTGCCTTAAAAACTACTCTCCAGCTAAACACTTTTGTAGGCCTGCGCTACTGACTGGACAACTTCAGCATGAAATGCAGACTTCTCAACACTCTGATAGCAGAAAAGAATAAATGGAATTTCCCATCAAAACAACCATCATAGGACCAATTGGAAAACATGGACATGTTTTCACAAATGCAAATCAGATAACATGTCCAAGATATTGCTCCATTGATATTTCAAGACCCTGGAAGAAAGCTAACAGGGCTAACTCTGCTAATAATAAATGGAAGCCTGTTACAATTATTCAAGGTTTTACTTTTAGCTTTTAAACACTGGCTCAAGCATCCTCTATAAAGAGCTCAGGCAAGCCACTAACCTCACTGGGCATCTGAAGAGGGATGGCGTAGTCGGCCTGAATCGGTGCGATCCCACTCAGCTCGACGTCGAAGAGGAAGAAGATGAAGCCGTAGAGCGCCGGACCCAGTCCGTTACAGAGGCCTCGGATCCCCGTGATCATTCCCTGCACCAGCCCTTAGATAACGACATGCCCGCGTTAGTCAGCACGCGACGGCTCACTCTCCAGAGTCGGCCCGAATCGCGTAGCTAGCACCGTGGCCTCACCTTGCTGATCGGGGTCGGCACTGCGGGACACGAGCGCGCTGACTGCTGGGAAAGTGATGCTGGACATGGCAGCCACGGCCCCGGCTGCCCACATCATCCTGAAGCAGCAGACAGAGATTAGAACGATCAAAACCAGCAGATAAACGCACAGCGGCGTTTATCCGTTTGGGGGGGGGAGAAGTGACTGTACTGGTGATGTGCCGTAGAGGGTGATGGCCTGTAGAGCAAGCGTGACATACCAAGGCTCACTCCCAAGACCGTACCACGCCAGCTGGAGGATCTGGAACCCCAGTCCCAAAAGGATCGTGTTCTTGTTCCCGATGGTCCTCATTAGCAGAGTTAGGAAGAGAGTCTGTCAGGAGGTCAAGCACAAAACACTGTATCAATACATAACCAAACATGCAGATGTTTACCATTTTAATGTACATTATAAATAATTTATTTGTAGTTGCTAGGACTCCAACAGCACAATAAGGTGGAAAAGAACCTTCTATTGCTGTGTTAATGCTGTGTTAAACTAACAAATGTTGAATAACATTTGCATAACACAGAAATCAAAGAAAATTGCCATTTGTTCCAGTCTCCATCTTATGCTGCACAAAACCACATGCTACTTGAAAAATATCAAGCTATGTAGACAATGCCCTTGAATGCAAATGTGTTCCACTGTGCTGTTTGACAACTGAGACCAGTCAAGGAACTATAGATGTATTCATTGATCAGCAAATTCCTTACAAGTTTGTTTCCTCCTAACCATCCCTGTCCGAAAAGGTTTACTGAGTAGCATTATTTAAACGGATATCTGCCCATCTGTCATAACTTTGCTCAGACACTCTGGAGCTGAAAAAATGGCTTTGTCTGCTGGCAGAGTCAAAGGTTTACCAGTTATAAAAAGTTTTTACCAGTTAAGCTTTCGGCAATCCCTTTAATGAGCTACAACTCTGATACCATCCCAACTTATTAGAGGGCGGCTTTCTCAGACAATGAGGCAACAAAATCATTCCCATGCACGCCATACGATGCTGCAGAGAAATCTTTCAATTAAATACCTGAGCCAAGATGGAAAGGATTCCCACCACACCGATGAACACAGCAATTGTAGTTGGTGAGAAATTAATGACCTGTGAGGTGGAGAGAGAAAGAGAGGAAGAGCTGTGTCTCTGCACACAGGAGCCGTTGGATCAGCACCAAATGAGGTAGTTTTCACAAATAATGGCCTAATACTGAGCTAAATCGAGGCCAATGGAACCTAAGATTTTAATGACACAGCTCATAATCCATGAAAATAGGTAAACTGTGCAAGATCGAATTGTTATTCAGAGAAATCTAAATATTAGATGTTGCTTCCCTACAACCTGAAACGCGGAATTGTTTACGAGTTCTGCCTGGGTGAGAGACACCAAAAAACAAGGTACCATAATTGTTTTATCTGCTATATTTTATATATATATATATATATATATATATATATATATATATATATATATATATATATATATATATACATATATATATATATATATATATATATATATATATATATATATACATATATATATATATACATATATATATATATATATATATATACATACACACACACACACACACACACACACATAATATATATTATGTGTGTATATATATATATATATATATATATATATATATATATATACACACATAATATATATTATGTGTATATATATATATATATATATATATATATATATATATATATATATATATATATATATATATATATATATATGAATATGAGAGAGAGAGAGAGAGAGAGAGAGAGAGAGAGAGAGATGGTGAGAAGGTAAATAATAAGCACAGACTTGTAACCTGCTAATGAATTGGTGAGGTCTGAGACTTACCTGTCGTAAATAGAGGAAGAAGCTGGAGTATTGGCCTGCCTCAGGCAAGTAGGACAGAAATACTGTTATACAGATGAGCAGCACGGTAGTGTCCTTCCCCACTTTCCTCAAAGACTGCGACAAAGTTACAGATCAATACACTGCACACTGCTATCTCAGGTGCGACAAACTTGGCATGGTATCTGTACTAGAATGTGGTTCTTAGTGTTCCTGCCGTTCTTGCCCTTACAGCAAATGGGTCCGCCTGCTCCCAGGAGATAGGGGCTCCCCATGTGTTCAGTCTCATCTTGTCCGGCAGGGACTCAGGGACGGCGAGCAGTATGAAGCATATATCAGCCAGGGCTACGAGCGTTGCCACCAGGACCACCAGATTATCCCCATAGTTTGCCGACAGGTACGCCCCGATAGCAGGGCTAGTTACTAAGCTTGCTGCAAATGTAGCAGAGACCTAGACAAAGAGAAGCCAAGAGAATATAGGCTTATCAAATATCCATTTAAAGAAACCAAAGCTACTGAAAACAGAAAAAAACACCCTGTTGAAAACTGTGCTTGTTCAGGTCCAGCTAGACAGGTCAGATCTTTCTAAATGAACATGATACATAAACATAAATACCTTATAAAAGAACTGGGGATTACCCTTGTAATTACCCTTGTACTGAAACAGTCTACAATCTAAAAGAGTACTGAGGCAGTCCTTACAAGTCCATACGCCGTACTCCTCTCACGTTCCTCAGTAACATCTGCCACATATGCGAAGATGACAGAGAAGGTGACGGAGAAAGCCCCAGACACAGAAATCATGGCAAAGTACCACCTATCAACATAAAATTAATCATGACCAACCACATTATTAGACAGAAAAATATAGAGCCTCCTTAAAAAAAGCCCATGCACAACATTTAAGTGTAAAGAAGGATACAGACAGGTAGTAAGAAAGAAGTAATAAAGTGAGTGAGAGAGAGAAAGAGAGAAATGTACCAAGGGCTGAGCCTCATCAGAGGGATGGGAGCACAGGTGAAGAACACTGTGACCAACAGGAAGGATCTCCTGCCCCAGACATCTGATAAAGCACCAATTAATGGAGCACTCATGAAAGACAGCAGGCCCTGGTGACAAATCACACACCTTCAGCCAAGTTTGAATAAATTGGGACTGAGAGACACACACATAAATTAAGTCACACACTTAAAATTCACCTTCACTCCCTGAATGAGGCCGTTCATCAGGAACGTGTGCTGTGGGAATGTTTCATGTAAAACCTAAAGAAAAAAAAAACACGTATGTGTGTTGGCAAAGTGTAAACTACAATGTATGTAAGTAATGTGAGAGAGAAGGGAAGAGGAGGGTGAGACTTACAGTAAGCATTGGAGTTGTAAGCAGTCCCCAAGCAAAGAACTCAAGGAAGATGACAACAACTGCATGATAGACACTGGGCTTCCCAATTCCCTGCTGCATCTGAGACATGAACACCAATTATCAACAATTCAATGACAATTTGCATTACTCTGTAGGACTAAATACTCATATGCCATCTGTTTTGATAGTGAAATGATGACTTGTCTTTGGAGAACAGCTGTTGTGATTAACAACTGACAACCAAAGGTACTGCTGCAGTCTTGTCCCTAGCCTAACTGATCGAAAGCGCTGAAACGTTCAATCCTCAAAAAAGACTCATTTTTAGAAAATGGTCAAGGATTAGATACGTTAACGGTAAAGAACTTTGCATGCAAGTGAAAAATATTTATATGCCCGCAGTTTGAAATGTTATGACTTAAAACATAACGCCTGCTCAGCAAGAATGCAATGTCAACAGCATCACAGCCAACTTGTCTAGATAACTATGTCACGATGGGATGAAACGTAGCTAACTGGTTATTGTATGTATATTTAATTTTTAAATTGAATTCTTGATTTCATGAGGCAGTTGTTTCCCTGAAAACAAAAATAGCGCTCACACAGCAATGAGCTCATTGCTAACAGTGTGTTATGTAATACTGTGAACCCCTACCATGCTACTGCTGAAAGGACAGCGCATAATTAAAACATCCGTTATATTTTCGCCATCTTATTTTGAATGCCTTAAATAAATAACATTTTATTGAACATAACCGGACATCATCTGTAAATAAATCTTACAAGTGTCAGTTTTCTGACATACAGATAACCACCTAAGCTTGCCATTCTGAGCAAAGTTTCAAAATGGTGACCGGAGGGGGCTAGTTATCCAACCAGCTAGCTAGCGATCTAACGACATCCATTAACTTATGAATTGTAAACGTTCAAGTAATCACATGTTTATTCGTCAGTGCTTATAACAAGAATAAATAACATAGCTAGATATTATTTAAATATGTCCAAAATCTCCCAATACTTAACATGTCTACGCGTTAGCTAAGCTAGCTAGCTAGTATTTCCACGAGCTCAGCAACGGTAATAACGGATGAACGAGCAGCCGCACTGCTGCACGAGCCGACGATGTGGCGTTAGCTAACAGGCTAGCCAGCTACCTCAGCCCTACGTTATTAACTAACCTGGCTATTTAATCTATCAGTAACATCGGCAACACATCCTTGTAAGATTAAGAACCTGTTAAATTTGCTTACCGGGTTGTCATCGTTCATCATTATTCTCTTAACCAGCACGACACGGTTGGTCTGTTGAGGTTCTTTCCCCACCTGGGCCATCTCTTCACATCTTATATGAGCCACATAAAAACCATGTTGTGTGCATATCTTCGGTACTGCCGCTCCTTCCAGGATGACTCTTTGTTCAGCCCAGACAGGCTAATTAAAAATACAGATTTGTTACCGCTTCGGTAAATCACTTAAATAGAGGCTGTAAGTCGAGAAGGTTGAGGTAGCAATGAAGGTACAGTTTTAAATTCCGGATTATCACCCGGTAGACTGAGTCAAGATCTTTTCGGTGGTAACAGCGCACCCGTGCGACTGCAATAAACGGTCAACTATTGAGCAGCAGGCCAGAGATAGCGTGGGAGTTTTGTGAAGAGTTGCGTGAGCTAATCTATTCTTGTTCTGATTTTTTTCCCCCCATTTTAGAGTATGTTCCCAGGGTTATTCCAGATTAATGCCTGAAATCCTTCTGATGGGAGTTTAATTAAATCTGTGGGTAGGTGTAAATATTTAATATAAACAGACCCAAAAAATAAGATTACATTTTAAAATATTTTCCCCCTTTTTATAATTTTTTATACAGTGGAAGTTCACAGATGATGCTGACATACTGGCACATATTTGCAACTAGCATCTGTTATCAGGATTATTGCTATATCATCATGCATCAATGGGAATTTGCTTTTGCAACACTGGAAGATTATAGGGCAATAATTACTAGAGCAATTTCAAATGGTTGTGCAAATTAACTTTTTCCACCTGCTTGTGAGGTGACCGGAACAGCTTGTTTACCACTATCACTAAGCAACAGGTATTCTCATTTTACAGGCACACAAGAGATCTGTAAATGAATATGTTCCTATGAGCCACTGGGATGTCTATGACATGATGCATCCTTTTTGTTTTTTACTATTCAGACTACATTTTTAAAACAGTACATTGAGCAAAAAAGGATATAGGTTTAAGGGAATTCTCTTAGAACTCAAAATGGCACTAGCAAGTGGACATTGGGTTGAAAAGGAGATTGAAGGAGTGCCACCCAGTCCAAGGTGAGATAATATCTTTAAAGGAAAGTTTTGTTTTTAATTTAAAAATCTAATTTCCCCCTACCCCAAGCAGCTATGCTATGTTTGGTATTCAGTTTTTGCTTCTTTAGTTTTCCTCTGTAGCTACGAGGCTGCATTTCTGTAAAAGGTGCTTAGGCCCACTAAGTAGCATTTTGCAAAGTGCATTTCATCATCACACATTTCTCAAACAGGTCAAACGTGCTTGTGTTGTCTGTCAGTGTTTGACATGCTATTGTCTAACAGACATCACATAGCTAAAGATAGCCATGTTGAAGCTAGAATTTTGTTTGTACTTTGTTCATGTATACAAATAACATTAACCTCTGTCATACAGTGCAAGAAACCACATAAGCTATAAATGTATTTTTGACTATTGAGCAACTTGACATAAGGTGAGACAAATGTAAGATGACATGCAGTATGTTCTGTGTTACTTTGTGGGTATGAGCTTTTGTCAGTTAGTCATGTTAACCTCACAGTTTCTGAACAAAAATAAAGAAGTAAAGTTTGGACACAAACATTGAGCACCTTCAAACTGTTTTAGTAACACTTTGTTGTTTCAATAACACTAAACACACCTGCACATTAAACATTCCCATGTTTACATCCAGGCATGGGCACGCCATTGCATTGGCAGGAAACATTGCTTTCTTGTATGGAGGAGTGTCAACCATATACTCTGAGGCATGTAACACAGAACATCACTAATACATGTTATTACTTGAACACGTTTCAACATATGCATAACCATAACTATAATTGGTGAATTATATTTATTTGTATTCTCTTCAGGAAGCCAGATCTGTATATCTGAATGATTTTTACATGATTACAGGTAAACATTTGTGAATAAACAAATGTGACTGACCCTAGCAACTGCATTTTCATGTTTCAATTACTTGTTATTCAATATATAGCTTTCTTTTAAGATAAAGACAACAGAATAAATGGTGCACCTAATAAAAGCACAATTTAGTAGTCTGGGTGTGTACGAATGTCCACCAGATTAGTGGGACATGTGACAGGCAGAGACCTGGACCTAATGCATTTTGAACTGAAAATCACTCCCCATTTAGACTTTATATAAACATGAAGAAAAATAAATCAAAATAATTAGTTATTAACAGTGATTTTTTTTCTTTCTTTTTTTTTTTTTTTAAAGTTACTCCCACTCGAATAACTTGGGAGATGATGCCTCAGAATGGAGTTGTACCCACAGAAAGAGAGGGGCACACACTTTGGTAAACATAAAAACATTATGAGTGTACATGCCTTACCTGTGACAATGTTAAAGCTCAGGTTTGTTGTTTCTTCTTCACAGTGTTGTCAAAGGAAAACTGTACTTATTTGGAGGTTCCAGCCATCCTCAAGCAGAAGAATGTCTCCCAGGGGTTTATTGTTTTGACATTGGTGAGCAGCTTTGTGTCTTGACAATACTATCAGAAAAAGGGTACTGTAACAAAGCTGCATGCCAGGCATTAAGGTAGACCGTCTGATAAAAGACCTTTATTCTGTGGAGGTCATACATAAAACTACTGGTTAACCAATGTGTTGTCGCTAATATATCTTTATTAGGGTGTGTCTATGAAGGTTTCATTCATCCAAGACATTGAGTTGTCCAGTAGCAGTAAGTCAATTGTTAAAATTATATGATAGTCATATAAGACCAGTGGTGTAAATTGGTGTGAAACTGCTGAGGTAAAGATTTTAGGTAGGTGCTATAAGTGCCTTTTAACTGAATCCCTTTGTTAGTGCCTCCCAGTTTGGTTATATTCAAGATTCAGGATTTAGCCTCTTTTCTCAAAGAGACACCATAAATGCAAAGGTTTTTTTTTTTCCTTCACTCTGCACTTTGTGTTTGTTTGTTTGTTGTTGTCATTGATGAGAATGTTGTTTTGTTTAGAAAAAAACAGTACTTTATTCATAGCACAATCTGGATTGTAGGCATAATTTACATTTACAGCATAATATTACTGTTTACATGTTTTAATATAACACTGGGCCTTCTCATACTCAGTGACACTGAGATGGGAGCAGCTGAAGACTGGTGGTGTAGCTTTGAAGTCTCTGAGACACAGCTCAGCAGCCTTGGGGGATAATATATATGTGTATGGAGGAATTCTGGATGGAAGACCTACAGACAATCTCATGATGTTCAACACAGGTCAGTAAAATAGACAGTTGTGTGTTTGGAATGCATAAGCTCCTCATCAGATAGAGATAAAGGGGTAGCCTACACAGGTTGACATGAATGCAGGTTAGCTCAAGCCTTAGTACAGTATATAGGATTAATGCAGTATACTTCAGTATAATTGCATTACAAAGAAGATGATCCTTTGGGAAGTTAGAGTTAGTGATGTTCTCAATATGTCCAAAGTTTTGCAAAATCTTTTTATTTAGTGTCAATGATTTGGACACCTATCAAAGCAACTGGAGCCCTACCATCTGCAAGGTAAAATCCCAAAGACAGCAGCTACGGTTCATAGACTCCAAGTTTTGAGCCAGACTGTATATCCTCTGTTAAAGGTAATCTGCATATGTTGAGTTTGTTTAGGTACATTATAATTCAAATCAGATTTATTAGCTACTTTGCAGTGCAATGTCCCACACTGGACACATTGGGTAATCAGTTCATTGGTACAGTGTGTGCAAGCCGTTGTCATGGCGTCCTGGCAGTGAGGATCATTTACTTAGTGACCTCATGTGAAAATGTAATCGGGGACCATCCATTTTCCATTCTGCCTCTATTTCTTGACTTTGGCTCAGAATTAGGGTCATCATTCCAGACACCACCATGCTGTCCCACTGCACTCCACAGTGTTTCCTTCCCATGTCACTATGAACATCTCTTTCGTAGATATAACCACACATGTGCTGTCGTCAATGAGCAGATCTTCTTGTTTGGTGGATGTGGAGGCGATGGGTCCTACCAACAAGACATTCACATTCTAAATACAGGTAAAATACAAGAAGTGAATGATTTGCCAGAGGTGCCATTCTTCTAACATCACAGACTTATTCTACATTAAAGTGTAAGGGAAGAGATTGATGTATGAAATGGCTCACTGATCATGTCCATATCAATAAACACTGGGAATTTGCTCAGTTCCAGACCAGATGCTTCCTGAATCTGTGGTACTTGACTTGACGCACTATGCTCTTCCATAGAGACCCTCAATTGGCAGAAATGTGATGTTAAGGGCGAGTCCCCCCTCTCCTGTGCTGGTCAGTCATTTACGGCTCACCATGACAAGGTCTGGAATATGGTCCATTCCCCTGTAAACCGCAAAAAAACTCGGCTCACATCAGGGTCGTGACCGTTGTCCTCATTTGCCTTTAATGATGGAAGTTAGTGATGCAACATACATATGCTGTTTGTTTAACATAGGATATTTACTTGTTTGGAGGGGCAGTCACCAGCACTGATGGAACTGTCTTTTCAAGCAATGAAATTCACAAGCTAAGCATTGGTAAGGCTCTGGAGATGTGCACTTAACTGTTGTGTTCAATGCTAACTGAGCAGTTGCCAAAGTGACTTCATTGGTCCGCCCTGTCTCATGCTCCCCCCAGCAAAGATGAAATGGAAGGTACCCTTGTATGTGGGAATTCCCCCATCAAGGCGCCATGGTCACACAGCCTTCATTCTTCACAGTCATGTAAGTTTTTTCACATGCATTTTTGAGTGTGTTGCAAAGCATGTATTAAACTTAAGTCAGAGGCACTTAGACCACCCACGATGTCAGAGTTCATAGGTGTTCATTCCAATCTGGCACAACAAAACCTGATTTAACTTATCGAGTACACCTCATTGAAAAAGAAAGATAGCTAATTAGATTGCATTGTACAGGGCTTAAAATAATACCCACAGGCTTGGCAGTCAGTGGATATTGTTGAATACAGCTGTCTTATTTTTCTTTTATAGATGTATGTGTTTGGAGGAAAAAATGAAGAACAGGAATTCAACGATTTGAAGATAATGAAATTAATCAATCCATCAGAGAGACAGCCAGGTAAGAGGCAATCACTATGCTACTGGCCAAACAGGAAATATCTGGCATCATTGTTGATTTCTTTATTCACATTTATTATATAGTCATGAAGGAGATTCTGTCTGAATTTGGACTTCAGGGAGTCAGTAATGGGTAGGCGACTTTTCAAAATCAAACCATACAGTTCAAACCATATAAATTGCTTTATCTGCTTTAGATTCATTACAAACCTTTAATGGCATCATGATAGTCATTAGAAGTAGCATGATGTCATTATCTGGAAGTGAAACCATAATCCTTCTTTTTTATGCAAATATGATCATGAAGATCTAGTTTCATTCTTAGTTTCATGTGGAAGCTCTCTTCTGTTATATAAATTGAATACACGTGTGCATTTTTTTAGCTTTGTGCCAACAAAAGTTCCCAACGTGAAGTATGAACTGAGTGAGCCTCCATTAACCATGAGGACAGAGAAATCAGAGTCAACACAGGTGACTACAGCTGTGATTGCTTGTAATAAGGAACTAGATAATGGTTTCTTATTACACCCCGATCAGCCACAACATTAAAACCATAAATGAAGTGAATAACATTAATTATCTCATTACAGTTGTATTTGTCAGGGGGCAGCAATCAAGAACAATCAGTTCTAATAGTTGATGTGTTGGACGCATAAAAAAAATGTGCAAGTGAAAGGATCTGAGAGACTTTGACAAGGGCCAAATTGTGATGGGTAGACAACGGAGCACCTCCAAAACAGCAGGTCTTTTGGGGTGTTCCTGATGTGCAGTGGTTAGTAACTACCAAAAGTGGTCCAAGGAAGGACAACTAGTGAACCTGCGACAGGGTGTGGGATGCCCAAGGCTCAAATTGCTGAAAAGGTTAATGCTGGCTATGATAGAAAGGTGTCATAACACACAATGCATCACAGCTTGTTGCACCGGGCATAGTTCCCATGCTGACCCATGTCCACTGTCAAAAGTGCCTACAATGAGCACATGAGAATCAAAGATGGACCATGAAACAATGGGAAAAGGTGGCCTGGTCTGATGAAATATGCTTTCTTTTATAACATTTGAGTGCCTGTGTGCATGTGTCACTTACCTGGGGAAGAGATGGTACCAGGATGTACTATGGGAAGAAGGCAAGGCAGCAGAGGCAGTTGGCATTGTTCTGCTGGGGCTGTTCTGCTGGGAAACCATGGATCTTGACATTCATGTGAATGTTGCTTTGATACATACAACCTACTTAAACATTGTTGCAGACCAAGTACATTCCTTCATGGCAATGGAATTCACTAAGGGCAGTGGCCTCTTTCAGCAGAATAATATGCCTTGTCACACTGCAAAAACTGTTCAGGAATAGTTTGAGGAACATGTCAAAGAGTTCAAGGTGTTGACTTGGCCTCCAAAATATCCAAATCACAATCCGATTGAGCATCTATGGGATGTGCTGGAAAAACAATTCTGATCCATGGAGGCCTCCATCGAGGAACTTACAGGACTTAAAGGATCTGCTGCTAACACCTTGGTACCAGATACCAGTTGACACCTTCAGAGGTCTTGCGGAGTCCATGCTGCTTTGATGGGTCAGAGCTGCTTTGGGTGGGGACCTACACAATCTACACAAGCACAAAAGCAAGTAGTTTTAATGTCATGACTGATCAGTGTGTGTATATGGGAGTCTGAAAGTGCTTTTCCTTGGTCTGCGCTCTTTACAGTATAATCTTAATTGCATCCTGAGCAGTATCAGCAATATTTTGATTTTGTCTCCATCAGGAAGACCAATTGAACATATTTTAAAACCAGTGCTTTGCATTGTCTAGATCACAGCTTTTCGGGATTTCACCATGGTTCGTGATGAGGCCGTGAACATGATCCAGAAAGCTTTTACAATTTTAGATGAGGAATTCCGAAAACTAGACAGGTACTGAATCAGATACAAATACACTGGGTGGATGACAAACTCAAGAAAAATAAATGAGACAGTTAATAGATTAGTAAGTATTTGGTGAGGAGACAAACTTAGTGAAATGTGAGATTTTCCTAAAAGGTTCATCCGTGTGCCAAACTACAAGTGAAGTAATATCTAGCAACTTGCAGATATTTTTTTTTTTGCTAATAAACTTTTTTTTTGTTTGGTTTTGTTTGTTTTCTTCTCTGGAAATAGGGAAAGGTTAGAGCTTTCACAAGCAGGAAAAGCACTGCAGTGTGAAAGACAGGCTTACGATGAATCTCACCAGAGGCAGACACAGGTGTGCTGTATTAATTTGTGTTCATCTGTGTAACTACGTACCTGAAACAACTTTACTTCTAATTATCCTGAACAAATAATTTTTACTTGATTAGCATTTTTCTCTCAAAACATACATTTTATATTTCGTATATTTTATATTTTGTTTATGTTGTCTTAATACAGTGGATGAAGGAAGTTGGGCTTGTGGTTCTTGTTGAACAGGAACTTCAGGAAATGCTGGAGAGGCACAAAGCTCAGAATGAGGCCTGGCTTCAAGCTCGAGCAGAGGAAAACGACAAGGAGAGGAAGGAGCTGTGTAAACTCAGGGTGTGTGACCACAAACAGTTCCTCAGTATACACTCAGGCCATGTTTCACAGGAGGGTTACTATTTATATGTTCCAACGTCTCACTAGGCAGACACATCTCTGCCCCAGTGAATATCCTACACCATACTTTGCTGAACCTCATACTTAACTAATTATCAATCATTTGTCAACAAAAGAATAAGAATGATGATAAATGGTGCAATGTACCAGTTCAAAAATAGTTTTAGCTAATATTCATTCTAATAAAGAATACCATAAACCAGTGACTGTGGTCAGGGGTCAATGTTCCTTATAGGAGGAAGTGCTTCATGAGCAGGAGAAGCTGAAAGAAGAGCAATGTAACATCCAAAAACGCAGTGAGCACCTCCTGTCCATTATGCAGCAGTTCAAAGGCATGTGAAGACACTGTCTCCATGGCAACCGAAGGAGAGGGGCCGAGTTTTGTTTTCCGTTGCACTTCTTTACTGTCATTTTTGTGTGTTTAGTTCTCATTCTGCATTTTAATCACAGTAGACATGCATGCACACACGGATCTTATATTTGCATAATTACTATTAGTTTTGTTGAACAGTAAATTTGCCTTATGTAACCAAACAAAAGTAGTCTGACAGTGTGTGTGTACTTCTGGCTGTACTGATGTGGAAACTACCTTTAAACCTCAGGATCCCCACACCCCAAAAAAATAAATGTAAAAATTTTTAATAAAAACCACATGGAAGAGGACATTGCTAATCAGTCAATCTCCCAAAGCTACATTATTGTACATTTAGTCTTCCATATATTTTTTCTTTGATCAAATCTTTTTATAAACACATAATAAAAACTGATCCTGCTAATAAATACATTTGTGGGGGGAAAAAAAAAAACAGTTCATGTTCCACAGTCACAAATAACCTTCAGGCAATTTCTTCAGGCATATTTTTTTGTGTGTTTAAGTATTAATAAATGGAATGATAAACCTGGTTCTATGAAATTAAAGATGATGTATTACCGTCAATGAACATGTTATGCTGTTGTTTTTGTTAGTTAGTGGATGTTTTCTAATTTTTTGTCTTGTCCAATCTGGGTGCAACGTTCTGTTACTAGTATGATCATTCATTTAAAATGTGTCACTTTATCTTTAGAAACATTTTCTACTGACTACAAATTTGCTACAAAATGGACTGTCAGAGAATTCTTCACAGTGACAACAGCATTCTATCTATATATATTATCCTGTTAGCTGGTTGAGACTGAATAAACACACACACATTCTCCAAGTTTTAACAAAGGGATTATCTCTATTTCGTAAACTACAGTAAATATACATGATAAGCTACTCAGCGATATATCTATTTGTTTACTTATTTATTTATGTAAACAGAATTATGAGCTGCCACAGAATATGACTGAAATCAGACAATAAGGGTTGGGGGGGGTGGCACCCCCTTCCCTGCTCCCCTGTCGCAGTGTCTGCGCAAGCACATGCGATTGTGCCCTCAAGTTTAGAGCAGAGGGGGGAAAAGATGGAAAATGTACAGCGTCTCACTATTTCGCAGGAAGGCTTGGTTTATTGCGCCAGACCTCTCCGACAGCGTAGCACTATTTAGCCGAGAGAAGGGGAGGGGAAGGCTCGGCCGCAGTTGGGGCCGCCTATGCTCATCAAACGGTGGCTGATTGAGGAGACGGGGGAGAGCAGGAGAGGAATTTTCCCCGTAGCTTTCTGTAAAAATTTGCAATAAAAAAAAGGGGTAAGCTGACAAAAACGTCCAACGTGCAGGTGTTTTGGTGCTTGCGTGAGAAGCGCGGAGCAGGCTGCTGGCGAGAGAAGGGGTTTTCAGGCGTGCAGTGGTGGTCTGAAGGCTTGATCCAGACGTTCGTGTTTTCATTTGAAATGTGTTTCTTGTCAGGCAGGGTACAGTCCCTCCTTTGTTCGGCTGCGACCGCTTCTCTGCTCTCCTCTGCTGCGGGGATTGTAAATAATAGTGAGGCAACATGGCTGACACGGCTGGTTAGGTAGGATAGCTGGCTAGCGTCTGTGATTTTTTTTTTTTATTATTATTATTATTATTATTAGCTAGACATGTTGGCTTATGCAGTTTATCGACGCCATTTAGCTGTTTCAAATGTGGGTAACAGTATTTTGGGGGTCCCCCTACAATGACTACAGCCTCCGCAGACGACAAGGTTAGGTAAGGTAGTCGTTGCTGCATAGTTAGCTTAGCTAGCCGCTCGTTTGACGAATGTTTGGTATTAAACGGTTGCTAGCCCACGTTAGCTTAGAAAGCCAGACAGGTGATTTTAAACACTTGTAATAATTATGACATTTATTGTATGCGTCTTTGTCAAAGAAGACAACTCCTCTGCACACACTGGTTCTACCACAACGAACTTTCATAGCGGAATTATTTAAATGTATTTCGTTCATGTGAATTAGCTAAGGTTAGCTAACGCTAGCTAGCTAGTAATCCAAATTGAATTTTTCCTCCGTCGGTCGTCTTCTAGGACACTACATTTATAAAAACTTTCTCTGTAACAAGTTGCCAGTTTACCTCTTGTGTAAATTAAACTGAGGCAAATGTTGGGCCGCAGACGTTTTATGAGACGGTAAAGTAACTTGTCAACTTTAATGCTCTCTATTAGCCACGTTTGCCTTTTGCGGGCAACACTGAAACGCAATCCGGCCAACTGATCTTACTGCATTGTTGAACGCTTTCGCCAAATTGAAATTTAAGGTGAGCGCCTCTTCGTTCTTGGATGGCTACAGTCAGAAACACCGGCCTGAAACACTGGGTCAGATTGCACCCTGAAACCATTGCATACGACGGGATGAATCATTCGTAGGAAACCATGTTTCGCTCCAAGGGGGCGGGGGAGCCGCGCCAGTTAATTAGTGTCTCACGACGGTCCGCTGAGCGTTTTGTAGGGCACCTCTACAGGATTAATTGATCAATTACGGCAGCAGCGCAGGTTTACGCAGGCCCTGTCCACGTCTAGCATGTACAGGAAACATGTGGCCTTCTCAGAAACCATGATTTTTTAATTTTTTTATTTTTTTATTTATTGGATTTCTTTACTGTGATTTAACGTAATGCAACGTAGTAATTTAATATATAATCAAAAGATTGGGTATATATATATATATATATATATATATATATATATATATATATATATATATATATCTCTTCAAGTGGATTGGCTTTTATGAACTGTTAAACCACAGGCCAGTCGTTAGCGATTATGTCATGGAGTCCATTGAAGGAAATAACGACTGAAGCCATTGAAAGTGTACAAATGTTCTTGTAGATAACTGATGGTGGGTGATGGTGAACAGCTTGTATCCCATTTCCATAGATGTCTAAGCCTGAATCTGCTGCCATCAGATTGTATAAACAAAGCCTTCATCTGAAAGTTTTAAAGTTTGATTTACTGATCTTATTCCAGCATTAAGACCCTGACTATTCGCATTCTTGCTCTATGAACATTACGTAATGCATTAATGTGAGTGTGTTGTTACTGATCAATTAGCCATAGCCATTAGCAGCATAATTACATGCAGACTTGGTTTTGTTCGGGAAAGGAAATGAGTAGAAACAAATGTACGAGATGTATGCGGCTGTTTTTAGTTTATCTGCAGATCGGAGTTTGGGAATCCTGTGGTAAAGCATTTCTGATGGATATTTTGCCTGATTACTGATACTTTGCATTGCCAGTCATGGTTCTTTGGAAACTACTGCACAACTGTGGTCAGTAGTGCCAGTGACATTTTGACATGCTTTTCAGAGAGCTAAAGACAGCTGACACTGAGGCTCGGGTCATAATCCTGCATATTGTGTGCATTTTCAGTCTTGTCTGTGAAATGTGTTCTTTTATCTTGAGCAAATTGGCTTAGTGAAAATATTCTTTCCAGACCCTAATGCAGTTTTATTTCTCTGACAGGACATTTTGCTGATGGGATGTACTCTGTACTAATGTTATCTCTCCCCATCAGAACAGAAGTCCTCTGTCTCAGACTGGTCATTCTATAATTCTTAAGGTTTAATGGTTTGAGCACTGTTGGTTGCTCACGGTAACTTGTAACGCAAAATCTTAACCAGCTGTACTTGATATGACATTCAGAATTGATGACCTGGAAAAACAAACTACATGGCCACCATTTTATGTTTTTGTCTATGTTGTGTGATTTTGTAACAAGGTAACACTGCACTAGCAATGAACTAGAATGATCCTGTAGAATCATGTAGAATGATCCTGATGTGTTACGTAATGCCCCCAATTTAGCTGACTAAATAATGTATGTGTCATGTCGATGCTTGTCTGATCCAATTACTGAGTAACTCTGAATGTTTGTGGCCACCATGTAGAGAGAGAGAGAGAGAAGGCTTTCTAATCAGTAAGACTAAAAAACAGCACTGTAAGGGATTTCTTAATCCCATTTTCATCACATATGTCAGTTCATGGTAAGATGCACACATAAGCAGCATATGTTTCACTAAGTTTAAAACTGCTAGTGGTTGCCTGTGTGTTTTGGAAGTGAAATAGTACCATTGATTTTCACAGTTAATTCTGTCAGATTATTATGTGAATTGTTAAAGAATATTTTAACATCCAAAGGTTTAAACATGAAACTATCATTTACGTGTTAGTTTGATGGCTATCTTGCAAGCTTTAACAAATTAAGTTACTTGTGGCCTTATGCCTGGGTCTGAGGAAGTATGATTTACACCCTGTCCGTGAAAATCAGCTTTCAAGGTACACTGCATGTGTTGATCAATGTTCAAGTTCTATATGCAGTCTACTTGAAGTAATGGTTTAAAGCTTAGCAACACGTCCCTGTGCACAACATTCAAGTTAGCACACGGTTGTAAAATAGTCCCAGGCAAGATATTAGATTACATTTGATTCTGTTATTAAACAATCTTAGCATAACTACTTTGCTTATTCTGTGTACAGTGGACATATTTGGAATGTGATTTCAGCAGCACATCTAACTTTAGAAGTGCAAACACAAACATACTGTGAAATGTACAGAACATGTTCCTTTGAGCATTATGGGTGAAAGATTTAGATGAATTGAACTGATTCAGAAGGGGACTAGTTTGATTTGGTGGGTCTTGCTAAGTACATTTAGTTATCAAGTTCATTTCCTTTTGAAATAAGTTTTATTTCAGTGTTGAGGATAAAATAAATGTTCCTTTTTGTGTGTGTGTTTTGTTTTCCTCACAGGTTTTTGAAGCCCTTCCCCAAAAGTAAGAGCCTGGATAGCCATCTGCTGGCCAAGCCCTGGATGGGCTTCTGATGATCCAGTCGTCCTCTCCAAACCAAGAATCGCACATTCCACTCTGCTAGGGTTAAACCCTTGGAATATATGACAGCACTTTCCCACACTGTAATCTGGCCCCCTTTAGTTTGAACCTACCCTCCTCATTTTACTCTTTTGTTCATCAGAGGGGTTACAATTGATATTTTCACCCTAGTCCGGCAGCGGGGCTGCTCCCCTACATCCAGATGAATGAAGACCCCATTCGGGAAGAACGCGGGCCAGAGAGCCAGAGCTGATGCGGGTAAAAGTGTTTCTGGTTTGGTTTGTCATTCTGCTCATTGGGGAACTTTTTTCTGTGAAATTTGTATTTTTCTGTGATTCTGTTATTTAAGGACATGCTGGTGTCTCTGCAAATATGATGAAGAAAAAGAATTCACACAAGTAAGTTTCTAATACTAAACAATAAACATACTGCAACTTTGAGCAATTTTATTAAATATTTATTTTACTACTGCAGTATGGGTTTTGACGAGTGATCTTTATAGGGGTGTGTGTATGAGAGTGCAAACATTTTGATACACTATTAAAGTAACTTATGCCTTACGTTGTCATTGACAAGTTTAAGGAATCCAGTCAGCTATTTTTGCAGCCAAACAAATTTCCCCGTATCAGGGTGGCTTTTCACCAGATTTGCAGCATAGACCAAGCGCACACCAGGCAGTTTCTATGTTTTCGCAGGAAACACAAGAGCAGCGTGGGGCCCACCAAGGTGTCCCAGCCCCGGCGGAACATAGTGGGCTGCCGCATCCAGCATATCTGGAAGGAGGGTAGCGGGGCAGCATCCCAGTGGAAGGGTACAGTGCTGGACCAGGTGCCCGTTAACCCGTCGCTCTACCTGATAAAGTATGACGGCTTTGACTGCGTTTATGGGCTAGAGCTGCACAAGGACGAGCGGGTGCAGGGGCTGGAAGTCCTCCCGGACCGTGTAGGTAGGCCTTGTTGGGGGTTTTTTTTTTTTTTTTGTTTTTTGTTCATTTGCCTGTGAATGCCAATTTTTTTGTTTGCTTGTTTTTTGTCATTGTCCCTGCTGTGGTGAATCTTCGTGAATGTCTTTTAGATTTTGTGGTAATGAATCTGCGGCGCCAGGTCTCTGACCTTGAGCCCCGTTCTCATGTAATGCTTCCCGATCCCTCTGCCCATCAGCTTCAACACGCATCAGCGATGCCCACCTAGCCGACACCATGATAGGCAAGGCGGTCGAGCACATGTTTGAGACCGAAGAAGGCTCAAAGGACGAATGGAGGGGCATGGTCCTGGCACGAGCGCCCATCATGAACACGTGGTTCTACATCACTTACGAAAAGGACCCCGTACTCTACATGTACCAGCTCCTCGACGACTACAAGGACGGAGACCTGAGGATCATGCCGGACTCAAGTAAGCTGTCTTTTTATTTGCTTTCTCCGATTAAAGCTGGTGCTTTGATGCAGTCTCTTTTTCTACCTTCTGGCTGCATATTGTATGTAGTTGCTAAGGGCTGCACCTCTGCAGTGCCACCTGGAGATCAGATAGGGTACCACCTGAAATCTGGGATTCTCTCTGGGCTAAGAGGCTTGCTCAGGCGCCCAGCTGCAGTGGCTCTGCGGAAGTCTCTCGCTCACCTGTTAGGGTTGTAACGTCCTTTCTCATGTGGCGTTCCAGATGACTCTCCCCCAGCTGAGCGGGAGCCCGGAGAGGTGGTGGACAGTCTCGTCGGCAAGCAGGTGGAGTACGCCAAAGAGGACGGCTCCAAACGGACTGGCATGGTCATCCACCAGGTGGAAGCCAAGCCCTCCGTCTACTTCATCAAATTCGACGACGACTTTCACATTTACGTGTACGACCTGGTGAAAACGTCGTAGGTGGGCACATGGAAGTCAGTGGAGGGGGGCGGGTGGAGGGAGAGAAAGAGAGTGATAGAGAGAGAGAGAAAGAAAGGAAGTCAAGAGAACGACTTCGGATGTGATCCACAAACTCTGCCAAAAGTTCTCGCAGAACGTTTCTTATACCACCATACGGAGACGTAGCGATGGATATTTCACTGGAGCCTTGGATTGCCACTAGTTAAGTCTCTTTTTATTATTTTTCCAGTTGAAGGGATAACTGTGTTCAACATGATATTCCCTAAACAAAAGTAGCTTAATGGTTGTCTTTTAGTATTGTTCATTCCTGTTGATTACCAGTGAAGAAAATGAGCATATATCATGTTCTCTAGCAAAGGTTGGGGTGGGAATCAGAATCAGTTCTCTGTCTAAAAGAGTTAACATGTCCTTTGTTTTGAATTGGGGCAGATTAGACTGACAGAATGGCACTTAGCCCGAAGAATGGTTCCAGAGCTCGGATTAGTCTTGCTGTGTCACCCAACATCTCTTTCTATTCGCTTTGCACAGTGAACCCAAGCAGCGTTCATCAATGGGATGATTTGGGCACTCTCTTAAAATCATTTCACACTTACTAAATTTTAGTCTTCATCTGTTTTAGATGATGCATATTTGTAATGCATGGCGGTTTCTTGCATTCTTTTTGTTATTCTGTTTTGATTCTTTGGTTTGTTTGTTTGTGAATTAGATTCCTTTTTCTTGCCACATGATTAAACGCTAATGATGGTTATTAAATGACTATCTTGAACTCTTATTTGACCTACTATGACATTGGAGCACTTGATTATCTGCTTCTGGAGGATATGTAATTAATCAAATTTGGTCACTTATTTGGAAGCTATTTAGAACTAAACATGGTTGAGCTTTGTTTGACTGACTCCATTACACAGGTCTTTTGTTTGACTGACTCCATTACACAGGTCTTTGTTTTACACAGGTCTTTGTTTGACTGACTCCATTACACAGATCTTTTGTTAGACTGACAACTTTTACACAGGTCTTGGGGAAATTCTGCTGTTGTACAGCTGTGGCTTCATAATTATTGTATTTTAAGTGTATTTCCAATTTACATTTATTTTCATTGGTGTAATGATACATTGGTGATCTTCTGAAACTTAATTTTAAAATGTATTTCTTTTCACTATGACAGGTAAAATGGTTTCTGAGGTTATAATACATTTTTAGTGTATTCTTTATTTTCAAGAGAACAAGACTAGAACATTATTTTAGAGTTATTATAGAGTATTTCAACATGCTCTATAAATATACTACAAAACACAAAGTCAATGCAGCAATAATTCAGTGGTGTGCAGGAACTGCATTGTAATGCATTTACAGCCCATTCTGATCTCATTTTATGAGGGGTAGATCCCTCATTCACCCCCCCCCCCCCCCCAGTCTGTGTTTAAATGTGTGTGTCTCACTGTAAATGATTGTCTGGTTCCAGTATTTTGATTGATTGATTATTTTGTATGTTTCTGATCTATAATCAAGGTGACCTGAGGGCCCCCTCTCAGGAATGTTACAATGTTTAAAGTAGCACACACTCATAGCCGTGTGTGCGCGTGCGTGTGTGTGTGTGTGTGTGTGTTTCATTATCTCATGTTCCTCCTTCATGAGTGTTCAGCCCACTGCAGGTTTTTTTTTTTTAAAGCTTATGATTTTAGCAGCGTTCAGTTGCATGTAGGCACTTGGCCTCATTTCAGCCTATAGACAGTTGAGCTGATGCCGTGTGCGCGCGCGTGTGTGTGTGTGTGTGTGCGCGCGCGCGTATTTCCGTGTTTCCTGGAGATGTCTTCAGTTCTCCCGCTATTGACCCTGACACCTTAAGGCAGACAACCTGCTTAACTTACCAAAAAAGAACCATGTCCGTTAAACCGTTGTGATTCTCACTGTGGAGGAAATTGTCCATGGTTATATCTTTGGACTGTTGTGTTGGATTACTTAAAGGGAGATTGAGCTCTGTAAGAAAATGGTAATGCCTCTCTGTAACTGTTGCAGCTATGTATGCATATAATGGTTTTTTTTTCGTTTGTTTTTTTGTTTGTGGGGGGTTTTTTTGGGGGGGGGGTGGATTCTGTCTTTATAATACTATAAGTGGCATATGGACGTGTCATTATGCAAACAGACACCCAGAAAAGACATGTTCGATGGATTGGCCTTTTATTTACATTTACCTACTGTAGTATTGTATCGTGTTTGATGTCAGGTCGACGTGGGAAATTTAAACAAAAATATGAACGCTAGGCCATTCTTTTTGCATGATATGAGTAGAGATGTAACTGTATGTTAGTGTGATGCATGTGTACCTGTCTTTATTTCATTTATTCGTTCCCTAAAAGAAAGTTTATTGTGTTGCTAATTGTGAATTTCTTGGTTTTGTTTTATTTTTACTTTTTTCCCATTTCTAAAGTAAAAGTATTTTATTTTCTACTATGCTCTACCGGATCAAATGCACTGGTCTTTTATGTGGAGTGCCAACTAAACGGCAAGGTACCAGTGTTAGACAGCATTTGAGGGATCATATCATATCTTTTTTGTTTTGTTTTTTTGCCTTGTGCCCCCTGTTGCTCAACAGGACTGTGTGTGTGTGTGTGTGTGTGTGTGTGTGTGTGTGTGTGTGTGTGTGTGTGTGTGTGTGTGTGTGTTTGGAGTCCCATAATTAAGACAGTAATAATTGACAGAAGGAAAAGGCCTTACATGCTTGGGACAGAATTGTTAATGTAAGTCTGGCATCGAAGTGTGTGTGTGTGTGTGTGAGAGAGAGAGAGAAACTTCATACTAATTATACATATCTGATTCAACCTTGTACATATGGAATTGGAGAGAAAAGGGTTTTTTCCTGTTCATTGCACACTTTAGACTATGTGAAGAGAATGGAAAATGACAAATATGGTCCCTTTGAGATGCTGTTGCTCTTTAATTACTTTGTTAAAAAAAAAAAAGAAAAAATTCAGTGCAATTTGATGATTGTTGCAGATACATGTATAGTTCAAGTTACATGTTCTTTACGTGTAGGTAAACGGCTTCTGTTGGACCGCTTTTTTTTTTTTCTAAACATTGTAGATAGTTCATTTTATTTGCATTTAGAAGTATAAACACATTTTAAAACCTGTTACTTAATTCTGTAAGTAATTTTTATAATTATTATGTAAGTCTATCCTTATAAGATTAAAAAAATAAAACTTCATGTGAAATAAGGTGTCTGTATCTTTTTGAAATCATGGTCTTCCTCCACTGTACATTGACGTGGTCCTTCATGTTTATATATACACATTTGAAAACAGGAGCATCCGTATCAAAAGCTAAGACTGGAGTGTTACTAAAGTAAATAAAAGTAACATGAACTCTCATTTAGTTAATGTGTAGTGCAGTGTATAGACTTGCATCCAGCCATGCAAGTCCACTCCAACCCAATTCAAATATAAAGTGCTCTGCTGAATAGGTTCAGCATACACGTGAAGACTTGAAAGTCAAAATGGAAGCAGAGAACAGAACTAAGAAAAGTGGGCGTGTGTAAAGGTATAAAAAAAAATGCAAGGTAATTTGTTTCATTTTCTCTTATCTCACTATATGGGATCAAAATAAAACTTTTGTTACATGTATATGCATCTATCTATCTATCTATCTACTCCATATGTTACAGATTAAGCCTGTACACATCTGTGGAACAAAGTGGGAGGTTGAATGCAATCAGCATAATTAATGAATAAATGAAATGCGAAATTAACTTTTCAGTGATTGCTTTCCTGTAAATAAGCGAATGAATGACTTTTCGTTCTACAAACAGAATGTGTGTGTGTGTGTGTGTGTGTGTGTGTGTGTGTGTATGATGTAGAAAATCATTGCAGACCGACATCGCTGTTTTATTGTAATGATTGCGTTTGAATTTGGCGCATTTGGTGCGCCAGCTAAACGTCTTAGGGGTTTACCCAATCAGGAGACTAGGTTTCAGCGCTCAGTAAGCACGCTGATTGGTAGTGCCAAACGTCATTTATTTACGGTGAAGGCGGATCTTAGCAAGTTTATATGTCCCTGCAATGAAAGTTTAAGTAGCTTAGTGGTTGCTTAGGGGATTGATGATAAAACCAGTCACTTATGAGAAGCTTCCTGGATGTTACTAGCTGTTGTACTCGTTGCTGGACATTGATGTTTCGAGAGCTCGGTCAGCTGGAGGCTTGGTGCCACGGCTGCGTTCTTTACGCGTTGATTTTCAAGTGGTCTCTCCAAGGACCCTGAGTTGGGAGGTCTTTTGCTTATCCTTACGCTGCATTAATTATGGTGGAGGTGTTTTCAGGACGAATACTCTTGAACAAGGAAGGTGACCACGTCGAACCAGAAGAAGCTCTTCGTAATAAAGTTGTGGGACTGTATTTTTCTGCCGGGTGGTGTCCACCCTGTCGGGACTTCACACCGCTACTTTGTGATTTTTACACGGAATTGGTGGATGAGAGTGACCCTCCGGCGCAATTCGAAATAGTTTTTATATCCTCCGACAAGTCAGCAGAGGATATGGTTGAGTACTATCATGACATGCATGGAGACTGGCTCGCCCTGCCTTGGACTGACCAGTACAAACAGTAAGTGACCGTTCTTTTTTTTTATTAGTGTTTCAGGATTTAATACAGATTGCTTTTGTGCTACGTATTGACATGCAATGGCGAGTTTTCACAGGTTATACAATCAGCCTTGATATTCTCAAATATAAAGTAGGCTAAGGCGTTTTGTAAGAGGTTTAACGAGCAGATCTCAGAAGACGGTTTAAAAATGGGCTACTGTCTCTCTGCCTATCCTGTAGTTTAACAAAGTGTGGTTTTGACAGTACATCTTGTTTTCACTTAGCAATGTCACAATTTGTTAAACTGAATAGTCTTTTGATATCAACAAGTTTTCCTAAGTCTGTAGTTTTTTTTAAATAAAAGTTTGGAAATGTATACATGCCTTCTCCTTATGGCAGGAAGTATGTGTCAAAGCCTGTAGTAATCTTGACCTGCATATGTGTGTTTGTTTTTCCTTTCAGTGAGCTAAAAAAGAGGTACAATATCACTGCTGTTCCCAAACTGGTGATAGTTAAAGAGAACGGACAGGTGATCACAGACAAAGGCAGAAAGCAAATCCGAGACCAAGGACTGACCTGCTTCAGGAGCTGGCTGGAGGTTGCTGAGATCTTCCAGAACTTTAAATGTTGACCGCTGTGAAGAGCATTTCTCCTGTACTGTGCGGCAAAGGGCTCGCGAAACTGTGAATTTTGTACTTCTCTCTTTGGGAGGAGGGCTGTAGACATGTTACTGTAACCGTAAGCATTGAGACACCCCTTTGTGAAGAGGCTGGAAAAGTTTAAAACGTTCCTGATGTTTTTGTTCATTGTCTAATATGTATTGCTGCTTTTGTGTATTTATTTTGTTCATTTTCTTAGGATAAAAGATTGATACATGTTGCTGACTTTTCAGAGTACTGTTGTTTCTCTGTTACTTGGGAAATTGCAGCTATTGTTTATATAGGTGGTGCCGTCGTGGTGCTTCAGATTCCCCAGTGTTTCATTAAAACATTGTGATGTATTCCCGAGAGCTTTTTTCCACTGTATTATGCTCCCAGCCCACCTATGTTTTGGCAGTGGTTTGCAAAACATGTACTTAAGCCATTCAGTAAGTACAAGAACGCTGTTTAAAAAAACAAACAAACAAACAAAAAAAAAAAACAGCAAACCAAGGTCTCGAGGGTCTTTAGTGTCTGCTGGCGTTTTTTGCCATAGAGCACCTTTTGTGCTTGAATACCTCAGCCAGTCTTAACAGGTTTCTAGGGAAATGCATGAACGTGCCCCCCTCCATCTTTCGACGTTCATCTACCCAGTCTCAGCAGTGTTTCTGAAGGTGTCTAACAGCATATGTAGTACGCAGTGCCTGTACAGAGGATCAGTCTCACACCATCGAGATCTTTCCATGCCTGTCCCTTCCAATAGGGGGGGCTAAAGCAGCAAAATATAGCACTCAGTGCCATTCGTTTAGCAAACTGAGGTTGTACTGGTCCCAACATAAACATATTGCTGCTGTTTATGTGAATGCTATGGTTGCGAAGGAGATCTAAATCCTTATATATATTAAATCATCTAATTTAACTAAAATATAATTTTATTATTTTCCGCTATAGCCCACCATCAATGCTCTCAAATGTAAATTTGGTCAGGAACAAGTCTAATGCAAAAGTCCCTGTGTATCTAACCAAGCATAACGAGCACCAGTAAGGCACTTTACTAAGGTCTGCCCACTCACGTGGAGAGCTAATTGGCCTAGCTCGTTTAGGCGAGGGACCACTGGGTGTGTTGTAGTGCGTCATACTCTCACTATAGGTTCTGTTGGGGACGTTATGGGTGTGACTGATTTTTATTAGTCCAGTATCAGCTTAGAACTGAGTGTTAGCCAGATCATATTCATCAGGACACATTTTGCCCGTTTGATTTCTGACAACTATTTGAAAACTAAAAGCTACCTTTTGAAATTTAAAATACATGTTTACATTGCAATAGAGCATTAATTCAGTCCAAAACAATGAGTCAAATCTTAACCTTTTAAATAGTTGAAAAACTATTTACGTTTTTTGTGAGTAACCTGCCAGAACTGAAGCATGTTGCTATGTCACCCACAGCATGTTAATTTTCTCATTTTATGACTGAAACTCTGAGCAAGCAACACACACCCAGGCCATAAAACCCGCAGAGCTGATAAAAGAGTCTAAAGAGCTTTGTTTCAAAAGAGGTCGGAAGTATTCAGGACTAACCATTAGTGCACAACTAGAACACAGAAAAATGGTCGGATCAAAAATGACTCCTAAACTATCTTTCCAACTGCTCTGCTTGGGAATTATATGCACTATTGCATTGGCATTAGGTGAGAGCTTTTATTATTATTTCATTGTAGTTGCACACATAAAAACCACAAATGATATTCACAAATTGTATTTGTTACGTAGTATTCTGAAAATGTGGCCAGTGGGAAAAGGGTGGAACTACTAGAGCCCTTTACTTGAATTATATACTTTACCTGAATCAGTTCCACCTCAAATGATATTTGTCTATATTGCATGCCATTGTTATACTGAAGGGAAAATGCATTTTCAGTCTCAACACATTGATCAAGATATTATATATATGAAGAAGATTCAAGGGACGTAATTTACTTGCACAGCTGAGAAAAGACCTTTGTTCGAAGTTTCCTATTTTCCAGAATCCTTGTGTACTACACTACAAATTTTACTACTGCAATATAAGTCTATACAAGTTGTTTTTTATTATTTAGGCCAGAGCCTAAGGATAGCATTAAGCTAGACCCTGTCAGAAGGAATAGACACAAGGATCATATATAGATTTACCCTCTATGTCATATATTACGGGGGTAATGTTTTAGATCACGTCCCTGCATTTTTCTGCAGATCCAAAATGCAATGAAACTGTGAATGACGGTACTGGACATGAGAAGATCGTGAAATTTTACTACAACCCACAGTTAGGATTTTGCAGTCCTTTCTTCTACACTGGAGAGGGTGGGAATGCCAATAGGTTCGATTCGGACCATGATTGCATGGTGTCATGTTCACCGAAGTATCAAGAGTTCTACCCAGAAGGAGGTATATCCCTGTCTGTTAAAATGTTTAAGAAATTGCCATTTCCACTGAGGATTTTGTTGCTTTGCATGTATCCTTCATCAGACTCAGAAAAAAAAGTGTGCTGGATTCTTTTTTCAGATGTAGTGTGCACGTTAAAAATGGACCCAGGCACCTGTTTTGCCTCGATTGTCATGTACTACTATGACACCACGGAGAAAAACTGCCGGATGTTCCTTTACAGAGGTTGCCAAGGGAACGGGAACCGTTTTGAATCCAGAGAAGATTGTCAAACTAGGTGTCGAGGTCAGTTCTCTCCTCTCCTCTCTTCTCTTCTCTTCTCTTCTCTTCTCTTCTCTTCTCTTCTCTTCTCTTCTCTTCTCTTCGTTTTACTTCTCTTCTCTTCTCTTCGTTTTACTTCTCTTTTTTTAGTTATATCTACTCTTGCTATTTTACATTTCTCATATAAAAGCACCTATTTCTCCTACAAGCCATTTTAGATAGCAACAGCTCACCCGAGTCTAATTTAAGTTAAACATTAAACATAGCTATGTAATTATACAGCTACTTCTGCTTTGGGAAGGTCCTGTATATCTTTACTGTCTACACATTTGCTTTTTGTTTACTGGTATTAATAATAATGTAAAAGGTTTTTTCAGCTGTAAACATGTCCTGCCACTTTATAAGTATGGTCGACTACCTGCAGCACACGCCATATATCAGTTACGCTAAAGAAAAATATCCAGAATTTAAGGACCATATTTTGGATATGTGACGTTTTAAATAGTTTAAATAGGTAGTTTAGTGCAGTTTGTACTGAAGTTTACTCATTTGTTGTCCAGCAGAGGTCAGCACAACATCATTGCAACAATTTCACTCACCGTCTTATTTTAACAGCAAGGTCTGGAAGAATGCTGGATGCAGACTCTCCTAACCCTGATCAGCAAACAGTCGACGTGGGTAAGTGTACAAATCGGTTCAGCCTGTTCACTTACCACATGACATCACTCCACCTCATACGCAGCTAACGTTGTCTTTAGCATCCTGGATTTTTTCTGCAACCTCTTGCCAAACAATATTAATGGAGTATGCGTTTGTTGTGCCAGGGTTGATCGTTGGAGTACTTGGGGGCATTATATTTGCAGTGGCAGTGATCTCTGCTGTTGCTATGCTGGTCCAGAGGTGAGACTCATCCCAAACAATCATTTCTACAGCACTGGTAATAAAGAAAGTCATGCGCAGAACACGAGTTGTTGTAATGTAATGCTAAACTGCAAAACTAGTGTGTGTTTTTTTCTTCTATTAGTAGGAAGACAAAACGAGCAGGCATGAAGAAAGTGTCAGCAAGTGAAGTTGAGATGACCTAAAGGAAAACAAGGGCCAATCTTTGTCCTCAATCGTATGCCCTAGTCTTCTGTGTGATACAAGTTGTTTTGTTTTGTTATTATTTCTGCATAACAGCAGTCTGGACAGTTTTTTCACTGATCTAGAAGAATCTGTCTCTTAAGATATCATGTGGTTTGATTATCTGATAAGCATGTGACTTGTGCTGATGTTTGGTTAGTGTTTATTGGTGTAAAACTGCTACTAGAACGTCATACTGGTGCACCTCTTTTATAGCTAAAACACAATAATTGTTCAAAGTCTATTATTTTATTTTTGAATGTGCTGTATTGATATTGGTTTCCGAAAAGCATGAAAAATAAGGTGATGAAGGAGGTTTTGAAAATATCTTGAAAACTTTTTTAAACAATAAGGATAGCTGCCATGTGATAATACATGGCTTTTTTTCAGAACAGGAAGCTAGAAGGCCTTTAAACATTAAATCATTTTAGCAAAAATAATTGACAAAAACGAAAAATAACAGTGGCCATCCTTGTAAATATTATTATGTAGCTGATATATTGATTTTTGGGTTTTTATATGATGTAACAGCTTTCATTCTGTTTTGTTTATCACCTATAATAGGGTTCAATTTGTTTGTTTTACAAAAATAAACACTTTATCAAGTAAACTGCTTTTTAAATTAATATTTTACATGCCAAAATATTCTATACGTCTATAGCACTCATTTACACTAAAAACTATTTTATTCATCTTTGTAGTCATATTAAGGCCTTTCAAAGCTCTCAAAGAAAATAAATGAAGTTCTTTTTATAGCTCTGATGGCTAAATACCAGTTATTTACTGTATATACAATGGGTTTGCCTCAAGAACCAACAGGATTTTCCAATTTGAAACGTGAGAGGCGACATACAGGATGCAAGGCAGTGTATCAATCCTGGTCCCAGAGTACCTCCCACTGAACGTTTTAGTGTTAACCTACTCTAACACGCCTGCTTTTAAATTAAGCAAGGCTTGTTATTTACCTGAATGAGGTGGGTCGGGAACAGGGAATCCACTGCAACGTACAGTGCAGTAGATCAGAAGAACTCGTATGAGGGGTGAGTTTGTAGAAGGTAAATCTAATGCCAGAGTTGCGACCTAAGACGCATTCCTTTCATTATTATGCTTCGGAGTGATTTCGATCAGATTAGACATACGCGTCTTTTAGGTCTACTGCAAGTACACTTGGGAGTAACGAGTAGAAGATAGCTGTGGATAGGCAAGAGTTAAAAGTGAGGAAAGTAGGAGGTGTGAGTGTCGCTACTGAGCTCACACCCGGTGCAGAGAGGGATCGTAACCATGTGGGCGGTGTGGACAGTAGCAAGGCAAAGGAGAGAAGCGACCATTCCGTAAAGAAGTACGATTAAGGAGAAGTAGATGCGGAAAACTGTGACGTGTTAGCCTAATGAGAGGAAATAAAACAAGCAAGCAAAATTTGTTACCTTTCGCAGAATTAAATTGGGCTAGAACATGGAGGAGCATCAAGAAGATTTGGCCAGTCTGTCTGATCTGGATGAGAAAAGTTTGCTCGAGTCACTGACTCTCCGTTTTAACCAGAACCAGATCTACGTAAGTATATTCACAACTGATCGTTTTCAGCACGTTTGCGAAGAGTCAACTACAGCTCTAAAATATATCCTTCGGTTTTGTTTACGTGACCACAAAATTTGGCTAAATTTATTGACTGTTCTTTTTCAAGCTGTCCCTTTCAAAACGTTCATTTTTCCTTTAGTGCACAGCTGAACCAACACGGTTAACAAAATACGGACAAACACTGAAAATTGACATTTTATTTTTCTGTTTAACAGACATATATTGGGGACATATTAGTGGCAGTGAATCCATTTAAATATCTTTCCCTCTATGAAAAGGAGGTAAGGTCGGGTCCGTTTTTTTTTTTTAATGAACGATATCTTGACTGCATCGTTTAAGTACTTCCTCTTGTGTAGAAGGTATAAAACAAATCAGCCGCAATAACATGTACAAACAAATTGATGTCAACATTCTTTAGACCTTGCAGTTTTATTTTAAGGACTACGTGCTACCCTCATGTCTCTTCAGGTGTCGGAGAAGTATAAATATCATGAAAAAAGTTCTCTACCTCCACATATATTTGCCGTAGCAGACCGAGCGTATCAGTCTATGTTAGGTCGCCTCGGCACAGGACCTAAAAACCAATGTATCGTCATCAGGTGAGTCCCTTTTATTCTGTCTTCTGTACAATTTATAACACGCTTTGTAATCAGCAGGTTGTAGAATAGACATATTGTACGATGTCCTTTGAATGACCCAGTTTGGTTTGCCCGTCATCAGACATGTAGAAAATGTTTTAGCATTCCTCTGTTTCCTGGGCAAGTAATGGCTGATGAGGAATTATGACAAGCAAAAACGTACAAATCCGATCTGTATTTTGGCTATGGCACTGTGGAAGACCAGTCGAGATGCTATTTTAGGCTTCGGCCCTGATGCCATGTCCGTTGTTGATTAAGCAGGGTTTTACTCTTCTCCATGCACTAACCCAGTCGGAGGCTAAAATGCTATCCTTTTGCAAACCTTAGACATAGGAGATCCTCTAATGGATTTTTCAGAGAGCCACTTTGTCTTCTAATAGACACCCAACAAATTCTAGATTCAGAAGACTTGTAACTGCCTATGAATCTATATTTTTGTAGACAGCAAATGGCTCTCAACACTGCTGGCAAATGTCAACTATAAGAACTATAACGAGGGCATTTCTAGGAGATGAGGGGAGAGAAATCGGAAATAATGCCATACAGGAATTTTACTTTGCAATCTTTTAAGTCTTTTAAATAATTGTTGATAATTGTATGTAGATTACTCCGGATAAGGGAGTCTCCCAACTGTTGAAAATGTAAATGTTATTCACTAAAGTCAGCTTTGCCTTTAAGAACCGAGTACCTCCTCGGTCACTATGTGTGCTCAGTACTGTAAGTTTTTTTGTGTCCTGCTTTTGATTCAGTATCAAGCCCACGACCCCCCATCCTGGTATGATGGTTCCATCTCCTCTAGTTGCCATGCAACTGGGGATGAGTGAGGTGTGGATGGGGGAGGAGGGGTTGGCGTGTGGGCAGTGGTGTAGGAAGCCCGATAATCACCTGGGCAACCCAACGAGAATATGCCTGCCACACACTGACTGCAAAAGAAAATGCATCCTTCAGCACACATGTATGCGAGCGTGTGGGCAGATGTAAACAAGTCTATTTTTTGGAGATAAAAGGCAAGACGCAGCCACCATCTGTTGGGGTGTATACCTATTAATAATCTTCCTGATAATTACACCGTGGAGAGATGAAACCTTACATTACTAGTTACGCATTGTTATTTTTATCTGTATCAGTTTATTTTGGTTTAGCTTAAAATAAGGAGTTTCTGTGGTTTTAAAAAGCTCTGTGGTGCTGGTGGTGATTTGTACCTCCAATTTGCAATCTCTACCTCCCTCTGAAATTCGCTCATGTTTGCTGTGCGAGTAAATAAATTGTTCTCCATAATGTGAATTTGCAAGTTCCATTGCTCATGCAAATCTTCGCAATTGGCTTGTATGCCAGAGCGATAAACTCTACATGTCAGGTGATCCTGGACGTTTTCCAGGAGTTCTGTGAACCTCAGAACATTTGCTTATCAAAAGTCACCCTATTGCACCAATATTGTGTACAGTGTCCCCAGCCTGTCGGCTGGTCTCATGGTTTTGAGTCCCATATGACCCACCATTGTGATGGGCTTTGCAAAATATTACCAACACATTGGAGAACCCTTGAGATGACAGCTGAATACTGTCCTGTGGTGTTTTGTCATCTTCCTGTGACTTATGAAAGCATGCACACCCCTTATCAGGATGTCTACAGTGCAAACAAAAAAAAAATATTTTGATTGATCACAAACAATAACAGCCCTGTGCATCCCTGTTCAGTATCTTCATGCTTTCTGGATATCTATATCCACTTCCAAGTCAAATGCTGCTCTTTGGGTTATGTGTACCCATACGTAGTCTTAGCCTTCATGTTCGTTATTGTTGTTGTTGTTGTTGTTTGTCTCCCACAGTGGCGAGAGTGGGGCGGGGAAGACGGAGAGCACCAAGCTCCTGCTGCGGCAGCTCGTGGAGCTGTGTCGCGCCAACTCCCAGCTGGAGCAGCAGATCCTGCAGGTAGGAGCTGAGCTCCACCTCCGGGCCCAACAGTGCAGGGTGGAGGCAGCAGAAGGGGCGTCGTCAGGAGGTGCTCATTTGAATGCAGCCTCATGATTTGCACGCATTAGTGAAGCCAGCTGAGAAATGACTTTGTGTTTGCAGGCTTCCTGTTGCTGAGAATTTGTGCCAGTTGAGTGGGCTTCTTGTGCAGTGTATTGACAGTTGATGGAACATTACACGTGAAGGAATCCGGGTGCCACTGTCGTAATCAGAAAGACACCAAAAGTAGAACTGAATTGTTGCTATAGTTAACCCGGATGTTTTGGGTTTAAAAGGGGTACTAACATTTTGAGCATTTTATCAGAACTGCTGTCGTGCTGTTTCAGCTAATGAAGTAGGCATACATTTAAAGGTGCTTTTGGTTGATCAGTATTTATTGTCAATTACATGTTATGATGTCTTTGTCTGTCTGGCCGGTTTGGGGACCCTTAAAGCCTGATCTGGAATCAGTTTTTGCTTTTCAGCTTCCAAAGACACAGAAGCTGATAATTCAGCCATTTTATTAGATATACCTGCACACTCATTGGCCGCTTTATTAAGTATGAATAGTAAAGCCATTTTGTAAATGCACAGTTTAAAAATAGTATCATAATAATAGTACCATGTGATGGCATGTGTAATTCATTAGTCATCTGTTAGTCACTGCCATCTAACTACTGCTGATCAGATATTATTTGGGCAGTGGGCCGTTTTCAACACACTAGTGATGCTAACATGGGTGTATCAGACTCTTTCTGGAGATTTTACACATGTTGGTCATTGCTGGGTTGAGGGTGGTTTACCACCCAAGACTGATGGTAGTGGTTTGGTGGGTAGGAAATGACTGCTGATCAACAGCTGTGGGAAAATAGGCTTTAATCTCTATATGTCTACAAGTTTCTATTAATAGATCAAACGTTTCTCCACTTGGAGGATGTGTTCTTCAGATCAGGATATTGAATTGTGAAATGCTGTGGATGCAGAGTTGCACTCCTGTAGCAGTTAACATGCCTCTCAATCATGTCAAATATAGACACACCTATAACTAAACAACTGGTGCCTCCACACCTCGGCTGCTGGCATTCTAGTCCTCTTCATTTTCCCTCCCCTCACAGGAGCTTGTCAGGCACTGAGTTATGATGCATGCGCACAAGTGAGTCAGCCGAAGTGTCTGAGGATTAAAGTACTGTGATTGTCCTCAATGATATAAATGCACTTTTGTGGGTCTCATTTTCTTGAATAATATGTGAAACAATTTCTTGTTGAGATAGGAGAGAATAACAGTATTGCCTACAGGGAAGCTCCATAGTAGGGATGTCCCGGTCTGATCTCAAAAGACCAGTATCTGAGCTGATCAAGGCATTATTTAACTGATGCGGTATCGGCTTTATTAATCACTAACCTAAGCCTGATCCTTTGTTTTACGACAGTGATCACATAGGTATTTTAAATTGGAGAAGGACACCAGTCCACACAGTCATGTATAAGGTCTGCAATGTGAGCGTAACAGAGCTATGGCCAATGCTACCAATTTTATACACCAAGTATCTCGTTGCCATCTGCACAAACGTGGACAGTGAGGGACCTTTTTAGTGCCGTCTCAAACATCACTGATGAGAATTGGAACCAGCTGCCAACTAATACAATCAGCATCTCTGCTGTCCTTGCACAACCCTTCATCATTTTGAAGTGAGAGTAAAAGTATTGAATGAGAGGAAAACTCTAGAAGCTGTAATAAGTCCTTTTAAGAGCCAGCCTTCCTTTATAATGAGCAGGCCACCAGGTTATTTTTGATATTCAGGTTTTACAAACCTATTTTGTTTTTTCCATGTTCAGGTTAAGCTCTTAAGTGGTACAGAGTTCTGTGGTTCATTTTTAGTGCACTATTTTTACTATAGTGCTGCACTAAGCAGAATGCTTTTTCTTTGTTGTGACTCAATGTTAAGCTATTATAGCACTTCAAAGTGTTGTTTATATTACTCATTTTGAGTACTGTAGTTTTACTACTGCAAAGGTGCACTAAGTGGAATTTATACAAGCTGTTTATAAACACATCTTTTTGTTTACTTCATTATGTATAAATAAAAAATAAACATTAAGCAGCAGCTTGGAGGCAGGCAGTTTTTTCCTCAATGCACTACAAAGCTATTCAGTTGTCAAGCATGCACACTGGAATGATTTTAATAACTAACTTTAGTGTACTTGAAGTGTGCACTGAGGATTGGGACATCCCGAGTCTCTTGTAGAAGATGCAGATGGCGATGATGAAGTTCTTGGTGCCGCACCTTTTTATATGGTACAGATTTACAGTATCCCTGTGGCAGTTTTGTTGAAGTGAACTTTAAATACCTGTTTTAAGTAATTGGCTTCTGGGTTTACTACATGGCATGCAATAAAAAGGAAATGAAGAATCAGAGGAAAGCCTCATTTGTGGTCTTTAAAGTGTGCGGCCAAGGCTGAATGCAACATACTTGTGTATGAGTCAAGCTTCTTTTATTGGCTATGGCTTTTTGAAATCTATTAATTATTACCCAAGTGGTGAAACCTTACCTACTAAATTACATCAATAGGAGTGGTCAACTTGTTAGCCAAGCATTGCCCTAAAGGCAGTCTAATAATACCATCTGCCCCAGTCATAACAGCTGCTGTACAGGAAGTGAATGTAATTGTGTAAATTTATAGCAAAGCCTTGGTTTGTGTGTGATGTATGGCTTTCATAGAGTAGAGTGGGTCATTTGATAGGCGGTCCTAAGTTTTTGTGTTGGCCTGCTTTTCTAAGGGTAACTTGATTCTTGGGAGGGTCCCCAGAAAGGGTGCAGGAGTTCCACCAGTCAGAACAATCCATTTTCCAGCACCTCAGGGTTTATTTGATTTTTCTCTTCTCTTTCTCTCTTGTGACCTATTTGTTAACTGCTGGCTTGAGGCAAATCTGCACAAACCGAACATTCAGGCTAACCCAACATTCTTGCTGGCCTGCTGTAGCAAACAACTCTTGCCCCATGTAGCAAGTCTTTCTGAGGAAGTCCAAGCTGCTTTCTGTGTGTGTGTGTGTGGTTTTGTTGTGTGGTTTTGTTGTGTGGTTTTGTTTTCTTTTTTCTTTTTGTCTACAAAACCTCCTTGTCTGCCTGATTCTTTCCATATCTATTTTTTAACAAATACACAGGACGCTATAGAGTGGCTAATAAGTCAGACTTTCAGTTTTAACATCTATTGAGTAGGTAGACATTAACACTCTACTTGTGTATTATAAGCAATAGATTTATCTTGCTGTACAGCAGTGAGGGGTTGCTGTAATCGTGTAAGATTTCTTTTTTCTTCAGCTATGGTATTTGCTTGTTTTCCTTTCTAAGAAAGCCACATTAAGGCTGTGGGCTGTACAAGGAAATATGCTTGCTTGGAAGCTGAAAGGATGAGTATTCCTTTTCCAAGTGACTTCCTGCTATGTCTTCTGCAGTCTTTCTCCACAGCAAGACACATGATTTGTATTTAAAGTATTTAAGGTAAAAATCTAAAGATTTTCTGGCTTTTGGATAGGTGAATCCTCTTTTGGAGGCATTTGGGAATGCCCAGACAGTCATGAATGACAACAGTAGTCGATTTGGGAAGTACATTCAACTGCGCTTTCAGAACTCTTCTGGTGAGTTATGGAGATGCAGTGATGCATGGCTGACGGGCATCAGATCGCACACACAAGGCGTGGTTTCCTGCAGTGTGTATTTATGACCACGTCATTATCTTTTTGTATTTGCTCTTGTAGTGAAAGGGGCCAAAATCAATGAATACCTCTTGGAAAAGTCACGTGTGGTTCACCAGGATGAGGGCGAGAGGAATTTCCACATCTTCTATTGCATGCTAGCCGGCATTTCTCCACACGATAAGGAGATGTACGGCCTCTTGGAACCTACTCAGTATCGGTGAGCAATTCTATGACCTCATCCTGTTGGAGGAACTTTGAGTACGAGCTGCAGTATTGACGTCTTTTATTTCCACATGTAAAGATAAAGGTGTAATCTTGGTCGATTTGGAACGCAGTTTAGTCCAAGTTGAAGGTAGGCTAAATGGGCGGGTGGCTTGTAACAATTTTACCTGGATTTCTTCTTTTGTTTTATTGTTATTTACGTCAAACACCATACTTTAGTCAGCAGTGTGAGTAAAAATGACAGGCCTTTAACCTCCAGGCTCATGCTTTGCATATCTTGTGGCTTATTCGAAACATCACCCCCTCCCTCCCTTTTTTTTGTGACTTCCTTTTTTTGGTTTCGCACAAAAGGTGGTTGTATTTTAGCCATCGTGGTTTTTGCTGTGGGTTCAACTGTGTAGGGTTCCTTCACATAAAAATACCATTCTTATTCCTCTATGTTATGGCAATTTAATTCTCAGTTATTTGAATGGACGATCCATCCAGGATGATGCAGTGCAGCACTGGAGTGCAAAATTTGGGGAAGTGAGCAATGCAATGGATATGGTTGGCTTTGAGGAACAGGTGAGACCTTCTCTGAGGTCTGTAAGAACCTCCCAGTCTTCTATCACTCCATCACTCTGGGTTTTTTTTTTTTTCCAAATATTCTTGCATGACAAACCCAGGAAAAGGTGGACATGATGACAATCTTGGCAGGAGTCCTCTCTCTGGGGAACATCACGTTTGAGACCACGGACAGTGATGCCCTGAAAGTGACTGAGAAATGTCAGGGCTGGCTGAAAGCCACAGCGGTGAGTATAATGTTCAATGTCTTTAGTGCTCTCTTTCCAAATAAGAAAATGTTTATCTTCAGGGTCATGGCCACGGACTAACCATGTTCAGATTCCAAGATATGATGCGTAAAGGTTGTTGACTTTCAACATCCTTGCAGTCAGATGCAAGTCACTTCCCCTTTTCTAAAACACTGGTTTGTTGCAAGACCTCCCTGCAGGTCCCTGTAGCCCATTGTAGCAGCTGAAGTCTTCAGAGCAGAGTGTGTACACCCAGCTGTGCATACTCCCCACCCGAGAACCTGTGCAGATGATCTGCCCCACACACACATCTGTCCCACACACAGTATAAAACATATGACTAATTTGCCTAATTACCTCATCTCAGGCCAAGACCTCATGAGAATGAAGACCCTTTAGCTGCACCTTTGCCTCTCCTCCCTGGTTGCTCGTCAACAGGGCAATTATTGCTTTTTTTGGCAAGTCATCTCTGTGAAGTGAAGTCTGGTAGTTTTCCCTCGGCTATATCTGGGTGATCTGATAAAAAGTGTGATGCAATAGAAGGTCATAAGTGGCTATATTTAGTTTCCGTTAGGATCAGGTGGGGCTATGATTAGCCTATGGTATATAGTGGAGTGAAGTGTTGACTTGATGTTTTTTCATTTAAATCAACAGAGAAAAAGACCATTTCACCTTCTCCAGAATTCTGTAATAAGAATTCAACCAAAAGTCCTAATATGGCTTATGGAGAAAAAAATGCAGCAGTGCTACTTGGCTTGAGAGATGCTAAATGTCACTGTTTCCTACACCAGAGTCTTTGGTCCAGTTGGCCCGCAAATTAAAATGGCTCTTTAGAAAGACAGTGACTGCTGTCATGCTTCCAGTGGTTAAGGTACTTGACTTGTAATCAGAAGGTTGCTGGTTCAAGCCCCACCACTGCCAAGCTGCCACTGTTGGGGCCCCTGAGCAAGGCCCTTAACCCTCAATTGCTCAAGTTGTACTCACTCGTAATTGTAAGTCGCTTTGGATAAAAGCGTCACATAAATGCCGTAAACGTAATGTAAAGTGTCGTTTCCACTGCAGGGTCAGTTTGGGGTTGAGGCGGAGGAGCTGCAGAGATGTCTGACCTGCACCATGTCCGTGGCTCGAGGAGAGGCCATATACCGGTTCCATAATCAGCAGCAGGCAGAAGGTAGGAGGGCGCAGCAGCTCCAACTTTTCACACAGGCGTTTCCATAAAACTGCCCTTCATGGAAGCATGCTTGATGCATGAATGAAGTCAGGCACTTTTTCCAAGTTATTTACCTCATTTGGATTCTCCAGACAACATGTATCACCAAGCAGAATTTGGTTACTTTTTTCATAGCTGTGTTGGCCAATTCAAGTTCTGTAAAGCATTTAACAGAACAGGTTTCACTGAGCTTAGCTTTTAAATGTTTCCCCTGATCGTTTCATTTCAGATGCCAGAGATTCAATCGCTAAAGTGGTCTACGGCAGGGTGTTTGGCTGGATTGTTAGTAAAATTAATGAGCTGCTGACACACACTCTGGATTCTAAAGTTGAACTCAATGAAATAGGTAAATATTTAAATCAACCAGACTCCCAGTTCATGTGAAACATAAAACATGAGTTGTTCATTGCTTTAATCCTGGGTCAAATCCATGCTAACGCTAGCAGTTTAATCAATGGCCCAGTCATTTTTCTAGTATTTCAAAAATGGACCTCAAAACCTGTTGTAAGATCCAGTTCTTAACTTGTATTTTGTGCACATGTTAGTAATTTAAAGGAACAATAAGTTGTTTGTCCAAACTTTGAAACTGTGAAATCTATTTTACGCATGGCTGCTTCAATATGGGGCACTACAAAACAACTCGTGTTGCCCTTTATAGAAAAAAATGTAAAAAATAATCACTCATATTAACATTGTTTGCTACTTTTTAGTGGTAGAAATGACTTATTGCTCCTGTAATGTATGCATTTTCTGCGCATTTGAAGTGTTCCAAACCTCCAGGAACTAGTAAAGTAAAGTGTTCACAGTTTCCATAATGCAACATTTCCACGGGAGGCCTCATTTTACTCTATTGCAGGTATTCTTGACATCTTTGGGTTTGAGAATTTTGCTGTGAACCGATTCGAGCAGCTCTGCATCAATCTTGCGAATGAGCAGTTACAGTACTTCTTTAATCATGTAAGTCTTTTGCTTTTTTGTGCATGTACAGTCCCTTACTCATAAGGCTGCTTTTGTGTCATTGACATTTTTGCAGTCATCCACACCTGAAACACTGGTATGTCCTGTTTTTTATCTTGGCACTCATAAGCAAGCCATTCCTTAAGAAGGCAGCTTCTGTTTAAGGCTGTTATTTCTCTTGGTTAACATGCTGCAAAATCAACACACACAAATGTTGATTTTTAGGGGCATCAGAGCACAGAATCGGAAACAAAAGTTGTCAGACGTACTCTGTATGTCAGGTTATGGGTGTGTTTCATTTGGTACTGTTGAATTTGAACATGACACTGTCAACCAGGACATTCTAATCGACAGGTGTCCAAACAGGATCAGTTTAGATGGAGTTCTTTAGATCTTATGTCACCAACCACTACCAACTATTCTAGTGTTCACTGGACTTCAGTGTACATTGACTTCATGCTGCTGATGATGATCATAGTTCAGCTGATGGGTCGTTAATCATGTTGGCTTTGGCCTTTATTTACTACTGAGCGAATTCTGGAGGTCCCTCTTTCCACAGCACATCTTTCTGATGGAGCAGAATGAATACAAAGAGGAGGGAATCCAGTGGGAGACCATAACCTTCAAGGATAACAAGCCCATTCTGGTAAAGCACAGAATCAATCATTCTCTCCCTCTTACTCTCTCCAAATCTCCGTCTTACTGTCATGTTTCTTACGTACCATTCTTTTTGCATTTCTACTTGGCTGGTGGTGAGAAAGCCATGGCAACCTGCACATTCTCAGCCTCAGTCCTGGTACATCAATCTTGTATGTCTTCTCTTTTGCTTCTGACCTTTCACCAAGAGCCAGTTATATCACCAGACAAAGGTCGCAGGCTGGGTGTGAGGCCAGAGTGTTTGTTTTCTAAAGTTTGGATGTACAACCTTCAGCCTGCATTTTTCTGCCCAGCGAGCAGGAACCCTCGTCCGTAATTATGGTTCTGCATAGCTACCACTCCTCCGCAGCAGAGCAAATTGACTTTGGGCTGAAAGCATGTAGTTTTGTTGCCTTCTCTTTAGTAACTAAATGGCAACAAGTCAAAATCCAGTTCATGAGATGGCAGTCTGTGTGAAACCACTGCAGTAAAATATAAAACTAGTCGCTGTGATCGTGTGCTCATTTTGAAGGGATAAACTGCAGATAAATAAACTCATAGATAAAGGATCTCTAAACCCTGAGAAAACAGGGGTTGGACACAAATGTGCAGAATTATTAGTCTGTCGACAAGCAAGCGAGATTTAATGGACAAATATTTTGGCCCTACAGGACTTGTTCCTAACAAAGCCCATTGGGATACTGTCCTTGCTGGATGAGCAGAGTAACTTTCCTCAGGTAAGTGCACGGGTCACGGGACATCTCCCTGTAAACACGTTTCAGTGGATGACTGGTTTGTTTGCATACGTTCATGCCACGCGTTCTCAACCACGGTCCATTCAGAAAATAGTTTTACCCAGAACGTCTAGGAAGCCATACCATTGTAGCACTGCATTCTAAACAAAGGCCATGTGCTGGTCAGACCTAGAGCAAGGTGTGTACAGGACAGAGTTTCTTGTTAAGCGTTTATCGTGTTGCCTACTTAACAACATACCAAACTTATGAGTGGTCATGAAAATTACTCACAGATGCCTCACATTTCAGTGCTAAAATGACACGTGCTCCTTTGGGAAATTCCCCTTTTAAATCCCACGTTCTTTTTCAACTTGCAGGCCACAGACGGAAATTTTGTGGACAAGTTGAACAGCAAATTCAAAGCCAATCCCCACTATGACGTGGTCCGGAGCCACTGCCCTCTGTTTGCTATTGTGCACTACGCCGGGAAGGTGTGTATACATCTGGTGTCCAATGCAAAAAAAAAAAAAAAAAAAAAGTTTTAGATTTCCTAGTTGTACACTGCAGGGTGATGAACATACTTCCCCTGACATTACAGTGCATGTAGACGTTAACTTCTACAAACCGCATGCACGCAAGAGATGCTGATTTATGTATTTGGAGCCTTCAACCTCTTTAGGTGCAGTATAATGCCAGCGGCTTCCTGGAGAAGAACAGGGACAATATTCCAGCCAGCATCCGCAATCTCTTCATTAACAGCGTTACGCCCCTGCTCAGTGTGCTCTTCTCTGGTAGGCCAGGCATTTCTGTACAGAGTCACACAGTTAGCTGGGAGATAAATGAGAATCATTAGCTTGTCATTTAGTGGCACTGCTTATTTTTAAACTGTGTAGGTAAAATCACAAGAGGAGCATTAGAAGAGCACTTTGCTTGCACAGCTGTTTTATATATCCTCCTGTGTCCGTGGAAATCCTTATGGACTTTTTTTTTTTCTCCTCCCCTTTTTAGCCACAATTTCCAGAACAGGAACACTGATGCCACGGAGAGCAAATGTAGGATTAAAGTCTTGTCACGTTCTCCTTGACAATATCTTTGTCATCTAATGTTAGATAAGTCTTAATCCGCTGGGCTTTAAGGTCGGTGTTGAGTGGCCTGAAATGCAGCATGTGTTTTGACTGCACCAGTTGTTGTTTTGGCAAGGTGCTAAACTCTTTGCCAATTTCAGCTACAAGTTGTGGATGACAACTTTAACTCAACCAGGAAGCAGTCTGTGGGTGCACAGTTCAAGGTAAAATGTCATTTGTTTTCCAAATCAAAAACTCCAGCCTTGAGATTTTCCATAGTAATTTATAACTCGCCTGCTTAATGTCACTTGTAGCATTCTCTGGCCGTGTTGATGGAGAAGATGTTTGTGGCCAACCCGCACTTTGTGCGATGCATCAAACCCAATGCCAGCAAGCTGCCTGATCTGGTGGACCGTAAGCTGGTTATGGACCAGGTAGGCCATACACGCTCTCTGCTCATCATCGCATCTTCCTGGCAGAGTCTTGGACGCTGTCCAAACTCTCTGATGGTCTAGACCTGGCCTGGCTTTGTCCTGCTTTCCAGAAGGTTTTGTTTGCTGTGGATTGTGTTCAGCGGCCCACGGAGGGGATGTGCTGATCTTAAAGGAAAATTCTAGAAAAAAATTCTGTTTCTGGCATTTAATGAGCGTACATGGCCACCGTTACACAAATGATATCCTGCTAACTGATTGCTAGGCAGTAACGGGGCATGCTAACAAATATGTATCGGTAGCCACATTGGCGTGATCGGTTGAACCATCCCTTTAAAGTTGTGGGTCCTACCACTCCTGCCTGGAGTGCTTCACTTGTAGTGCTCACTGGCCAGCGATCTCTATTTGACCTGGGTCAAGCTTAATATGCATAACTGACTACAAGTAATGTTGGAAAAATGTTTGAGTATTTTTAATACAGGCTGCACACACTAGTGATTCTATTGTTGGTCCCTCATTTCCAGTAATAGTTTCCTAGGAACTCTCCAGGGCTTCTCTCCTCTTTCTACATATGACCTTTAGTCCTTTTTGTGTGCCTTTCTGAAGACACATGACCAGATGACACTGAGAACAAAGATTGTAGAGGTGTCTCAACATGCCTTTTGCTGCAGCACCATCTACTGTGCAACTGTAAAAGTTCAGTTGTGAGATTCAGATCTTAGGGTTATCTTAGTTACGATATGCACTTCCTACACATCATGGTTTAGTTAATGGTTTTTGTGTGTGTGTGTGTGTGTGTGTGTGTGTGTAGCTGAGGTACAATGGACTACTGGAGACTATCCGCATTAGAAGAGAAGGCTTCTCCTGGCGGCCATCTTTTAAGGAGTTTGCACAGAGGTAAATTAGTCTAATCAAAAACACCTTTAATCAAAACTAATCAAAACTAATCAAAAACACCTTTCCTTAGGTACAGCATACTGCTACTGAAACCGAATCTGCCTCTGGATAAAGATGGGTGAGGACAAGACTTAACACTTTTATTTGAAACACTGCTGTTGATCATGAAAAGACATACTGAGTGACGGTTAGTGGATGACTGAGTCTCACACACACACACACACAGGTGGGATCCATTTTGTATCTTTCATGTATATCTGTTGTGCCTTCATTCTATCAGTTGCATGTCCATCCTCAATACTACTGAACTGAGCGGCTGGAAATGTGGGTAAGTATGGCTACGCTCCAAAACATCATGTACCAGTATGTGGTGTTCATCAAAATGAGTCAAATGGATTGTTGGCTTATAGCACCAGTCAACACCTTTTTGGAGATTAAAATCACAATATTAACAGTATTTAAGTGATATTATCTTAATCATGTGCTTGTAACAGATGTAGGTTTATGATCTCTGTAGTCCATGAATTCTGGCAAAATGTTTATTTGAAATTGTCTCATGGGCAAATTTCTATGATGGATGTATTTGCAGTGGCAGTAGTAGCTCAGTGGTTAAGGTACTTGACTTGTAATCGGAAGGTTGCTGCCAAGTTGCCACTGTTGGGCCCCTGAGCAAGGCCCTTAACCCTCGAATGCTCAAGTTGTACTCAGTCATAATTGTAAGTTGCTTTGGATATAGGTGTCAGCTAAATGCCGTAAATGTGATTTATGAACTCCAATGATGTTTGGAGCACATAGAAGGATCAGTCCGTGTGCTCATTTCTTCCAGATCGTCCCGGTTGTTTTTCAAATACTGGCACCAGGAAGAGTTGGCTCGTCTGCTGGAACGGCTAGGAAAGGCAGCTGTCGTCATTCAGAAGAGTAAGTCACATTTAATTCACTATTTGAGCCATTCAGTGTTTTGGACAAATTACTACTTGCAGTAGTTTGTCAAAAGTCCCAGGTGGCTTTGCCAACTCTTAGGTTTCATTTTGAATAAACTTTTTGCTCAAGATTTAAAGAGGAACCTCAGATGAACCGGAGGTCTGTGCAGTCACGGCAGGGCATGATAGAACCTGAAGTAGCAGTCCCTCCTTGTAGACTTGTAATTAGACCTCGTATTGATTTATTTACTGGCGGTTTCTCAAGAGATGCCCCAACTTGCATCTAAAGGTTGAACGTTGTCTGGGGTAATGGGACAAAATCTGTCATTTGCATGTTTTAACATGCCACCTCTGCTTGAGCCACAGTACCTTCAGCACCCCGGCATTGCTGGTTTAGAGTGTCTCACTCATGACAATCCGTTTCCCAGATTACCGTGCTGTGAGCTGTAGGAGGAAGTTCCTGGTCCTCCTGGCTGAGCTGAGGCAGCAGGCCCAGCAAGAGAGGGAGGAAGAGGAGAGAAGACAGCAACATCTGGCAGAGGAGGAGAGGAACAGGCATCTGCTCATGGAGCAAGAGAACAAGAGTGAGACAATGCTGCATTCCTCTGCTACTGCCTTTGCTTAGTCACTGTATTGCAGTAGGAGTACATTTTCTGACCCTATGTGAGAGGTTCAAATGATGTTCTCATGGGTATCCCAACAGGACCGGTTTCTATGCCAGTTCCTCTGCCCAGGATGAGAAAGCCCCAACCCAGACCTCGGTCCATCCTTACTGGAGCTGCCCAGGTGTCCCACCCGGTGCCAGTGCCCAGACCACGCAGTAAGCTGTTGGAGGTGAGGGACAATCTCTGCCGTACTCTGTGACGGAGTTGTTTCGACCTCGTTTGTTCCCACAGCCGTTACAAATCTCAAAACGGGCCTCGTCAAACTAGCTTCAGACTGCAGGGTGTGGTTGCACTGCAGGGCGCGGTAGCTGACAGACCACCTAGGATGAACAGCCCGAGCGTCTGCCTGTCCTTGTTCTTTTTGTAAAGTAGCTGCTTTTGTAAGATCACTGCTAACATGAGCTCTATGCATCACTCTGTCGGGTAGGCCACTCCTTTTGACAACGACCTGAACAAAAACGCTGACCCGATCAAGCCGTTTGGTCAGCCTGCCGATGAAGAGTCGGCCAAGGAGAAATGCAAGAAGAGGAATAACACCATCCGTTGGTTCAAAGAGACGCAGGTCCGCAAAGTGGCCCAGAATGGAACGTTCCCCTGCTGGTTCCATGGAATGATCACTCGGAGGTTCGTTCATTTGGGGAATGGAGAGAAAAATACACACTTCTCTCCATCATGTGTTGTGGTGGTGTTATCCTCTTCTTGGCAGTGCCACAGTGGCTTCCAGACTATAGCTCTCGGCGTGATTTTGTTCCCACCATTTCCACAGGCAAGCAGAGGACCTCTTGACTGACGACAAGCCTGTTGGCTGCTTTTTAATTAGAGTTGGGCAAAGTCGAGAAGGGTACACACTTACATACAGGTAATTCTTCCGTTCCCTTCAGCTAAAAAGTGTTGGGTGTCTAACTGCAGCCAGTGTAATTAATTAATTGCCACATTATCTTTACCAGTGTGGAATACGTTCAGCAGTTATTTATGGCACTTCAACCAGATATGTTTGTTTTCCCTGCTAATGCAATTTGTGAAACACAGGGGTGCAAACCGCTATCGCCACTACATGATCGAGATGCAGAGTAATGGGAAGTACGTGATTCTAGGTGAGGACCGGGCACACTCCTCCCTGCCCGATCTGGTCCAGTACCACACCCAAGTGGGGATCAAGCCATTCATGGAGCTGCTTACTATGCCATGTGGACAGGTGGGTTCCCCACCGCCTGCCTCAAACACCTCATTTCAGTGACCCCCAAAGACCCCAAAGTGCTTTGTTCTCTTTTATAAGTTATTCATGGGTAAATGCAACATAAACTCAGTCTTTTACCACAGAAAACATTATTGGGAAAAATTTCTGTTGAAATTACTTATAAATGTAAACCTATAAATGTAACCCAGCATAATTTGTTGTTTCACAGGTGGGATAAATATTCCCAGTGGAAGCTTTTACAGTTGTATGTAACCAGCAAATAGCCATACGCTATTTTCTACTCTTTCTAAGTAATGAACTGCATGAAAATGTTTGACTGACTGAGAGAACACAGTTTTCTGCAGGTGTAATTGATAAAAAATTAAAGATTAAATTGCTGGTAGCCTGGAATATGCCTTTCCTACCTTTTAGTAAGACAGCAAATCTTATGTCGATCTGATGTGCTACAAAAACAGAGATGCAACCACGAGCCAGACTACGAAGAATTTAAGGCGATGATGGCACCCACCGTTGCGGAAAGCAATGAGGCCAATGTTGGAGAGGCCGTGCAGGAGGAACTGGACCCCGTGCAACTAGAGCTGCAAAGACTCTTCCTGCCCTTGGGCCAGAACCCGGCACTGGAGGCCCACAAACCCCCTGTGCTGAAGCGCATGTTTGATAGACGCAGACGGATTGAGGCTGCCGAGCTGGAGTGCAAGGCGGGGCAGGAGGCCGAGCTTAAGGGGAGGCCCATACCCCGGCTTTACCCTTCCATTCGACTGGCCATGAGGGAGATCCAGCAGATCCAACAGGTGTGGAAAACACTTTTGTCTGCATAATCACAATGATGTAGCGTGAATGAAAAAACTATTGATGGCAGTTAGCTTGATGCTAAATGTTGCCTGTCTGTTACCAGTGTTCATTCATTACCATTTTTAGCTGAATTACTACTTTAAATGCTTTAAAGATTGTCTTTGTGCATTACAGCTTCTAATCCCAATCAGTCCAAAACAAACATTTCTGTCGCAGTATATCAAGACTCTTCACACTGTTCAGGCATGCATCCATTTTTCATCAGGACAGTCAATGGCAAGCTTTTGATGAGGGATTCCTAACCACTATGTGGCCTTTGTTTAAACTTGTTTCATACCTTTTTGTAGCAATTCTCTGAGAGTCAGGAGCAAACCTGTGCAGCGTCCCACAAGCCCTTGGCAGCCTGGAAGAAGAAAGGTGACTGTTCCATAGCCACTCATAACGTCATTCTGCCTACATGTGCGCACATGCCTAAACATTGTGATCTGTGTTTTTGCTTTCATGTGCCCAGATTCCTAACAGGACGGAAGACGGCACCACTGGTGTTCTTGCTGCTACAATTCAAACGTGAACAGCAAACATTGTAAGGAATGATGCTCCGTTCAGATTGGACACCTGATTCATATCAACAACACTTGAACAAATGGAAAAAACTTTTGGGCCTTTTTAGCTCTTATTGTGTTTTTGTCTTAGTTTCCTAAATGTTTCTTGATTTGCATTTTAAATAGTTATTTAATTTGTATATAATGCTTTGTTGTAATGGACCGTTTTAATAAACACTTGTCTGATTTCATACGCTTTCCTCTTTTGTTATCCATCCACTAGAGTCTAATTGTGGATGTAATGAAGGGTAATGCTGAATGATGGGGATAAACTGAAACTTTCACTTTGAGATTAACTGCAGTTAGATGACCTGACCTTTTGACCTTTTGGATTAACCACAAAGACCCAGCACAGCAGGTCAACACTAAACCCAACTGCACTCAACACACCAAAGGCTGCATGAGGTGTCCTTACTAGCATCTTACCCAGCTATAGTGCAGAGTACCATCAGCTTGCGTGGGGATTTTAAGGTGAAAATGGTTCAGTCTGAAACGCAATGTGCTAGCAGTGCCAAGGTTATGGGTTCAAGTCCCAGAGAGCACCTGTTGTCATAGATGTTCATCCCTCTGCATAAGGGCATCTGCCAAATGCTGAGTGTGCTCACATGTCAACCTACAGATTAATTATTAGTAAATATACAAGGCAACACTACATACCTAAAGAGTAAAAAGCCAAATGTGTCCTGCATAAACCAAAGTTGCCCTGCTGAGTATAAGGCCATTTGATTTGAAGGGTGTGGTCTCCTGCTGCACATATAAATAGTGTGCAGTGTCAGAAACAGCCAACATTGCATGTGGAGTAAGTGTGAGCCTTTATAACCAGTCTGACTCAGAGCTGGTACACATGCAAATGGATCCCAAAGTGCTTTTGCTGGTCCTGTGCATGACCCTCATCCCTGTCCAAGGTAAACCTGAAACTACATTTGCCATTTTTCTGAATGGGTTTAATCATTTTGGTACATTTACAGTATTTAGCAGATTCTTTTGTACAGAGCAACACACAGAAGTGCTTTGTAGTCTATACTGAAATGTATCCTCTTGTAAACATGGATCAGATAGTGTCAAAAATACTATTAGGATAAAGCACTGGCTAAAATGGTAAAGAACATTTTAATAATATTTTTTTTAAAAGGAAAACATTTTTTAAAAAGTTCATGTTACAATCAGTATGTTGTTCTGACAGGATGCGTATACTGAAAAACAATTGCAGAAGGTGTGATTAATATCATAGATTAAGACAGTTGTTCTGGTTTTAATGTGAGTGTACTAGTACAGGTATTCTGAATGCTTGCTTATATCTAATGAGTGAACCGTCTCCAGTGCTGGGTGCGATTCCAAGATGCTGCATTAAAACTTCGTGGGTTCCCCTTCCCTTACTAAAGCGCGTGGAGAAATTTGAAGTTCAAACTCGCCATGGGGCCTGTGAAATTGATGCTGTTGTGTGAGTTTTTAAAAGGAAATCCAAATTAAGGTCCACATGTAAGGTGTGTGTGTGTGTGTGTGTGTGTGTGTGTGTGTGTGTGAGAGAGAGAGAGAGAGAGAGTTAGTTACATACATACATACATACATACAATGATGAATATAATGTTTTTAATATATGGGATGTTAGCATGTACATTTCTGATTTCAGGTTGCATTTCAAAGGAAAGTTGTTCTGCGCACATCCCAAAGCAGCTAAATTTCTGAAACAAAGGTCTGCAAGAAATATAATGTCGAGAGGACGAAATTCTGTTTAAAAGCAGAAACCGTTTTTCTTTCTTTTTTCTACGGTCAGTTCTTTGCTCTGGTGCTTAGAACTCATTTGCATTATGTGACTGTTCGTAATTTGTTTATTCTGGGGTACCCGCACAGATGTCTGATTGTTTTGTTTCCTTTCGGAAGCACCATCAGGTCAGCACTTTCTTTTTGTAAGGCTTATTAAGTTAAAACTGTGGGACGCGGGAGAGCTCTTTTTGAACAAATCCTAACGGCGCTGAATGTATCTGTGAAACTAGCTGGATTAAAACATACTTTTGTGTTTGACTCGTGTGTGATTTATTCCTGTTGACAAATCGTAATTTAATTCATACACTGCACTGTAGCTGCAAATGCTTATGTTTAAATTAGATGTCGGATACTTTTGTAGTTTTTGATCTTTAAAAATAAATAAATAACACATGGCAGGCGTGTCTGCTGCAGGAACAGCAGCGATCCGGGTAAACAATTATTTTTGCATATTTTGCATATATTTTATTAAAGCTTAATTTTTCTTCATTGTGTTTCTCTTGGGAAATGCAAAAGTCTACAAACTGTTGAATGGGACCCCGCCATCGAGGGGGTGTTTAAGTTGTGAAACTCCATGCAGTCCGTGTCTGCTTTCCCAGTTAGAGTGCGATGTGTAAATCTACGCATAGGATTAGATCTGATTTTGGCCCCACCACATTTTAAAAATGTTCACTGAAACATGTTATATCTTACACATTATTTAAAATAATGTGTTTTAGTCAATAAAAGGAAACGTATTATATTCATAAAATGTTCGTGTTAGTATGTCACACGATGCCGAGATGACAAACAAATTATTTATAATCAAGATCAATTGAAAGTGATTGTAGTACAAATATATTTTTAAACCATCGTGCTCATACTTCTTGCATTGTTCAAAAACCTTATGTGAACCTCTTCATTTCCCAAATTTTGTTTCTTTCAATTATCGCGCATGGTCTCAGCAAAAAAGAACCATAATTATTCCTTTCGACATGTTATTTCAAACGATCTGCAATTTCAGGATGGTAGTGCAATGGAAGTCTTTGCAAATGCAGGTAGCTCTAAATGAACATGAGTGCGTGTCCAACCGTCCCGTGACGCGCGCAGAGGAGCGACAGCGGCATACGCTCGAGCCTCTGCCCTATTAGCTCCTTTGTTTGTGCTTTAAAATAGTTTGTGACCTAAAACAGTTGGTTGTGTCGGTAAAAAAAAAAAAAAGTTTTAAAAATATATAGTTGAAGCTGAGGTCCTTCATCAGCAGCGCAAGCGGCATCTTGGAAAGATAAGGAACTCCCCTTTTTCTGCATTACAGATGACTATGTTATTTTGTGCAGTGTAAAATTTTATAAATATAAAAGTAAAAATACACTGATGTTGGGTTTAAAAAAGAAAATATTCTGTGAAAAAAAGTTACTAACTGAAACATTTTGTTTGCACAAATAATTTAAATATTTTGTCCTGCGAAAGCTCCAAAACACCAATGATTAAATATATACTACAGCCCAAAAGAGGACACAATTTTGATTTATCTCTGAATTAAAAGTTCACCTTTTTGGCCTTCTAACAAGGCACTACTAACCCAGTAGTACTGTCTACTAACCCAGTAGTTCTAACTACTGGGTTAGTAGTAGACAGTAGTACTAGTAGTTAGCAGTAGTAGTAGTAGTAGTAGTAGTAGTAGTAGTAGTTCTAGTTAGAACTACTGGGTTAATAGAGAATACTACTGGGTTAGTAGATAGTACTACTGAGTTTGTAGTAGACAGAACTACTACTACTACTACTAACTACTAATACTACTGTCTACTACTAACCCAGTAGTACTATCTACTAACCCAGTAGTACTGGTTACTCCTTAGGTCATTTTAAGTGTACATCTGCCTCTACTGGCACCATTAACTAATAATTATTTGTTTTCTTTCTCTTAAACAGATTATATTTTCCTACAGTGGTAGCATAAAGGTGCTAAATGTTTTAAAATAACTTAACAAAGATGGCATTTTTCGTTAATATTCAGATATATGCGCTTGAAAGTTTGAATTACTTCCCTCCCACCTCTTTAGATATTTCCTGTTATGTCATTTCTAGTTTGATTATTTTGTAAGCCTTTCTAAAATCCTGCAGATTCATATTGATGTCTGTCTTGCTGTGGCGATCTTTGGGGTTCCCATGAAGTAAGTACCACCCTGAGCAGGTGAGTGTTTTCGCCTTGACATCATTAATAACTAAACGCTGTCTGTTGCTTCTCTGGAAATGTAAGCCACCAACGTAGTATTTGAAAGACGTTTGAAAGACTCCATGTTAAATTCCTCAACCTGGAAAAGATTCGCAATTAGAGGTAACACTGGTCAATTTGTCACTAGATGGCAGTGTTTCCTCTCATATTTTAACCCTTTAAAACGCCCACCCATAACTAATCTCCTCTTGTTTAATTGGTTAATATTATACTTTTGCACCCTTGTGCTTCTGTCTGTGACTAATGACGATTTAGAGTTTATATAAACAGTTTGTTATCTTAGAAGTAGAACTGCAGTCATTTCTTTGTCATTTCTGTTGATTTTCTTTTCAACATGATGTTTGCATAATATATTGGTGGGTAAAATTCTGATATTTGTATTGTGCTCTAAACTACTCCCAAATAAAACCAGATTTTGCAAAAATTAACTAAGAATAACTAAGAGCCCTACATACAACTGGCCTGTATACTGGAGGTTGGTCAGAAAGATGCACGTTTGGCATTTGCCAGAAAGATCAATGACCCAATTAAGGTGTGACATGAGGTTTTGTCGTCGCATAACAAACATGCAGGCCGTTGGCCAAAATTTGAAATGCCATGCGCAAACCTAGCTAGCAGTGGCCCACGTCAACACAGGTGTGGGTCTGCAGCATCATGCTGGGGAGCTTGGCTCAGTGCAGACTGAGCATGCTGCTAAACATGAAGCACACATGGGTGGTGCGGAAAACCTGCTTTACTCTTTTAAAAACTACAGCTCTGGAGAAACTTCGCCTTCCAAGCAAAGACCTGAAGCACGAGGCCTGCATAACACAGGAGTGGTTGAACAGTGAAACAGTGTTGGCCAAGTCAGTCCAGATCAGCTGAGGACTTGAACATTTGAAATCTGGAGTCCAGCACCATCACCCAACCAACCTGTTCAACCGGGAGCAAATCTGCCAGAAAGAACAGGAAAAAGCAAACAGTGCACACACATGCTAGAAGATGCACCCTAACTTAAAGCTGTTATTTCAGCCAAAGACTGGTGCACTAAGGACTAGTCAGAGGACACTGAGAACAAGCATTTTGAGTGGGTTTTTTTTTTTTTTGGATCTGCTGACAAATTCAATGAATTTTGAATTTTAAAAATCTGTCAATCAAGATGAATCACATGACTTTTTAATAGGGTTTTTAAAATTTTAATAAATTGTATTAGTAAAGGAACATTTTATAGCTTATGAAGCTCTAAAATTTAATAAGCTCCAAAAGACTTTGACTCTCACATGTGATCCCTAAGTGATGAGTGGCGATGCCTAGTAATTTCTTATAGTGAGTTAAAATGCCCCTAATGGCTATGATGCTTATATACTTTAAAAACATTAATGCTGTGTGTAACTACAAGAAGGCTCATGTTAACTTTAAAAATATTCTCACTGTAGAACTCATTTTTGAAATAACCCATAAGACACTTGACTGTGGAGGAGAGAAAGAAGGAAAAAATAACATTTAACAAATGACTTGAGAGGGCTGTGGGACTTTAGTTTTAGACAGAATACACACAGAACACTCAGAAACTGCAGTCACAATGATCTCCTTGTGTTCATCTATTCCTGTTCATTCCACTCCAGCAGTGTATTGCTGGTTCCTGTACTTGTAAACTGAACAGCTTTATCGACTTGTAGTAATTAGCATAAATGTTGGTAGTCTCGTGTTTTTATACACCAAGACATTCCCTTCTATTACTGTATCAATATTTTTCACAACTTTACTATTAGATGTTATTGCATTATGCATATGTTAAGGTCACGTCACAATCACGTCAAGTCTTAACTGGGTCTTGTAACCTGCTTACAAGGTTACCTCTAAATAGGAGCACACTAAATAACTAATAATTAGATACAGATGAATGCAAATCAAACATACAATCTTATTTTTAAAACTGATAGTTCCTGGCTGTTTCATGAATACAAATTGGTTCTAAGATATATCCTAGAGAAGTGCCATTCAGTCAAAGCTTGACATTACTGTCAAATATCCAAAAATAGTAACTTTACAGGTCGAACTTAATTCGCAGGCCTTTATAAATCAGATTTTTAAAACGCAAAGAAAGTGTCATACCTCATTTTCTGGACATTCACAAGGTGGACTAATTTTAGTCTCATGTTCCATCAAGAGATTGTTTAACCGGGTTCCCTAATAAATATTCCCCAATCTAATTGGTCCAGTGGTCATGAAGATTAAATTTTTTTTTTGAAAAATTACTCTCAATGCTTGTTGTTACAGGAAAAATAAACTCTGTAGTAAGTCACACTACCACATTCAAGAAGGATCAGCAAGTCAGACACAAATGCTTGAGTTTTCTTTTCCTTTTTTATAACATCATAAACATTATATTGGTAACAGTGACTAAGCTGTAGTTTTGAATATTGAATGAGTTGGATGAGACATGTTATGAACAGAACACCTTTCACAGAATACAGTGCAACCTAAGCAAAAACAATAAAAAGAAATATAAAAGAAACTTCTGTCACACACCTTTAGAAACTCAAAGCATTAAGTGCTGCCCATCATTCGGTTATTGGATATTTGTTTTAACAAAGATGTGTGTGTGGAAGGGAAAGACAGTGAAAGGACATATCATAATATAATCAAGTTCACCGTAATAATCTGCTCCAAACAGTCGAGTTTCATTGCACAGTTGTCTGTGTGACCAATACACATCTCTGTGCAAATTAAGAACAAATTAAAAGGAACAGCATTTACCCCCACCCCCCACCGCCCATGTCATTTGTCATTCTTTAAATCAAGTTCCCATATTTGCTTGTATTTGGATCACATTTTCTTTACACTCTATAGAAAAATCAGCCATCCTGTTGGCTCCCCGAGGGCAGCAGACTGATTCAGAAAAGTCCTGCGTCAAGGTTGAAACGCTTCTGGGGCGCTCTGCTCCAAGCTCTCAAAGGATGCTGTGGTGTTGAGTGTGTGGGCAGGCAGGCAGGGTGCAGGTAGAGGTTTACAGATTTGGAGGGTTGGGCATAGGAGGGTGGGAGTAGCACTCGTGTTATTAGTCCACTGGTCGCTTTTCTCCATGTTTCTTTGTAAACTCTTCTGCATTCTTAAAGAATTTTTTACGGTCTTTGGAATATTCCTCTGCTAAGTCAGCTCTCAGCGGGTGCTCTGGTTGAGGGTCATTGACAAGGGCGATGAGAGACTGGATTACTAATTTGGGAACGAAAAAAAAAAAAGCATTACTGGATGAAAAAACACAAAACTATCATCACCTACAGGAGAGAACAAGGTTTACGCTCTCCTCCATCATTTTTAAACCATATATTCTACATGGCAGAATAGGCAGAGTACTGAGAATTTACCTTGGTCAGTTTTAGTTGCTGGTTTCCAGTTTTCAGCACTTATTACTGGCAGGCAGACCTGGCCTTTCTCATCAATGTTTGGGTGGTAGATCTTTGTTTTAAAAGTAATCTTGGGAGGCTTAAAGGGGTACTCGGCAGGGAATATAATCTCAATCCGGAATGCACCTTTATCGTATGGTGGATTGTCCTGAAAGAAACAAGCAAGCACCCATTTTTAACAATTTTATTTGTTTCTGCTGAAAACAAAAGTCTGAGAAAACTCCATTCTGGAAGTGCAAACACACAATTCTGCAATTTCCTTGTCTGGCAGCCATGAAATACTGACCACCATTTCAAAAGCACAAACATCTGCATGCCAGACTATCATGAACACAAGTTCCATGAAAGTGAATCCCACCATCAATTTACCCCCAAGAAAAAACACAACCGATCACATTCCCATTGGATAGAATATGGCACAACTTGGATTCAATCTAATCCATACAGAGTATGTCTCACTATAGACACAACTGTTATTAGTGTACAACTTCAAAACCTTTTGTGACCTTGTAAGAGGGGAAGACGGCAGACCAGTGTTTAGGACTGAAACAGAAGTATTCACACACACAACAAAAACTGCAAGACCACACCCTTCAAAACACGCACTTGCCCCGATTACTGAACTCCTGGGACAGGTAGTGTTGATTCAACCACTTCTGGCTGAAACTAACCAGACAGGAATATGGGCATAACTCAAATAACAGGAGTCACTTTTAGGTCAGTGAGACTCTTCAGTAGCAAACTAAAGAACCCACAAGGGATGTTTAGAACTCCAAATACAGACAGGTTGGGCCACAGGTACATTACAAATTAATTTTACTCAAGCTCATCGAGATCTAGGTGTTTTTAGTTCTCCACTGTAAAGCTAAACTACTGTAACTGAGGTTGGGACTGCAAGTTTCTCCACCACCCCCAGCATGTTCTCCATACAAGGATTGTAGCCATGTTCACAATGGTTTATGAAGACTCCAGTAGTACAGAAATGTGAAAAATAACGCCTCCATTTACAAAAGTAAACTGTTTTTTCCCCCAAAGTATTTTTAATGAAAATGGTAAACCCAGAAACTTTCCACACAAAGTTTATGTAATATTAATGGAGTTTATAACTGTTCCATAGAACTACTAAATGAAAATAACGAAAAGGTAGATGGTAATACTTACAGGAACAATGAGCCCTTGCCAAGTCAAAATGTTTGACTCGTCAACTTGAATATTACGGAAATTTTTCATTCCAGACTTGCGAATTTCATCAAGTTCCTGTAGAAAAAAAAAAAAAAGTGTATACTTTTGAGATACAATTCCAAATACTATGACAAAACTTTACACTTAACCAGAGAACTAGTAGCTAGTTGATTACTGTCTGACTATAATAAAGCCCAATCAAACCAAAAATGATCTCTTGTCTATAATTGTGCCAATAAATACGTAGTATGACTCAATTAACCTGTCTTCCCATTACTACATGGAAAGAAACCTAACGCGGGAAAACCAATTAGACACCCATTTCTTTCACAAAGTCGCAAGTGTGTCGAAAAGTAGCATATAGGTCACGAGGCCAACGGCTTGCAAATACGCCTTGTCTCGTGTGGAAAACGCCTATCATATGGTCCTCAGGATTTCCTGTAATTAATAACTAGGACGCTTGAAATGAATAGGAAACAAAACATTAATCCATACTTTTCATTAGTCGACACATTGTCTAAAGAGATGATGATTATAAATCTGGCCTTCACTTTTCATATCTCCTTAAATTGTAAAGCTACACTTAGTCGAACACGTTAACCTACCTATGCTAGCTAAATGACTTCCTGTTTCTGTTTAACATATTTTTTGCTTGGTGACACTATCGAGAAACTGATGTAAAACAATTGTATAAAGGTTGTTAAAGTTGCAGGTTGGACAGCTAATTATTTCTCCGGTTCGTTCATAAAGCATTAACCGACAGCCAAACAACGTTAGTCGATTAACTAATTCTGAAAAGGCAGTGTCAACAGATTTAGTGAGGTTAGCTAGAGATGGCTCTTCAGCTAACTTACCCTGAGGCCATCAGTCATTTAGCTTAGCTAGGCTAGCTGGGTTAGCCACTGTGCTAAGCCAACAGTTTCTCTCAGACTAATTAGCTAGCTAACTAGATAACAGTGACAAGTGCTGTTAGCTGACTGATCTGTTTCGTTCAGCAAGGGTAAAAAGCTGATTCAGAACAGACACTGATGAGAAACACAGGACACCTCGGCTCTCTTTCTGGTGTTTGCGGCGCCTGTGCCGAAGTCTCCAGCAGGCGGGAGGGCGTCAGTCTCGTTAGCTACGCTGCTAACCAGCTAACATGGCAACTAAGCTAGCTGAACTTAGGCTAGGTGGTTAGCGTCTCTATTCTCTCATTTCTTAGACACAAGGTTAAGGAGACGAAAACAATTCCCAGTGTGTTATGTATAACGGGTCAGGCGCAACACACAAGTTTTCGTGTCCGACGTCAACATTTCAGACTGATCAGGATATTTACCTTATGAAGCCTCCTACTTGCCGCCATCTTGGATCTGCTGCTTAATTACCCACAATTCACTTGGCCTTATAACAGTGCTCAGCGGCGCGCGCGCACGAGAAAGCTTTATGGAGATGAGATCAGTGACCCTGGAAAACCCCTGAACACACTCTTACACACTCTTACACACGCTTACACACACTCTTACACACGCTTACACACACTCTTACACACGCTTACACACACTTACACACGCTTACACACTCATCAGAGGTGTGTGAGGCAGGAAATAACAAAAACAACAACAACAATAAACTATACAACACCGACTAATATAGCCCGGATACATCAAATGCAGTTTTAGTGCATCACCACAATTGTACTGCAATGCACTCCTCATATATAAAATAATAGTTATTTAACTATGAGGAAAAAGTTATAGCACATAGTTCATATTTTGGTTATTTTCCAACTATACAGATGTCTTGGTCTATGCTAGGCATGTGTTTTACTGACAGAACATGTTGGGAAAAGTCAAAACAAGTGTAGCTTCTCTACTATCATCTTTGTGTTGGACCTGAAATAAAATGTTTCTATTAAAATCCCTTGTCCATTACATTCCTAACCTTCATTTTGAGCACAGATATCTAAATTCTGTCAGAACAATTACGTTCCCTTACTTTCATACTTTGTTTTTAAAATATTCAAAATTTTAATTAGTCTGTTGTTTCACTAAATAGCAAATTCCAGCTTCAGATGTTATATGTAGATACATAGGTGAACAACACCTTGTGATTTACAGTTACGCAACCCCTTTTACTGTGTCAACATATCAGCAGGTGCCACAGTGTTGTGGAAATAAGCACTAGATGTAATTTTTGTAATATTAGGATTATTACTTTTTAATGCAGGTATTCAAATATGCACCACTCATGGCGTTGGTGCCAAAAGACTTCGGGCGTGGCAAATATTTATTTATTAATGGGCTTTTTTGATGAAAATGGTGGAGATGATTGCTAGTGGCAGTTTATAGCAATGTCAGTGTCTATGGGACTGAGCCGTCTACATCTGCCGGGCTCGTCCAGTTATCTAATAGAGTCCTACAGAGAGGAAATTGCTTACTTTAGACAGAAGCAATTAGTTTCAGTTTCCTGTTCTTCTGTCTTATTTGTAGTCAACAAATTAGAATCTTAGGTGAACAGTTATAGCAATAACTCACTTGTCTGTGGAAAGAGAGGTGATTAAAGTTAGCCAGTTAAGGCTTTATAGAGCAGCTGAAGGAAACACAATATTGTAATATTGTAGTTATATCAGTTATTTTCTCCATCCTATTTTAAATCATCCTGAAGAAGATTTATTACACATTAAAACAGAATTTTAGCCATGACTTCAAGTTCACTAGAATTGATGGACAAAACCTTTGTTATACAACACTGAAAAACAATAACACAGACATTTCATGAGCCAGTAAACTGGTGAGAATGGCCAGAAATGCACATACCAACAAAACATAACATTACATTTTCTCTTTTGGACCAGATACTACACATATTTGTCACAGAGCCTATGCCATATGCAGAATATAATAATAGTAGTAGTAGTAGTAGTAGTAGTGGTAGTAGCAGTAGTAGTAGCACTGCTAGTAGTATGTTTCTAAATAAGAAGTTATCAAAATTGGCTTTCACCAAACCAGTTATACAGTTTATCAATTAATGAGTATGGTAGTCATCAAATAATAACAGTAACACTTGAAATTATTCACTTTCTAGTGGTCTTGCTAATGACAAAAAAATAATCACCTATTTCTTATTCTCTAAACCAGTAATCGCTAATCCTCCTCCTGGAGATTTGCCTTCCTACAGGTTTCTCCTCCAACCCAAATTTAACGCATCTCATCTACACCATATTGCCAAGAGTATTCGCTCGTCTGCCTTCATACGCATATGAACTTGAGTGACATCCCAATCTTACTCCATAGGGTTTAATATGATGTTGGCCAACCCTTTGCAGCTATAACAGCTTCATCTCTTCTTGGAAGGCTTTCCACAAGGTTCAGCAGTGTGTTTATGGGAATTTTTGACCATTCTTCCAGAAGCACATTTGTGAGGTCAGACACTGATGTTGGATGAGAAGGCCTGGCTCACAGTTTCCACTCTAATTCATCCCAAAGGTGTTCTACTGGGTTCAGGTCGGGACTCTGTGCAGGCCAGTCAAGGTCTTCCACGCCAAACCCGCTCATCCATGCCTTTATGGACCTTGCTTTGTGCACTGGTGTGCAGTCATGTTGGAACAGGAAGGGGCATCCCCAAACTGTTCCCACAAAGTTGGAAGCATGAAATTGTCCTAAATCTCTTGATATGCTGAAGTATTAACAGTTCTTTTCACTGGAACTAAGGGGCAGAACCCAACTCCTGAAAAACAACCCCACACCATAATCCCCCTCCACCAAACTTCACACTTGGCACAGTGCAGTCAGACCGTACCGTCCTCCTGGCAACCGCCAAACCCAGAGACGTCCATCGGACTGCCAGACGGAGAAGCGTGATTCGTCACTCCAGAGAACACGTTTCCACTGCACTAGAGTCCAGTGGCGGCGTGCTTTACACCATTGCATCCGACGCTTGATGATGAAAGGTTTGGATGCAGCTGCTCGGCCATGGAAACCCATCCCATGAAGCTCTCTACACACTGATCTTGAGCTCATCTGAAGGCCACATGAAGTTTGGAGGTCTGTAGCGATTGGCAACCTCTGTGAACTCTGCACCTCAGCATCCGCTGACCCCGCTCTGTCATTTTACGTGGCCTAACACTTCGTGACTGAGTTGCTTCCACTCTGTTATAATACCACTGACAGATGACTGTGGAATATTTAGTAGCGAGGAAATTTCACGAATGGACTTGTTGCACAGCTGGCATCCTATCACGGCACCACGCTGGAGTTCACTGAGCTCCTGAGAGTGACTCTTTCTTTCACAAATGTTTGTAGAAGCAGTCTGCATGCCTGGGTGCTTGGTTTTATACACCTGTGTGCATGGAAGTGATTGTAACACCTGAATTAATATTTTGTGCAATATAGTGCATCTAATCAAACACTTCTGAAGACTAAAATTAAATCGATCACGTGTGGCGGATTCGTTTTTTAGCTAAATGCTGCAGGAAAGTGGATCTCCAATAGGAAGACCGCTCATCTAAAATCCACATTGATGGCTTTCATCTGTGGTTGGCATTTATTTGTTCATTTATTTATTCATTTATTTAACTCAGCGTGATTGTCAGCTTGACATAAAATGAAAGTATGAGTGCTACTATCTAACAATCACAAGGCTATTTACTGAGTTGCGCTATTACTAATAAGTATCCATGAACATGTCAGTACACACGTTTTTCGATGTCAAAGGAAAGTGTTAAGTAGAACGTTCAAATACAGATGGTTACGACAGAAGCGATACGTTTCACGAAATATAATTGTATTAATGATGCCCTATAGGTGGCGCAAGAATACGCAGTTTAAAGTCTGCCCTCCGGTAACACCGTTACAGTCCCATTTAGGCATTTCGGATCGGCAGGGTGGTACATGACGCACCGATTCGCACTGAACAATAACCCAATTTCCCCTATAAATCTTAGTGGACCAGCTCACAAGCTCACCGCGTTCTGCTTTATATTTAGCTCATAAGCTGGACAACATGTTTTAGAGCCGGAACAACACTAACCTGTGTCCCACACGGACAACAGAAGAGGGAAAGGTCCACCTAAAACTAAAACAAACGGATCCACAGGAACAACTACAAAAAAGAGTCATTTAGTTATAGGTTCATTGCAGCAAATCTATTGGAAGTTCTCACTAATAAAGCATAGTAATAAAGCAAACTTATACGACATATTAAAATATTCAAATATGATCTGAACATATGAATATATATCTAAACACCCGGAACTGTTATAACTAATGACTGGTATAATGCTTTTGGCCTACATTGTATTTTATTAACACATAAAATATATTTAATCACAACCTTATTTTAGTTCTAAATATGCAGCAAGATTCAGACTGATTGATGCCACTATAAAGACGCAATTCAGCAGCCTATGAGGTGTGGGTTAGTTTGGACACTAATAATTGTGTAAAATGTATGGAAGACACATCGGAGTTAAGATGACTGTTGACACGTTTGCGTGCAGGTAATTTTGTCAGACTGCGAAAGTAGTCAGCATTCTAGTATGGCCAGTTATGCAGGCCATACCTGACAGCGATGCATGACAACTACCTAAAGCGCTGAATTCACTGAGCAGTCCTATAATAACAGGTTTGTATTGATTTATCCGTGTGTATCCATCCATTATTGTGTTATATTCGAGATATCAGACTGTTCTGTGCACCAGCATGCGTGAGCTTTCCGGAACCATGACGATCCCATATAACCCAGCATAGGCGAAACCAAGCCTCGGGTATTTAAGCAAATCCGTGGCTCCTGGCTGACAGAGGTTTTTGTTTTTTTTTTTGCTTTTCGCCCCCTCTTTGCTGGCTTTTATTCAAATTTGGGTCAGGGGTGAGGAGTTTTCACGTCACGAGCTTGCAAGATGGCGCTCGGGGAGCTGTGAGAAGAGAAAACAGGATGGCTGTTTGAAGAGCGTCGCTCGATTTATTAAGGTATACATTTTTTTTTCCCTCATCGCCGGCGAGGTTTTCTTTCCGTGAAATGTTTACATTACAGCGTGGCTAAAATGTTTCCGCGAGACGGGCTCGAGCCTTTTCCTTCAAAAGAATCCGATCACTCAAACGCACTGGTCGCGTGCCCACGGGGGCTTCTCTCGCGGAGCTTTCCAGTGTGCCTCTCACTGGGTCGCTTTGCTTGAATAAACTGGTTTTCTTCCCCCCAGTGTTCTGGGATAATTCGAAACGCATTTCAGATTGAGCCGCTTTGAGCAGCATGTGCATTCATAAGTGCGCTGGTAAGTGCTCGGGTCAAACGCGTTTGTCCCGCTTTATACGGACGAGTCGTTTTCCCCTCGTGTTGTCTCCACATTTTCTGTTTATATTTATATTATGCTGCATGGATTCGCCAAGTGAATGATTACACATGTACTACGAGAACTCGCCACCAACTCTGGCGTTTGGTTTTTCCTTATATCTCTATGGACTCATCATTTGTTCGAGTGGAACACCTTTCGAAAGACACGTCCTGAAAAACTTGAGGTATTCCTCCGGTCTGAATCTGCGCGTTTGGGGTTTTGTCTGTATTGAGATCCGCAAATCCAAACTAAAATATTGGTTGCAGCATTGGAAAACTACGCCTTTCATTTCACATCATGCAGTTTCTATTTGCACGGGATGCATTCGCAGACCTGTCGCTACTGCTATTTCCTTTTTTGTTTTTTGGCAACGTGATTGAAAATAAAACTGGTTTTAACGGATCCAGGTTCCGTCCATTCCTTTTTTTCTTTCTCTTGGTAGGCCATGTCCCGAAAGAAAAGCGAGGTAGGAGGTGTATTTGGACAAACACAGTAACGATAAATGATGTGTCGCTAACCATAACGGAGGTTTTCCGTACGTGATTGGGTTTCTTGAATGAACACCTTCTCATGCATTTGAGCGGCCGGGGGAGGGGCCCTGCGTTACAGGGGTCCGTCTCACGGATCTATTGCCCGTCGGTACGGTCCTGGCCCTTGGTGTGTGACACTTTTTCTGAATGAGAGCGAGCCGAAAGTGTCCACCCCTCTCACGTACTGTGTCGCTTAAGGTTCCTTCCTAATAAGAGAAATGCACTTTCGATGAATGCTGCCAATGGAATTCGGAATAACGAATGCTACACGTTCTCTTCGTGTGTAATTCGTTTTGTGCTTTTATCAGGACTGATGGTTTCTTTTAATGTCACTTTGTCCAGGTCCTTTTAAGGGATTGTGAAGTTTTGGTTGAAGGATTGAGCAGCAGGATATGAACAAAGATCTTGTCAAAAGCTTGAACTGTGAGCATCATATGAACATACTTGAAGTTGTTGGTGTCCTGTGAACACTTTGATTTGTGTAGTGTATGTGGCTTCAAATATTACTTAGTTATATTATGTTTTAATTTGTCGCAAAGTTTCTTTTTCTACTTGGGATTTTAAGTTGGAGGGCCATATCTTCCATCAAGTAACATTGATCTCGAATAGGACAGAATGATTAGACTGGCACCGAACAGCAGAAACAAATATTCTAGTGCATTATTTCTATCACTGACATCCACATTTTTGCTCATTTTACCGCACGTAACTGAATGCGTCCCAGTGCACTGTGGCTCTAAGGCAAGACCCTGGGGCTCAGAGCTTGCCTACATACTTTGCATGTTTGCAGGGAGGAGAACTGTGCTTAACAAGGCCCACTGCAACACTTTCATCATGTCCTACTGCAGATCTGTGAAAACGGGCTGAATTTTTCCTGTGTTGAGGCACTATTCTAAACCGTGCTGTTTTGGGTTTTTTGTTTGTTTGTTTTTGTTTTTCTGAACTCTGTTGGACGTTTTTTTTCCTCCCCATATTGAGTTGGTTTTATCTCTAAAGAAGTGTGTTGGTTTTTTTTTTTTTGGTTTTTCTTTCCCTGAAATTCTACCCACATCATGACAAGATAGTGCTGACAAAGTGAAATTCATCTTTGTGGTTGATTGTACTTTTAAATAGCATAGATTTCGCAGAATGAAACTGATTTGATGCTGCAGTCCTCTGCAGTCAAGTATTTGAGGTTAGAAATATTGTTCGTCATTCAGGTCACAGTTTCAGACCCAGAATTCAACATACGAGAGCAGGGAAAGTAATAAAAGCCATCTGTTCGTCTCATCTTATCTAAAAGGCCATGCTGGGTTGCGAGGACATAAACACAAGCCGTCACTTCACTTAGCTAGTGTTTATTTTAATAAAGCCGAATTGTCTCTTGTTTCAGAGATCTGACGTGGACCGTCACTATAGTTGTCATTCAGTCTTTTGCCTGGCGTATTTGAGAACCTGTTGGCCTTGGTTTCTTTCTGTTTTATAGCCTGATTCATATATGTGAACTGACTAACTCCAACACTTTGGGAGCCATGTGAACTTGCAGCTAAAGAAACTTATTTGAGGCCAGTTACTTCTAAATTGCACTTAATCCAATGCACCTTTCATAACTGTAAGGCAAGTATAAAATTATTTAAGTAACTTGCAGGATCACCAATGTGTTTCTCACATATAAATTGTCTCATCGGATGTTATTACACTCATGCTCGATGGCGCTGGCTTTGAGGCGAGGCAGGGTCATTATTTGGAAGCTTAAACTCTCCATTTGTCCAGGACTAAACTCTGGTCTGTATCTTGCTTCTACTTGTTTGCTCAGATAAAAAGCAAAGGGGAGTCAGTTTTGTCTTGTACAAGTGTGCAATAAATGTGTTGGTTGCAATTCTACAGCTACTGTCATCTTTCATAAGAGCTGCAAAAGTGGTTTATAACAAAGACAATAAATCAAGGCCTCGGGCCATATGGTGCTGGATAAAGTTGTTCACAAGTCTTAATTGCATTCCTTGCCAGACCTGTTTACTAGTGCTTCCACCGGCCCCTTTTCTGCTCTTCAGCTTTTTCTGCTCACAGGCTGCAATCTCCCTGATTAGAGCAGGCGTTTCATCTCTGTGCTGGAGCAGGCTGCTCATTTTTGAGGAGGGGCAGGAATGTCCAAGGAGCAATAAAAAGACTCAGCAGCAACCTTATCAAGCTTTGTGTGTGTGTGTGTGTGTGCGCACATGCACGTGAGCAACTCCTGATAAATGCTTTTCTCAGTTTCTTAAACTTTGCCTTTGGGTTTTTGTCTCTGTGTGTGTGGTGGGGGGGGGGGGGGGTAGGAGGTTATGGATTCAGGGCTTGATGTGATGCAGAGGTTTGGCCAAACAGATGTGGTTTACGGTTATCTGTACAATCCCTAAACTCTGTTAACTCTGCTTTCTCCAGAGATGGTATCAATACCTTGGTTAGGACTGGTTTGGTGTCACAGGCAAACTAATTGAAGAGCTCTACAGAAGATGTTTTAGCTCTTTTCTGCTGATTACATTAATTAAATTAATATTAATCCGATATGTAGAGAAGCTCGAATTCTAGAAGTTTGGAGTCTCTGGATTTTGGTGATTGTACAGGTTTGATCTTTTTTGTAGTGAAATGTTTGATCATTGCATTTTAAATTTAAATGTAGGTCATAAGACATTTATGGTGTGGGCATGTTAGAAATGACTGGTTTTTGTGTGCTTGGTAAGGTTTTAGGGTTTACTTTTTTAAAGGACAACTCCAATATTTTCTGTATTTTTTTAAAAAAAATGTTTGTTTTTTTGTGGTTTTTTTTGTCATGCTGGAGTCCAATATAAAATGGTGTGTAAAAATCCTATCCCACCCTAACCATCGGCTTGGAGCTCTGATGTCTAATTTCATACTGAAATTCGTGACAACACATCCTTTGGTTATCGAATATGAATAAAATTTGTCTTACCCACTCTGACATAGAAGAGGGTCGACTTAGGTTGTTTGTGAGGTTCAGTCTTTCAGGCGCAATAAGCAAATTCGGGATGGTCCCAGGAAACAAAGATCTGAAAAGGACATCCTTAAACAATATACACATAGGCCCAGAGCAGTAAATTGGTCCCGGGCAAGTTATGAGATTACATGTGTTCTGTTCCTTATTGTACCATTTTAGATGGAAACAGCAAATGGCATAATTTTTGGGAAATATTGTTGTTTCATTTCTGGCATATTAGAGTTTCTAAAAGCAATTTGATTGTCTTGTTTTGTGCCTTGTGGAAGCCTGTGTTTAGTCTTTTTTTTTTTGCACTGTATATTCATTTTAGAAGCACACATTTCACAAAAAATAAAGCCCAACCTTATTTTAAAATGTAAATTGCAAAATTTGTCTGCAAATTACTTGCTCCCTGGTATCTGTTGGGCTACTCTTACTACAGTTTAGTCTTCTTCATTTCTTTTATGGCATGCGTACACAAAGAACCAAGCAGACCCCTGAATGAGCTATCTGTGGTTTACGTATATCACGCAGAATTCAGTGGAACGGCTGATTAAAAAGACACTGTAGTTCACACAAACGAGGCCAGCTGCATAATGATAAAGACGACGTGCTTGTCCCCTGTGAGCACTTCTGCTACGTCTCAGAGGTTCTCTGGGTGTTTCTGCTGCCTACACAGGAATCCTAATTAGGATGTAAAATTGCCTGGTTTATTTTCTATGCATATACGGCAGGTTTCTCAGACCATGATTAGCCCTAAGCCTACAATAAAAAAAAAAAAAAAAAAAAAGGCTAGACTTTAAAAAGCATTTCAGATTTGTATCAACACCGATGTTGCAGTTTAGACTTGGACCATGTGCTGGAAACTGGCCCTTAGCATTTAAGAGCTTCAGTGTCAGATAGAACCCTAAAGCAGTTGTAGTTTCAATCAACCGGAGTCCTGTAGTTTCCTTGAAGTTGACTTTAGTATTTTGCAGACAAGTCTTGTTGTCTATCGGTGGGGTAATGCTGTGTGTTTGGGTATTTTGTAAAGGGTTAGGGTTAACAACCAATAATGACACTCCAGCTGAATGGCACAACCTTTTATCTTGAGAATTGCGAGGATTCTGTAGCAAGCCAGAGCACGCTTACCCACTGGACAGGCTTTTGGGTAGGTTACCTGTTCCCACCACACCCTCGGTGATCTCTCTGGCTCAAATATCATGTCCTTCGTGCAAGCCAGCCAGAACCATCCACTGGCCTCTGCCCAACCCCCACCCTGCAACAAAGAGACCGACCCTGGAGGCTGGCATTCATGGCTGGTGGTAGAAACGTTAAGGCTCAGGAGAAGAGGTGAAAAATGTTGCAGGTTACTGTTCCAGCCTGTGGTGTTTGGACTGGTGTGTGTTAAAGCCTTTAAGCCCACAATGCCACTTTTAATGCCAGTAAAAGGGAGTTGTCTCTGGGTTCTCCACTGTCCTAGTGAAGGGCTGCAGGTAGAAGGCTTTTCTCAGTGCAGGTTTATGCTTGAAAGGTTAGTAAAGGTCATAGGATTTCAAGGAATTTTATTGGTGCCATTATAGGGCCCTGTTTGATATTTTCCCTACCTAAATGTAAAAAGGAAAAAAAACAGAAAAGGTAGACTAATACTTAGATTTAATAAACATTTTTAATTTTACATCAATTTTATTCAAAATGGTCTATGCTTGCTGAAATGTTTATACAGTTGAATGTAATACGTGTGTGTGTGTGTGTGTGTGTGTGTGTGTGTGTTTCTCCAAAGTTCTCTGTTTCTGATATTTCTTTCTATTTTTTTAGGTTTGTAGGTGCAGAAACAGAAGTTGGAAATGGAATTGCCAAATCATGCCAAACAATTGCTGCTGCAGCTGAACCAACAAAGAGCCAAAGGTTACCTGTGTGATGTGATTATTGTGGTGGAAAATGCCCTCTTCCGGGCGCACAAGAACATCCTGGCTGCCAGCAGCATTTACTTCAAGTCCCTCATCCTTCATGACAACTTGATTAACCTCGACACAGATATGGTCAACCCGTCTGTTTTTCGTCAGGTGCTAGACTTTATTTACACTGGCAAGCTTTTGTCCTCAGATCAGGCCAGCGACCACAATTTCAATGCCCTCCTAACAGCAGCAAGCTACCTCCAACTTCACGACCTGGCTGCTCTCTGCAGGAAGAAACTGAAACGCAATGGTAGATCTCTCCACAACAAACCCACAACCCCTACCAATGGAAGAGCATCGCGGAACCAAAGGTTGTCCTCCACACCACTCCCCCCAAGCCAAATTTCAGGGTTTAAAGATGACGAAAAAACAAAGAGGCATGAGGAGCTACTCAAAGAGGAGCTGTCGGAGGACGAGGCTTTTGTCAGGAAAGCCCACTGCATGAGCTCAGCTAACTCCCTCAGTCCGTCGACCAGTAAGAATGGGGGCGGTGGCGGTCTTCTGGAGCTAGGCCTGGATCTGTCCAAGAAAAGCCCTTCAGGGAGTACAGCCACCGAGGAAGTCAGTCCCAGCAGCATCCCGCAAGAATCGCCTCAGTCTGCCTCAGAATCCACTGCCAACAGTGCCTCCTTCGATGAGATAACCACCAACCCACAGAACCTTGCTGGTGGAGAGCCTATGGAACTAGCTGAAAGTGGGGAATGCGAGGAGAACCAGCGCCCTCCAGACTCCGAGCAACACAAAAGCTCCCGCCAGGGGACCCGGTCGAGGCGGCAGGCCAAGGGCGAGGGCCACAAAGGAGAAGATGGGGCACGGGCTGCCTTGCCCAATGGAGTCGCCAAGAGGCTGAAAGTGGCCGGAGGGGGCGCCACCTCGGAACAGACGTTCCAGTGTAAGGAAGAGGAGGAGGGCTTGGAGAATGGGCAGGAGCAGAGCGAGGAGAGCGGTCAGAGCGAGACTGAAGGCGGGCGCGGCAGCGCCAACTACATGTACCGGCAGGAGGGCTTTGAGCCTGCCCTCGGCGACAACCTCTACGTGTGCATTCCGTGTGGCAAAGGTTTCCCCAGCTCCGAGGAGCTGAATGCCCATGTGGAGACCCACACGGAGGAGGAGCTGTACATCAAAGAGGAGGAAGACGACACCTACCCCAAGGAGGACGAGGGCGAGGCCGAGGACCTGTCGTCGCAGGCGGCACAGGCGCACGGCGTCGAGTCGCGCCGCTTCTCCTGCACCGTGTGCAACAAGAGCTACAAGGACCCGGCCACGCTGAGGCAGCACGAGAAGACACACTGGCTCACGCGCCCCTTCCCCTGCAACATCTGTGGCAAGATGTTCACGCAGCGCGGCACCATGACGCGCCACATGCGTAGCCACCTGGGCCTGAAGCCCTTTGCGTGCGAGGAGTGCGGCATGCGCTTCACACGCCAGTACCGCCTCACTGAGCACATGCGCGTGCACTCGGGCGAGAAGCCCTACGAATGTCAGCTCTGCGGGGGCAAGTTCACGCAGCAGCGCAACCTTATCAGCCACCTGCGGATGCACACGTCCCCATCATAAAGCCAAAGACACTCGGGACAAGACACCTGCAGCTAAAAGATTTCAGTACAACGCACACCTCTTTTTCTGTGAAGATGATTGCTGGCTGAGTGACCCAAAGGAGGCCTAACTTCCATCTTGAGAGACAGGAGTAGCAGTTTCAAACAAGTCCCAACAGTTGAAACAGTCATTTTCTCAAAAAATTGGTATGTTTTGGTTTTTTTTTGTTGTTTTTTTTTCGCTTTTTTTGTTTTGTTTTTTGCATGTACGATTAGGGTACTAATGCTGTTTCTTGCTTGGGATTGCCAGACCACTACAAACCAGTCTATGCATTGGTTTCATTATGTCTTGGTCCATTTGGTCTGAATAACTATTTATATATCCCAAAAATACTTTCTTTTTGGTCCTTCAAACGAGGGTTCTGAAGATGCATCACAGAATGTGTTCTACACGATTAAGCCTCTAATTGTCATATCCTGAAATTGCATTTTTAAAGATGATTTTAAAGGATGATTTAAATTTACTGGTTATGACAAATTAGTGTTAAGTCTCAAGGAAAGTGTTGCAAGACATGCCAAGTGGCTTGTTTGCTGTCTTTTATAGTGGTATTTCAGGAAAGCTTTGCGTATACAACCAAACACATTCAAGATTTCTAGACTGTACCATGTGCCCACTGGCTGTGTCTAGATGTAGATGGGGAACAGGGTCCAACCGATCTTTCATACTATAGTGAACACAGTTCCTCAATCTGATACAGCTTTAGCTATAATTGCTGCATTAAACGTACAGATATGTTGAAGCTTTTGTGGTGGCCCTCATGGTACATGGTGAACTTATGATGGACCATTTGCTGGTTATGCTTTTCAGCTGTGGCTGAAAAGTGGGCGGAGTCAAACAGACCCTGCCGCGTTCCTTCCGCACCCTTGGGCGTGGATGTCCTTTTAAGCTGTGTTGTTTACTCATATAATATATAGGGGTTTACTCTCAAAGAAAAGCCAAAATGAATGGTTCTTGTTTTTAGATAACTTATTGTTATGTTTCTGTGAATGTTAAAACTGGAAGTCCTTTAGGTGACTTTGGAAGGGGCAGGACAGTGAGGTGTCTTGGGTGATGGGTTGGGGTAGGGTTGGTTTTAGTGAATGTTGAACTTCTACATTTTGTTGGTACTATTTCAGTTTCGTCTGTAGGTTTTCCCTTCACTGAATAGGCAAGTCTATTTTTATAGACTTGTCGCATTGCTACCTCTTAATTATTAAGAACAATACATTCATTGATGGAAATAATGGGGTTTTTAAATATAGATGTATAAAGTTTGTTGAGGCTTTCAAAATAGTTCTAACCTGCCCATCTTTCAACAAAGGTTTAAAGTTTTACAAAGTTTTAAACATATTAAAGTAGGAGCTAGCTTGTTAAACGCATGTATTTAAGGTATTAAAAGTTTTATGTCAGTGAAATCCAAAGAGAAAATTAATACTGAGGGGGAATAATGGCTTACCAACAAACTTTTCCTGTAGAATATCCCTACCAAAGTTTAGATGAATTATGGACAATAACATTACAGGAGAAAGGGTTTTTTTGTTTTTTTTGTTTTTTTTACCCCCTCCCTTTTAATTTTTCAAAAAGAGCAATGTTGTGGAATGTTGGTTCATACTGGACACTGTACTTAAAAACCAGTGAACTTCTGTTGATTGTTGGGCGGGTGTCTACAGTAGTGCATTTGAATTGCTTTGTCATTACGTTTGACTTCAGAAGACGAAGGACTTCAGAAGGACTAATTTATTTTAGATTAGACCAAAAGGAAAAAAGGAAAGCTGTATGAATGGGTAGAGAATGTTGTAGACTGTCACATGTCCACCGTACCTGGGAAGCTCTTTCAGTGAGGCGTGCTTCTTCCGTGTGTATTCAAGCTTTCGGCCTGTATCGATGGCCAGCTGAGAAGCGCTTCACACAGTCACTGATGCCGTTTGGTCAGCTGGTGAGGGGTCTTCGGCTTCCTTGCATGGTTCAACAAAACGCATGGAGGTTATTCATAAGTGCTGATATTAGTCTTAGCTTACTGAAGGGGGGCAGTGTTGTATTGACAAAGCAGACACGGGTAAAGCTGTTTTCTCCACCGCTGACACTTTTGATGCTGTGTTGCATAATTCATTCCGGTTTAGTTGATTCAAAGACAATTTTGATTTCAGTCACATTCCATATGTGGTTCTTTGTCTCTTCAGTGCAAGTCTAAGTCATTCCCTTCTGGTTTAGTCTGTTCTGGTTCTTTCTCCTGAGTCCGGTATGAGTTACTGATGACCACGGTGTGAAGCTGTAGGCATTCTGTACTGCTCAGTGCTGTTTACTGATCTTTTTCCTGGAATTCTTTTGTCCGAGTCCATCCCTCCAGGCACATTAACTGACCTGATCCAAGTACATACACTGGAGACAATTCTGGATTTTTATTGTTGGAGGAAATTGAAGCTCAGTTAATCACTGGCCATTATCAGATATCTCTATAGACCTCTTTATTTTCAGTGGGATAGTTTATAGGCCATTTTGTCAAAGGTTTAGCTCATGGGTTTGAACTGCTTTGCTCATATCATAGACAGTACTATCATGGCTAATAGTACTTTTTTCTTGGACGTGAATTAAGGCCTAAATTTCAGTGCCAATGGTGAGTCACAATTGGAAATTCTTTTTATCCTAGGGTTAGGCACAGTCTGGGGAAACTAGCCGTCAGAGTGGTTCACGTCTTCTTTTAATAGTGAGATCAAACTTGCGTCCATGTGTAAAACAAATTCATTAAACATCTCGTGAAGGTGAAACTGTCAAAATATCTGGATTCGCTTCCAGGGTTGATGTACTCATATCGACTCGAGGGGCTCTTGTTTTGGGCTCCTTGCCTTCTCTGTGGACTGCATTGGATTTCGGTGGGGGGGTCGCCATTGATCTTGTGTGTACATATCAGCACTTAATCAATGTCGTGTCAGTGTCAGAAGAGAGATGTGTTGGTAAGGTGTTTTTGTCCGGATCCAAGCATTTGGGGCTAAAAAAAAAAAAAAAAACGTAAAGAGCCGTAAAGGGAGGACAGAAGTTTCAAACTGTGACAATAATTCTTCAGACTTCAGGGACAGTTCTGCATATTTTGAAATGTGGAACTTTCAACTACATTTGTAAGACTGTGTCAATACTGCGTCGATTTCTGTATTTTAATGATAAAAAAGCAAAACCTTAGTTTCCTAAGAAATAGATTTTAAGAGAGAGTGTTCCCATTTCAAATAACGCCTTCAAAAAAGTGGGTATGTGGAGGGAGGAAAAAAAACACAAAAAAAGATGTACATGAAAATTTTACTTTTCATTTCCAGAGTGTTTTAGAACAAAAAAAAAACCCAGTTGTAAGCATAAAGTGTATAAACGTAAGATAAAGCTCATACCCAAATCTTCAGACTATTTTCTAAACCAAAGCACACTGAATGATTGACAGCTCGTCTGACCTAAAGATACTTGTGTATAATAGCTCACTGTTTACATGTACCCTTACAGTCTCTGACCTCAGGCGAGGAGAGGCCTGTTTCAGCATGTTTCGTTTAGGTGTTTGTCTTAAAACTGAAAGCAAAACAGAAAAAAGCCGAACTCTGATTTGCGTGTCTTACCTTATGGAAGTAGGTGCATGTTGTGAAATGTCTTGGGAGACATGGCCCTCAGTCAGCTGCTAGATTTATGATCATGTCCAACCACTCTTAGGTCGGCCTGCGTTATACGCTGCGGGAGAAGGGGGGTGTTTGGTGTTAATACATTTGAAAGTCATTTCTTTTAGTGTCGGGATGTTTTTTGTTTTGTTTGTTTGTTTGTTTTTAGTCTGCTGCTTCATTATTTTAAAGGTGTAAATAAGCATAAATACAACATACACAGTTTACCTCAGACTAAGCCATTTAGGGGTTTTACTCGTCATGTTTTTTGTTTTGGGGGGGTGGAGCTGTCTCACTTTCTCTCATCTGCTGTTCGTTTTCTTGTGATTGATTGATTGATTGGTTTTTGAGCAGGCTCTTGTGGATGAGAGAAGAAACTTCAGTATGATGAGCCTCTCCTCCAGCAACACTGGTGCAAACACTTGTTGACGGTGTTCACTTTTTCTTTTTAAATCAAATGTCTATTATCAGTGCTGAATGTATTTATTTTTGACCCTGTTTCCACTTTTGTTAGGGTTATCTTCGGGTGAGACAAGGTGTTTTCAGGGTCTTAATTTTATTGCTTTGATTACACTGAGGAAAAAAGACACAAACCAAACTGTTCTCAGACCTGTGAGGAATGTACCGGTCCCTTGAAGAGTTGGAGAGCGGGTTTGCTCTTGCTGATCCTTCTCTCTCAAAGCATCCCTGCTCCCCAGATCTTGTGATGTTTTCCTATATTGAAGGCATTTTTTCTTTCTTCATTTATACGCCTATCTGTGTGCTCCTGTTTGTCGATACAGTGCAGGACCTTTTAGAATTCTGTGAGAGGCACTCAATGTTTGATTTTTTTTTTTTACTGAAAGCAGAGGTGTTGTCATGCTCTCATAGTTCAAGGCTCCAAACGGATCCCTTTTTTTCCCCCTACCTGGTGGGGGGGTGTGTCTAGCTGGGTCCATACCTGGTGGGGGGCGGGGTGTCTAGGTGGGTCCTATTTCCAAATGACCAATAAAGCCAAAGCTTTTGTAAGAATGAACTCTTCTATGCTTACCTCCTACACCTCCTCAGTCAGTCAAGGATGGGGCATGCCGACGCGTCGTGATTCGAGTCGGAGTGTCTTCAAGCTTTATAAAATGCACTTTTCGGTGAGGCCCCTTCAGCATTCCTTCTCGACCAGGAGAGCGAATGTTTCCTTATAATTACCACTTGATTAAACTAACATTAGTTTCAAAGCTTTAAGTGAATTCAAAGATTAGGGACCAGAGAAGAAGAATCTTCCATGTGCTGCTATAACGTAGTCCGTCACGACAGGGCTGCGCTTCCTGTGTAGTGTCACAAACATACTTGCATTGCTAAGTGTTAACCCACCGCTCAGACCTCACCTTACCAAACCAACCTAAACCAAAGGCGTGTTTGCAAGTGTGTGCAGAGCAGGTGGACTCTCTCTCTGCGGCCTGGCTGAAGGCTGCACTAGTTGTGTCTCTGTATTTGTACTGCCTGCTGAGCTGCCAGTATGTTGATCACTATTTATTCACTTCCTCCCCACGGTCTTCATATGCCTGTCTGTCTCTCGTATTTCTGCTGGTGAGTCTGCAGACCGGAAGGAACGTGTCCATCCGGGTGGGGGAATGTTTCACACATGCAGTCATACTTGCATGCAAAAATACTTGCATGCATGTGCACGTGTTCATGCAGAACATCAGTGTTGGCCGGCTGCATTAAGCAGATCATGATTGCGGCATTACCCAAAGAACACTCTACATTGTGTTAATGAACCTGTCCCTCGTAAGTGTTTGTGTACCTCACAAGAGTGAACGCAAGTTACCTTGGCAATTATTAGTTCATATTACTGTGGGGGTTTTTGTGTGTGCGTGCGTGTGTGTGTGGTGGGGTGTGGGTTTTTTGTTTTTTTTTAAAGCCTTGAACATGGCTTGCTGGCAACACCATGGTTTCACGTTTCAGTTCCTCAGAGAGCTTGTATTCAGGGCAGAGCTACACGAAGCTTGCAGCTCAATTTCTGTCATGTGAATAGAATACGATGTACAGAGGTGATCTCATCTCAACTTTCACAGTCTTTACAGTCTTAATGTACAGCTATGAGAAGTCATTTTAGAATCTTTTCATTAAACTCTTGATCAAAATTGCCCATGTGTGAGTATCCTTCTGTGTAGCGATTTTCATATATTTATTTTCTGTCTGGTTGTACCATATTGCTTGTGCATTTGTTTCTCTTAACTACGTGTAAACCAGCTGCAGTTGTGCTTCCTGTAAGTCCTGAGTACCCAGTGGGCTGCGTTGCAGTGTTTTTGGAGTGTGGGCTGAACGGGTGAGTGTGAGGGTCACCGGTGATTGATGAGGAGCAGGAGAGAGGGAGCCCGCCCCAACCAGTCCTGGCACAATTCTCCGCCTGCCATCTGGGAGCCCCCGTGCGGCCTCCACCAATGAGAGGCTGCCCCTCGCTCTTGCACCAGCCATGTTCGTTTTCAGTCCGAGCCGCTATCCTTCAGGCTCTTTGGCCCATTTCGACCCCCCCAAACCCCCCCCCCCCGCCCTTTGTCTCCCCCTGGGCCTGCCAGTGTGTGTCAAGAGGCCAGTGAGCACCTCCCTACCCCAGGGGAATACAGGGTTGGCATTTTTATGGCCCTTGTGCCGCCGATTCCACGAGGCCATTTAGCCCCGCCTCAAGTGGTGTCACATGCCAAATGACCCTGAATGGGGTCAGTTTCAGGCACAATGAGCTGTATGTTGATGCGGCCTCCCCCACTCTCCTCCGTCTGCTAAGTATAGATTAACTATAGTCACATCTGTGAGGAGGCCAAAACGCATGGAGGTCTGTTAGCACGGCCCTGAATGCATGAAAGGCAATTCAGCGGTCAGATGCCCCTGATGCGTTGACACCCCCCTGCCTGCCCTTTTCATAAATTTGGCATCTGCTGCCTCATGCAAATTTGCACTTCAGATTTTGAAACGGGCAAGCTTGCCAGGGGTGCCACAGCTGATCGCTCAACACTTTCAGAAAGCAGAGGTGTTCGTGTTCCCCACACCACCCATGCAAGTTCAGAACCTGCGTCCACGCTGTCCAATAGTTCCTTTCAGCCTGTTTAGCTGGCCTTGCATAAAAAAAAGTGAGTTTTTTTTTTCTTGTTCTCTTTAACCAGCAGTGTTGGAGCAGGTCTCTGCCCCATCACCACAGCAGCTGCCTCTCAGACCCTGGATTAATTCAAAAGACGGGGGGGAGGGGGGTGGGAGATAACATGTGAGCCCGTCCAGCAGTATTGAATCTATTCTTCTCCTTTCATTCTCCCCTCCTGCACTGGGCTGAATGTAACGGCCCAGTCTGCCTAGGCCGACGGCAAGAGCCCCAAAGAACTCGCACTACAGGTGGCTGGTACAAGGAGGCTGCACAGATACCATATTGATCCTTTCACATGGAACAGTACAGCAGCTCGGGGAGAGGGAGGGAAAGGAGTCCTCCCTCCTCGGCCTTGCGCCCATGGCACCACACAAAAACAGGCTTTAGAGCTCAGTATAATGGACTCTTTTCTCGAGCTGTAGAGACCAGGCCACAAAAGACTGGGCAAGAGAGAGAAAGATTCAAAGTGAAATCTGACATCTGTTTTTTTTTTTCCCCCCCCCGCCCGCTCACTCACTCTCGCTCTCTTTCACAATCTTCCTCTCCAGTCTCTGCTATACCAGACGCGGCATTGCTAGATGTGGCAATGCAACACACACAAAAAAAAACCCTCTTGATTCTGTTTTTTAAGGTGGCTGGAAAAGAATTTTGGAATTAACTGAGTCTTAAGAGCCGTTTCAACTGGGTTTTATGCTTTGCTGTACGTGGACTGACCTTATGGAAAAGGCTGACAGAACTTGGTGAAATCATGACCTTTATTTAACCCATAATGCAAAAGTGCCAGTAATTGTGAAATAAGTCCATCTTCATTATATGATGCACGTTATAGCAATTGTGCCTCTGTGATTATGTTAACAGCCTTTGTTTGTTAAATGCTGTAAGTGTATTTGGTTTAGTGGTAACAAGTGTTCTAGTGCAAAAATTCCAATCAAAGGCTATAGACTGCATTTGATTAGCATTAATGGGTCACTGAGACAAAGTTCCTGCTCCCCAGAGCTGAGTGTATGCAGATTTAGAGTGGGTTCAATAGCAAAGCGACCCTAACGCGCACGCACACTCTTGTGCTGCATCCAAATTCACTAGCACCCTTAGCCCCATTCATCACTGTCAGTTTGTATTAGCTGTGTTGGGAGAGAGCAGGCTATGCGATAAACCTCATACCCCCACATGGCTCCTGTTTTCCTGGGCTTGAGGTAATTAGGAGGACAGCAGTCAGAAGAGATTCACAGCACCAAGATTCCAGGAATACTCCAGGATTCCAGGAATACTGCCCCAGACCAGGATCACCACTGTCCGAATGCTATCTGGGGGTTTTCACCTCATAATCCCACTCACCTGTAATCACATCTCTACTTTTGCATGCATTTCTGTATGATTTGCACCCCACCACACACACACCATGTAGTGCTCCAGTTTCTCAGCTATCTGTTAAGGAGGAAGAGATTCACACCCGCATCCACTTAAAGCAATTAGCTAACTGGAGTCCAAGCCGTTTATGTGCTCAGATTGTGCTGCATGCTAATAGACCTCTCAGAAACGACGTGTAGCTGAAAGCGCCTTCTCACAAAACCTTAAAGCTTCTGATCTTGAAGCTCACTTTAAAAAGGGCTAACGTGAGCAGTCCGTTAATGGAAAGCTGACGCCCTCTTCTGCTCTCTGTAGTTGGAGGGTTAACCCACAGTACACTGAGCTCATATACTGTGTAATACTCTTAACAGTGACCTCTTGTGTATTTAGCATGTGTGAATAGCAGAAGTATGGCAAAGTGCTACAATATCCAAAACACAACCACAAATTTGATGCATTAGGTTGCATTACTGTGCAATGAAAGGTGGTCTGTAACAGTACGGGAAAGGATGTGAGGATGCGTATGGTCTGTTCTGCAGCGCGGCAAGCATCTCGGAGAGGGTCACTGAAAGGACTGTCAAAGATGCAGGCGTGTGCGCATGTCTGCGATTGGGGGCAGTGCTTTCTGAAAATTGCCCTGTCGTGAATGAATGGGTCATGTTTGAGGAGGAAATCATTGGCAAAACCTTTTACTGCCGTCCCCCCACCCCCTTGTGGCTGAGCTGAAGGAATCGGTTGCTATGGCAATCCAGTATTTGGCCTAATGTATGGATGGAAGTGGAATTCCAGTACACACTGTGGGCTCTGAGAGGATATCTCCTGTAGGAGGGGCGGTTCTCTCTCTCTCCGCTCCAAATCCGGGGCTGAAACACCACTCAAAGGCTCCCCTCTGACCATGGTACGTGTACTGGATTGAGGATGAATAGAGCGAGCGAGCAGGAGGGAGGGAGAAGAGCTGGTATTTGGAGACTAGAAGGTATGTGTTTGGGGGGGTGGATGGCTGCTTGAGGTGCATTAATGAGTTCTCTGGTGTTTAACGGGGGAAACTCCGCTGAGGGGGCAGCTCTTCCTCGTATGGATTACCTCAGCATTTCTCCACCACACTACATCTTCACTCCATTAATATTTCAGTGTAAGACCCAGTGTCCAAATAGCCTTCTGTGGCTATGACAGACTGGGCAGGAGCCGGTTTTCACAACAGCTATGATCTCTCATTGCTACACAGTATAACACTCTCAATTTCATTATACAGATACAAAATACCCCCCAAAAAAACCTTTTTTTCTTTTATGTTTAAATTAAAAATGCTTTTGATATGTACATGTGCTGTGGTATTCATTCACATTTTTCAAGCGAGACCTTAAAACTGTGCTTTCCCATGACTTATAATCGCATAAAGCAGCACTTGTCAAACGCTTTCGCATTGAGCAGCTCTGTGCTTGGCTGCAGTGTCTCACCAGACATTAACAGTCCAAACAGGGCAACAGCTTTCAAACACAGTAGTCATGTAGTAGAATCTAGTAGAGTATATATGTCAGTATAGATGTCTCTGGATCCTTTACTGAAAACATCCTCATTCACAATCCTTTGTCAGACTTTACTGATTTTATTTTTCCTGTCAGCAACCTACATAAACCTACACCTGCCCAATAAGGTCAGTGCAACCACAGCATCAGTTTTAATAAGGTCGAGCGGGGGGTGTGTGTGGTTTACTCTCTATCGTGTTAACTGTTAACAGTAAGTAGATTTCACATTAGCATACAAAACCTTTAAAAGGTTTCAGAGTTTCTAACAAAAAATAACAACCCACACCTTTCTTTCAACTCTTTGTATTTCGTTGGACAAACATGAACACATTGCTGGGATTTCAATCTGGAACGGAGTACAATTTCTAGCATAGGGGCACTGCACATGCTGAGTGGTGACCAGACCCCTGTTCTTCACGCCCTCAACCCTTGGTAAGGTCACACAGAACTTTGGCCCCGGGTCCATAGCGCAACAGCTAGTGAGCTCACGAAAAAAGAGAAGCTGTGTCTCAAATCCCCTTTCCATTTGGTATGTAACGCAACCCAAAAAAAAAACCACGGCGACAGTTAACATGAAGGTTACTGCGCAGCAGTGTCTCACACCCCACAAACAAATGAAACACAGCGCAACAGCTGCAGAAGGCAACGATAAACCATAAACAGACCTACTGTTATATTAAGACTTTAAAAATCCTTAAGTGCAGGATCATAGATTATCATTCAGCGTTTCTCTCACATATAAGACATATTATATACACACACACGGTTCACTAGACTATTTTTGCTATACTAAAATTGTTTACTGATTATTGAATAATACCTTTTAAAAGAAAATTATTTAACAGACTAATGGATTGAATGAATTCTAACGCAGACGTGTGGGTAAACTCTCTGAAATAACCTTTAAATAAAGTGAAGCTGGTTGTCTTTGCAGACTTCCACCGGGCAGTCACCCGGCATACAGGCTAATGGTTCAGATCCTTTTAGCCACCCAAAGGTTTCTCTGTGATTACACCACCACAAGATCATACAAATACATGCAGAAATATTGCAATTACACATGTCATTCAGATACCACCACCATCTGAACCGAAGCACAATTAAAACACTTAAAAAAGAAAAGAATGGAAAAACAACACCATTGGTTTAGTTTCCCTTTAAGGTTACATGTACAGTGCACCGTTTGCAGCACAAACACGACCAACCTGCACAGGTCGACATATTGCATAACAGCCAATCAGCAGGGGCACACACATACAGTACTAGTAGTGCCAGGTCAAGTGATGGCTTCCTGGGTTAGACGAGCAGAAACCCAGCCCTGAATTTCAAAGTAGATTAGAATACATTGTTAGGTGCAAAAAAAATGGAATGTTACCAACAAACTAGAAGGAAAAAACAAACAAACAAACACGACCACATGTGACTGCATACATTATTCTGAGGAACAGTTTACAGAGAGAGAACAGACACTCGGGCGACTACAGGGGCCCCGTGCTGGCAGGAGGAAACTACTGATCTGGACTTCGCAATTACCTCTGCCGTGACGGGGCCTGTGAATTATTAAAATCTATAAAGTGCTTGTCCTTGCGGATGCTAATCGAACTAATATGGCTGTTGACGTCAGACAGAAGGCTGTGGCTATCCGGCGCGGAAGCTGGAGACGACCCGGAGCGGGAGAGGGGCGCGTGTCTCAGTAGGGGATCTGGTTTTGGTAATACTGCAGCATGTCATACGTTTTGCTCCTGAAACACGGAAACAGAAGGTGGGGAGGGGGGGGATGGATTACAAGCAGCTCTGAGCTTAAAAAACAACCCAGGATATGGCTATCGACATGGCTATTGACTTACAGAATACATGACCACAACACGTGACCATGATTTTGGCTGTCTAAGGCATTTTGGATATCAAATCAAAAAGCATCGTAAAAAAAACAGCAGGCTGAGAGATGAGAAAGCGATGTTACGCTGGGTTTGAGGGCCAAAGCGGAGAACCAAGAAACCCGGTAAAACGCTGCATACGCACCTGCTACTGAGGAAACAGCGCTCGATGACTTTGATGATGAACGCTGCTGCCTCCTTTTCACTCATGTTGGGGTTGAACCTTTGCCTGTTGGACACAAACGACAGAACTCTGAAGAGGGTGTGAGGGCTCGCGGCCATCCAAACCCCAAAAACGGACATCAGTCGGGTGTGTCTCAAAACAACCGGACTTGTAACATACTTGAGCAGTTTTATGGTCTGTCCCCTAAAGCACGGAAGGCCAGTGTCCAGCATCAAGGTCACCAAGGATACTACAGCATCCATATACGGCCTGAGAGAGAGAGACTTCAGTTAAAGAGAAGAAACAATAGCTCTTCTATACACACTAACATGCGTGTGCCCTCAGGCCTTGAGCACGGCTCTAAAACATTTCCGCGTGGCCCGTCTCACCTTACTGCGAGGTAGCCGCGCACGCACATCTCCATGAACCATTTAAAGGGTGTGGCCTCCATTTTCCCGCCCATAATCATCACCATCTCGTCGGTCAGTTTGATGTCTGGCTCCCAGCCTAGGTTCCCGCCAGGAGAGCTCTCGAACATGAAGCCAAAATCTACAGCCCCGGACCGAACAAACACCGCACGTTACTCCTGTTACACGTCCATACTGGAACATGCAAACAGTCAGTTACTCTTGGTGTGCAGTTATTACTGCACCTGAAGCAACCTTGAAACCTGTTGCAAGAAAAATGCTTCCGCTTTTACATATACTGTGTGTGTGTGTGTGTGTGTAAGCATGCATGCATCAGCTTGTATTGAAAGCTAGAGAGTCCGTTGGCCCATTCTGTTTTGGGCCCGCCAAAACAGAATGGATTGTGATGTGTACATGGGTGGTGTTGCGGGTGGTGTTATAGGTGGAGATGTGGGTGGTGTTGGGTGTTGCAGGTACACCCAGCAGTGTTGCTGCAGGTGGTGGTGGTGTGGGTGGTGTTGCGGGCGGTGGTGCGGTCTAACCAATATGGATGAGGTGTCCTTTGCTGTCCAGCATGATGTTGCCGTTGTGACGATCTTTGATCTGCAGCAGGAACAGCAGTAGACTGTAGGCGGCCATGCTGCGGATGAAGTTATACCGCGCCTGGTGGAGCAGAGGGGACAGACCACACGTCAGCACCACCCACCACACGTCAGCACCACCCACCAGGGCACAGACCTCCACACAACCAAAATAATTCAAATTCTTCAAAGGGAGAGTTCGTTTCATTTTGCAGATAATTTCAGTGAGCAGAGCTGAAACGCATGTCACCTTCTGGAAGGCCAGAGTGGACTCGTCCCCGTACCGGTTCCTAAAGTAGTCGTACATGCCAAAGTCGGTCTGCCTGCCTAGCTGGTCACGGGACTTGCAGTCAGGGATGCACTCAATCACACCGCACTTGGGTAAAAACAAAAAAAACATGCATTTTATGCATATTCACTTTGTTTAATTCCATTTATTCTTCAATTCCTTCAGGAGCTCAAAAGCTCAAAATATAGGAGAGGTTTCGACTGCACTAAGCAAAGGAAATCCAATCCAGACCATTAACACACCGAACCACTCGGTTCCGAGGATGGCGTGCATCGTGCCTGACAGCGAGTGCTCATGATGAGTAGCACACGAGGCGTATAACTCACCCCGGGGGCTGTGGCTACCACTCTGTAGGGGAACACGAACAGGTCCAGCCCCACCAGCTGGAAAATGTTCTTAAACAATCCGATGATCTGCAACGCCAGCATGTCCTAGCACAAGGGACACAGAGGGGTGGCCTTTACTGGGACGTTCCTTGTGGCTGAAGTGAGGCCCTCTGAACTTTTCGAGCAAACCTGACCTGTCTGCAGTCGTCTCCCACTTTAAAGATGGCTGCCTGCCAGCAGACTTCCCGAGCGCTCTCCGAGCTGCTGTCGCCGTTTTCCGAGGAGTCGGAGCTGCGGCGCATACCTGCAATGGGCCAGAAAGAAACCCAGACTCCTTCAGTTCCACGTCGGTAGAAGCAGGGCGATGATCAATTTTCCATTTTCCATTATTCACGCATAACTTCCATTAAGGATACTTTAAATAAAGGTGTTAAATCACTGACGAAAGTTTGTTTTGGACTGCAAGCATCTTTCCAGACCAAAATGCCCACTGCTTGCATCAACAATATTTTAAGCTCAGTGGCAAAATAAAGTGGCCAAGGAACAATCACTGGAACATTTATAATCTCACAGTTCCAAATCCCAATCCCCTATTCCCAATCCTAATCCTCCTTTTCCCAACCTGGGCACATTTTAAAGATAATATGAAAAAAAGAAACTGGTATCAAAATATCAACCATAAGAGCCAATATAGTTAACGTGTCTCTGAGAAGGGTTCTTGTGTTAACAGGGGTATTAAGTAGCAGTCCTAAAACCTTTACGTACGTTTTTGACCATCAGCATAACCATAATGTTCAAATTTATGATCATCTCAGCTCAGTACACAAAAGGAAAGAGGAAGTCAGTCACTACACACCTTCTTTCTCCAGTTCACTCACTCCACATCTCTTGACTTTGAACTTTGCGAGATAAGGAGCTTTGGCGGCACTGCAAAACACAAACACGTGAATAAGAAGGCAACCGATTAGTGGGCCACAATCACTGGTGCTATAATCAGCTGTAGTGGTACATAAATGATGCATGACTGCACGCTATAGTCAGCGTTTCACACACATCGCACCTCTGCATAGGAGTGCCAGACTTGTAGTCGATATCCAAAACAATGGCTTCAGGGTTGCTTGGTAAGTAGCAGCCTGGGAGAGTAGAAGGAACAAAAACAGACCACGGACTGACATGAGAACAAGTCGGGGATGGCGAAGAAGGGGAATGAAGGGAATCCACGAGGAAAACACTCCGAGGTTTTTGTTGTGGAAGGTTACGGCGGTCCACTGACCTGGCTGGACTTTAATCTCGGACAAGGCTTTGAGACAAGCTCGCTTCCTCTCCTCGCCTTTGGGGACAGGTCTGGCCAGATGAACCCAACAGAACACAGCCACGTTATTAACGGAGAACAGAAGGATGGCATTAGAGGAGTTCAATCGTCAACGTACTTAATGATGGCGGAGACGTTGGTGATCTTGTTGAAGAAGTCAAACTCGCGCTGGTAGAAATCTTTGGCTGGGCCTGACAGGGACCCTATGATCTCCTCCATCATCTGCTCCAGCAGATCTCCAATGTCCGCTGGAGAACCAGGACAGAGGACAAGAAGCAAAAGAAAAACAACCCTTTAACTTCCATGAATGTTCTACAGCACCTACAGTGCCAGTAAAGACCCACTATGGGCTTGAGACCTCAGTCTCACTGCTGGGAAGTTGGGAACTGACAGTGGTCCACGGAGCACAAAGGATTATTTCACCCCAAAAATTAACTGATTGAACAATACTAATGTTGAAAGAATGGTTGCAGTGGTTTGCTGAGATCTTGTTAATGTGTACTGAATGCTTTGCAAGCAGTTATCTGTCCCATCGAAGAAGCTTTCCACTTTGTGCTCTGCACTTACGATCTTTCTGGTGACCCTCCTCATCCACGTAGATGTTGGTCTTCATATTCCAGATGAACTGGTGGGCCAGGAGTTGTGACTTCTGTGCAGCCCACAGTATGTACTCACGCACATAACCCATCTGCCATGGAGGAAGGAGGAGCATGAGTCAACAGAAACCACTGCCCTGCGGATTGTTATGAAAGGGCCTGGGCATGCTAGGGAGGGGCAGGGCAACCCAGGGCATAGCAGAGTGTCCCCCTACCTTGTCGTACCGGAGCGCTTGCACGATTTGAGGAATGTAGAAGAGAATTGCATCCTGTTACAGCAAAGAAAGGAAAGTTACACGGGCTGGGACGTTTCACGAGAACCACACGACTTCCCGGAGTAAAATCAAGACTGACAGTGTGGAATGATACACACATGTTCACAGCGCCTTCACACAGCTCAGAAAAGATAAAGGAACACCTTACTCATACTCAGTTGGCAATAGAGAGAGAAATTACAAAACGACTGATGGTGACGAGGAAAAGTGTGAGTTCAGCTCCAAGGAGCAACTCAACTCAGCTAATAATACACAGGAAACTGGGTGTAGGAGGTCACTGACACACATCTGCTTTATGGCTCCCCCTACAGCACTGATGAGGTCACTGCACGCCTCTCTAGCGCGCCTGCGGGCAGTAGAACGCACCGGCGGGAAGGAGCGCAGCACTTTCACCGCGTACTGGGCCGTGAGCGGGTGTGGCGGGTACATGCTGGAGAAGTAGGACAGGCCGGTGGGCGGGTCGGCGGGGGCCCAGCACAGGATGTGGCTCAGCTCGGGCGAGTCGGCGTCGATGGTGTGCCACGTGACCAAGAACTGGGGAGTGGAGAGAGACATGGCGAGGGCCAATGAAGACGCGAGGCAGGAGCAGCACAGGCCAGGGCCCTTCACGCCTGCCCTCTATCTTACATGGAGAGGTTTCTACATGGGCTCACGTGCCTGCACGCAGGATACCGGTACCTCCTACGCTGTGTACCTTCTACCACATGTGGTGCTTATTATTTCAGGCTTTACACTGTAGTCAAGATCAAAAACAAACAAACACACGGTTCACAGCAGAGTAAAGGGAAGGTTGCACGACCTCTCCTGCCTCACCTTGACGGCGTCTGGGACGTCACTGACCGATCCGGGGTCCAGTCGGACCAGCCGGGTCACTTCAGCTACGATAGCGTCCGTGTTTTTAAACCTGCAATACAGGTCAAGACGGGTCACTGCACCTGTCCCCGACGCAACGGCGTTATTAGGGCCGGTTGAGACTAGAATGGAGAAGCAGGAACGCTGCATGGGGCGCACCTGGCTGGCAACTGCAGCGCGAGGTAAGGAGAGATGCTCCAGGCCAGGTTGACGTTGTCCTTCCATTGCTTCTCACTTAGATTGATGTACTTGGACCTCCAGTTGGAGATGCTGGTCTCCACCGATTGCTCGGTAAAGATGCCCAGCTCCTGGGCGGACAGTGGGTTGTACCAGGTAGCGAGTCTCTCGATCTCGCTCGCCTGGACAGGGACAGACAGAAGAGATTGCCGATTGAGAACTTGGGTCTAGAGGGGGATCGTTTGAGCAAAACATGCTAACTTGGCTAGCAATAAAGGTGCTAACTGGTTAGACTACAGGGACAGGGACAGAGTGGCTGGCTTACCAGTAAGGCCAACAGTAGTGTTCTGCGCTTCATGTAGTACTTGTGCAGTTGAGTGCCTCTGTTGCTCTTCTTTGACATTCCTGAGGTATATGAACGAAAGGCATGTACAGGGGGTATTTATATAGCCCATGTATTTATAGAGGTATTTACATAGCCCAGGCATGTACAGGGGGTATTTATATAGCCCATGTATTTATAAAGGTATTTACATAGCCCAGGCATGTACAGGGGGTATTTATATAGCCCATGTATTTATAGGGGTATTTATATAGCCCATGTATTTATAGGGGTATTTACATAGCCCAGGCATGTACAGGGGGTATTTATATAGCCCATGTATTTATACGGGTATTTATATAGCCCGGTCATGCACAGGGAGTATTTATATAGCCTGGGTCGGTACAGGGGGTATTTATATAGCCCATGTATTTATAGGGGTATTTACATAGCCTGGGTCAGTACAGGGGGTATTCATATGACCCTGATCATGGTTGTGTTGCGGAAGCACCAGGGAAACCCGTACCCGATTTCTTGGAAGTGGTGGACATTCCGCTGGACAGCGGGTACGTGTTGATCCAGCCCTGGGTGCTCTGCTGCCGGGTAGCCATGGACACGTCCGTGGTGTTCCTGGGGTCCGCAGCCGTCATCACGGACAGGCTGTTCAGTGACGGGTCCTGGTTGTCTGCCAAACGTAAGCGGAGGGGGCCGTCAGCGACCTCCATTCACGGCCCCCCTTTTTAAAAATATTATTTCACATTTTTACTTTTAAACAGCTCTGTGTTCTGTATTAACTCGCCAACTCAATTTTCTCTTCAGTCTCATCATCTACCTTACGGACGAGCCCACCTTTCACTCCAGCTCCTCCTGGCTCTCCCTTTCGCAGTCTGATTGAATTAGTCAAATTTGCACTACAAATGGCACATTTAAACATATAAATATCAACAGAAACACTTTGTGGTGCTGTCTCAGTGGTACAGCACAGGGATGGAGTCTTTGAGGAGGTGGCTAGTCCTAAAATAGTCCTCTGATGTTGGAATGAACATGCATTTTACATGAGTGCTAATGTATGGGATGGGTGATGCTAAAGGGATCAGATGATGGGCTGGTGGGGACACCATTTCTCAATTTGCGTTCAGGGCCAAACTGAGAAATCGGGCGGGGCAAGATGGCAAGGGCGTGCACTTTTTGGCGTAGGGTTCAAATTTGCACGGCAGAAAATTTGAACTGACACAACATGCTCCCGAAACGTTGAAGCTCCCGCGGTTGGAGCGAGGAAGGCTTACTCAAGATCGATATCGGAGAAGTGCTGGAAACGATTAGCGATCCGAAAATCCCAGCAGACAAGGAGCTTTGAGGAGGATTGGCGCTAGGCTCACCAGCTGGCACGAGTTGGCTAGCGGCTAGGTACTTCTTGTCCGAGAGGATACTGGCGTAGAACTTGATCATGACACTGATGTCCTCACGAAGACACTTGTCCCCCTGAGTGGGGAACTTGGACGCCACACTAAAGAGGGAGACAAATCAGAGGCAATATTAAAAATCCTCCATGATTATAATGTTCATCACTACAGATGTTGGGTAGTAACATCATTATGCATTTTGCAGTAATCAAATCCTGTGTAGGTCAGTGGAAACACGTTCTGAAATACCTGAAGTAGTCGAAGGCAGTGGAGTAGATCTTCTCTCTGAGAACATTCCGGATGGTGGCATTGGTGACCACATCAGAATGGAGCAGGGAAAGGCCAAGGGTCAGCAACCTGCATACAAACCACATCAAAAGCTACTGCGTTACTGACCTACGGGCCCCCAAAAAAGGTGAAAGTGGGAATCCCAGAGCTGCTTGGCATCAGTTGGGAACCTGAAGCGCGGTCCGATGGCAGCGACGTGCCGGTTCAGGCTGCTCTTTGACCCGCCCACAGTGAGCGACAGTGACCTCTGCAGGAGACTGCCGAAAATCTCCACCTGGTCCACACTGGAGTACTTGGCGATCTCGAAGCGCTGGACAAGGAACTGTAGGAACATTTCAGAAAAGAAAGGTCAGTCTATAGACCGACTGAAAAATGAATACTATATATATCACACACACACACACACACACACACACACACACACACACACACACACACACACACACGCACACCAGAGCTGGAATGGACAATGGATAAATTTAGTCCACAAAGTGAATGAAACTGATTAACTTTTAAAACAGTACATATCATTTAGGGATTATATTTCTGATCATTGGTAGAACTGAAACCAAACTGTAAACCAAACAGAAACAGAACTGAATCCCAACCTTCATATCTGATTATCAATTTTTTGTTACAATATATAGAAAAATGTTCCTGAACTTATTGAATAAAGCATCAGAAGTGAGAGCGCTCCTCTACCAAGCTGAAGGTCTGAAGGACATTGGGTCTGCTCCTTCTGGGGTGGAGCATAAGGAGATTTCACGCTACGCAAATCCAATCGAGCAAGGTCCATGCTGCTGACCTCGATCCAGATGTAGTGGGGCGTGACGTCCGGCGGGCAGGGCAGAGGCTGGCTCTCCTCAGATGCTGCCAGGGGGTCGGCCTCCAGCTGGGCGTCTGAGAACAGGCCCATCTTCAGCTCTACTGTCATCTGCCACGCGCTTGCCATCTCACGCATGAACTGCAGGTGGGTAGATTCCAGGACAATTAAAATGGGGCGTCCACTTTTCAAAATGTCCAAATGTCCTTAATGGTGCATCAGAGTGAACGACTTGCTAGCACCTTGAACATCTAGGTGAATTACTTCAGAAGATGAGTGCTAATCTAGGCCAAGGGTAAAGAGACTTACCGGGACCTCCACGCCAGTTCTAGCTGCTAGCAGCCATTCCCAGCAGGCAATAGCTGTTTCCATGCCGTTCTCTGTAAACATCTTCAGTGGAGACCAGCACAAGTGGTGCAGGAGCTGTGGATCACAGTCTGCAGCACATGCAAATCCCGTCTAATTACACAGTACAGTCTGGACACACACTTCCCTCTCCTCGCACCACACCGCACAGCCTGACTGCCATCTCTGATTACTAGTATTGCTAAAATTCAGAAGAATTTCTTGGTTACGTGACACAACAATGGTTCATTTGTATAACAATCATCTTGTACAGTTGAAGCGATCACATCACATCTGCCTGCACTGTAAGATGAGGTGTGTGCGTGTGTTCTGGATCAGTAATCTGTGGTAGGGATATATGTGTGTGTGTGTGTGTGTGTGTGTGTGTGTGTGTGTGTGTGTGTTCGTTCTGGATCAGTAATCTGAGGTGTGTGTTCTGGATCAGTGCCTTTCGAGCTGATGAGGAGTGCTGCCAGTTTGAACATGGCCTCTGTGAAGGCCTCCGGCTGGCCCCCGTCCAGAGCCGCACTCAGCTGCTGGACCATCAGCTTGTTCAGATCTGACGTGCTCTGCGTGGCCTCTGAGAACTGGATCATCCCTGCCACCTAAACGATACACACACACACAGACACAGGCAGCACTGTGAAAGTTGATACCTCTGCTTCAAACCCAATGGGATGTGTAATCCTTGATTAACCTTTAACCAGTTATTGCATGAGGAGTCGATGATAAACTACAGGAAAGGAGTTGAGATGTTGGGCTGCAGTTCAGAGCAGCTTCTCTCTGAAGAACCAACAGACAGGAAGAAAGGGTGGAGACAGAGAAGCGGCAGGAGGCAAATGCCGGGAATATAGCAGGAATGTAGCGAGGGAGGAATTTTTGGCACAGCCTTTCTCCCAAACATCCGTTATTACCTCACTCCCTGAAGTAAAGTGGTTGATATTGAAACTGAGAGATCGAATAGGAATGAATCATCACCTCCCCCGCATAGCGGTTCCTCAGGTTCAACGAGGCCATGAAGTTGGAATAATCTTTCTTGACACAGGCCGGCCTCTCCGTCAGCAGAGTGGTCTAAAGTCAGAACAGATCCGTTAGCAGGCACGAGACCCAACCTGTTCTCACAACAATCCATCCGTGCTTCACGTTCACTAAACACAGAAAGGTCAGTTCAGGTCAGCAGGTCAGCATCTGCACTGCTGCATTCTCCCGGCGGACACTCACGCCCAGGGCGGTGCTCTGCCGGTTGTAGCCCGCGAAGTGCAGGATGCTCTCGGTTGCCATGGCAAGGCCCGTGTGCTGGGACAGGCCGGACACCCAGTTCTGGTGCTTGTTAAGGTACTCCTGCGGCAGAGACGGACAGGTGAGGACCAGCTGTCGGCACAGTCGTCGTGGCGATCGGCTGTCGGGGGCGGTTCCGCACCCACCTGTAGGTGGGACTTGGTGACGGACGGCGCCCACTTCATGGCCTCCTTCAGGATCTCGCCACAGCGCGCGGCAAAGTCCTTCACGATGCTCTGCGTCAGGACAGAAAAGTGTCGGGCAAACTGGAGCCAGAGAGGGAGCGGAGCGGCGTCGGGACCGGCCACCTCTGCTCACCTCTCTGGCTTCGTACGTGTCAGGAACAGTGACGCGGTGTGGGGTGTCTGGGATGTCGTAGTACGGCTGATCTTTGTGGATGTCCTGCGAGGAGAAGGAACGAAAGCGTTACGTAGGAGGGACGGCACGGCCCGCGGCTCGGGGGACGCTTCCCGGTCGGCTGGCGGCGAGCACACTCACGGCACTGAGCGAGAGAGACAGGGTCTGCAAAATATCCAGCATGGTCTTCAGTACACGACCGCTCCACAGCAGATGAGGGAAGCTGGAATCAAACACTCGCTATTAACGTCCATCCTCATAACACTGATCACCAGGACTCACTACTGATCTGACAAGTATGATAATCTAATTATCTTAGTTATGTTTCTGTGAAAGGGCGCCAGAACCCCCAGCAGACATAACGGTTATATTCAAACTCCTTCACAGTCGTCCCTCAACCCCATACGCGAGTGCTGCACAGAGTGGAGGAGGGCCGCTCACGTTTCGGCCAGGCCAGAGAGGTACTTGTCCGCCACTCGCCGGATCCTCTTGTGGACGTGGTTGAAGTTGACCAGCAGGAACTGGGCGTGCCGTTCCAGTTCCTCCTCGTGCGCCTTGGTCTTGGGCTGAGAAAGGAGAGCGAACCGTGAGAGGCCGCAGGCCAGTGGCTCCGGGGAGCGGGGTCGGCACACATCTACGCCCCCCGCGTTACCTTGTCAGCCATCATCTGAAGGAAGACGTCAAAAACCTTGTCGCTGACGGCGATCACACACTGCATCATCCCTGAGGAAGGCGGGAAACGAGGAAGATGATTGGCTGGTGTCTGTGCCTCGGTGCAGAAAGAGGGACCGTTGCAGGCCTACACCCACCTGACTTGTCTTTCTGGATGGCTCGGTCTTCAAAATAACGAAACATCACCTGGAAGCGGTCAGAATCCAGAGAGCGCAGCATTCTGGAATTCAGAGAATGAGACTTTGGATTACATGAGCAAGCCTGAGGTGTTTTTAACAAACATAACGAGAAATGACAATCTATTAACCAGTTTCAGGAAGAGAACACTGAGTCACTTTAGTCGGACAGGTTTTAATCTGTTAGCACTGTTGGCACACATCAGAGCTATTCAGGCATGAACCTTCAGTCCAATTCAGATTATGGATTTAGTAAATTAAATTAATAGATTAAACCACCAACCACTTGTATCTTCTTGACTGCTTCCTCGTGATTCTTGGCTTCTAGGTAAAGGCGGGGTGGAAAAATCTACATCACCCTCTCGTATACGTCTAGAACGTCTGAGAGCTAAAATGCTCAGTGACTTTATTGTGTGAAACGCTGGCGGAATCCGCTATGATGTGGGCGATTTCTACTGAAAAATAATCCACACATCACAATAAATGTATAACTACACTTTGTCGTGATAGAACTTCCCTCACCCGCTGTGAAACTGCCGTGCAGTGAAGACACAGCTACAGGCCACGCCAAACACGACTTCAAAATTACCTCACTGTGAGGAACACTGGGACATTACACAAATAAGATGCCACGGGCTTTTACGTTCATAAGGCATTCAACACTGCAAGATGGTGATAAGTAGAAAATAAGTGATAATTATAAAAGGCAGATGTGTGGATATGTAAAAATAACGCACCCTGTCTCGAGTGAAAGAGAAATTTAGGTCTGAAATGAAGATGCTATGAGCGTCTGCAAGGTACCATGTGACGAGCTCACTCATCACAATAATTGTGCAGATGATAACCGTGTATCAGAGTGACACTGAGGTCTAAGCGCACACATAAATACCTCATGTACTCCAGCCGGTAGACGGACAGCAGGTAGGTTGACATGGCAAAGTCCAGTTTGTTAATGAGAGCAGCGACTTCAGGAGGCGGATCCAGCAAATTAATGATGGTACTTCTCAGATCATTGAGCTCGGCCTGAAAACAGCCAGACAGCTCGGTTCAAACTCCCTCTCCCACACACACGCCCACTCACGCACTGCAACAATAACTAATAACCCACACCGGCTCAAACTCTCTCACACAAGCACACTCACTCACTCACTAAAACATCAGGAGAATCTAAATGCCATTAATGGAAATTAGAATCTGGGCCCAGCTGATCATATGCCACTTAAATCCAAACAGGCTGGTTTGGACCTTAAAATGTCTGTGCTGGCAGTCCAATTACTGTCACGGACAATTTCAAGTTTCCATAATGCTGAAGCAGGAAGTGGCAGAAAGCAGCTGATCGATAAACAGCGTAGACTTCATCACCATCAGTTACACGTCATCACTGACCTAATCTTGCACCTCACTATATACACGACTTGTTTTTCATGCTTAGAGGACGCAGAGAGTGTTAGAATATTTGACAAAGCCTATAACTAATACTGATTATTGACAATTATAGGTGATCAATAGTTCTAGGAAACATTTCTGTTAATGGAAGTGGATTATTTTTCCCCCGTAAGTGTAGTTAATAATGAAGTCTGCTTCTCTGGGACTGTATGCTACTTTCAGGCAGCACACGCCTCCCTAGTGCGTCCGGAAATCCTCGGCAAACAAGTTAAACTTGGCCTGGGACAGAGTTCTCCAGGCTACTGCACGTCCCCATTTTTGTGTACAGGACAGTCCCAGGTCCAGAGAACCACAGTGCAAAACACGGCCTCAGCGGGGCATCCGATTAAATAACTCCAGCCAGTCTGAAATGGAACCTTTCTCTAAGCAAACTGGTGGGACTGCCAAAGGCTCTGGACAATCTCACGTTATTGACATTACTGCGAGCTGCTCCCAGAGGAATGAGTCAGCCACGGTTGGGACAGACTTCATTTACAGAGGTTGAAATCTGTGATGGAATCGTGGTTACTCCAAAACGTTACTCTGAAAGTCCTCCAAAAATGGCTACAAAAAAACGGAAGATTTGAGAATTATATCAAACCCGCAACGATTCAATCCAGCTAACCTGGTAGTGCACATATGAGGAACAGGGCCCTGATTTTTAAGCAAACAAACACTGAAGCATGCAGCATCACAGCACTAATTACTACCAAGCACTCCTCCGAATTCCACCATCCTACTTTTTCTTTTTTGGACATCGCCCTTTATTTTGAGCTAATGGTGCCTATTAGCTGCCACAGCTGGGCCACGGCGAGTGCACCGAACCGTACTGGGGTGACGGTGTCATTCTTGAGGGCGGAGTTATACTGCAGCTCGGAGCGCAGGGGCTCCCCGCTGGGGAACGTCAGCAACGGCGACTTGGTGGCGATTTCACACACCCCCTCATACCACTCCTCCGGCCACAGTCCTGCAGGGAGACGTCACACGCTCAGAGCGCAGATGGAGTCACAGCGCAGGGCTACCGTGATTGCCCACACTTAAACGCCGGTTGCTAGGGTGCAGCCATGGCGACTCACCCGAGCCTTCCACGGCAAAACCCATGACAACCGAGTAGAGCCAGAAGTCGCGGAAGAGCTTCTGTAGGCGGGGCTTCGCCTCCTTTATTGGTGGTAAACGTCTGGTCAGCTGGATGTGAAATAAAGTAGACTGGGTTAAGTAGTGAGAGCGACACCAAAACAGCTTCCTCCTAGCGATACGCAGTGCACTACGGAGGGAGTAGAAGAGTGAATGCCTGTTAAAAGAGCATTTTTAGGTGGTTAAGAACCGGAATAAATCTCTTACCACAGCTATGACAGGTATGAGCACTCCCAAGTTACCCGCGCTACTGGAAGCCTGAAAGAGAATAAGAAAAAATGTGTCATTTCTCATGGTGGATGGGTAGGAAAGTTCCTTAAACGGCACGTAATCTTATTACCCTCACGGTCCCTCTCTGTCCAATCCATAATGACCCTTTAGTGGACTCTTTCACACTAACCCCTGTGAACCTTAACTGCTTTCTGCATTAGCATGTCACTGAGCGCCTCTACAGCCAAACCCTGTTACATACGCACGCGCACACACGGACCTCCGTACTTATCGAGTGCAGATTAACGCAGCTACCATGAGCAGCGGCCTATACACTTCCAGCAGTGTTTCAGTGGAAGGCCATAACTAAGACAACACATTAATAACCCAGCATCTGAAATACAGCGCAGGCTGAACCCCGCAGACAGTCCTGACTGGTCAGGCCTGTTCCAGTACAGGTACTACACACCTCCAGACCACGCACAGGCCAATCACATCAAAGCATGCTAGAGAAAATTTCAATATTAATGCCTTGTTTTCACTCATTTTCACAGCATGGTGCTGGGAGTGCGGGTCCGGTACCTTAAGCGCCGGGCCCTTCTCGCTGGCCCTCTCGCTGGCTCTCTTCCCCTCGAGGCCCAGCTGGACAAACAGCTCCAGCAGGTTCACCAGCAGTTCATCCACCATGTGCTCCGCCTGCAGGTTGGCGGCGATGTTGGCGAGCGCGTTGATCACCGCCAGCGAGCAGTGTCTGGACAACACACAAACGGCCATGGTCTCAGCCTTCACAAAACTGCTCCCACAGCCGAACACTGACAGGGATGACAGAATGACCGTTACCGGTATCCATGGTCTTTGTAGTCTTTGGTGGAGTACACCATTGAACTGGCCTTCACGCTTATTTGCTGAAACAAGTTCCAGACCTCCTGATATATGTATTGCTGAAAGAGTAAAACAAACAAACACAAACAAACAGAGAAAGATCAATCTTATAACTCTCAGCACTGAGACATGGTGACTGAGCTCAAAGTGACACGCCTGTCCGGACAGGATCAGGTTTGCAACGAAATGTTTTACGCCTCTCCTCAGTGGAGAATCTCACACGTTCTGACAGCATTAAAACTACAGGATGAACGAGATTACAGTGTGTTACCTGGATGTATGCAACAGTCTGAATATAAACAATCTTTTACAGTTAAACAGGAAATCAGGGATACAGCTAGTAGTTGTGATTATATTTATCATCTCCCCCTTAATAAGCCTGCGACGTTTCACTACTCTCAGAGATTTTTTCCTCTGCATGATGCTCTCCCAGACCGGAAGATTTAACCTGCAGACCATCTCTTCATTTCACAATTCAGGCCAATATTTGATTCAGGAGCATCTCTGGTGGATCTGCACGGTGGACTAAAAGCAGGCAGTAGCAGAAGACAAAAACCAGGAGACGAAAATGATCAGAAGAGAGTGACAGAGGGGAATGTCGGTAGGTGAGGCAGCCTGTAACTGTGTCGGGGGAGGACGGAGGACGCAGGCAGATACCTGTGATGTGTGTGTGTGTGTGTGTGTGGACCCACGTTCCCTGTGATGTGTGTGTGTGTGTGGACCCACGTTCCCTGTGATGTGTGTGTGTGTGTGTGGACCCACGTTCCCTGTGATGTGTGTGTGTGTGTGGACCCACGTTCCCTGTGATGTGTGTGTGTGTGTGTGGACCCACGTTCCCTGTGATGTGTGTGTGTGTGTGTGGACCCACGTTCCCTGTGATGTGTGTGTGTGTGTGTGGACCCACGTTCCCTGTGATGTGTGTGTGTGTGTGGACCCACGTTCCCTGTGATGTGTGTGTGTGTGTGGACCCACGTTCCCTGTGATGTGTGTGTGTGTGTGTGGACCCACGTTCCCTGTGATGTGTGTGTGTGTGTGTGGACCCACGTTCCCTGTGATGTGTGTGTGTGTGTGTGGACCCACGTTCCCTGTGATGTGTGTGTGTGTGTGTGGACCCACGTTCCCTGTGATGTGTGTGTGTGTGTGTGGACCCACGTTCCCTGTGATGTGTGTGTGTGTGTGTGGACCCACGTTCCCTGTGATGTGTGTGTGTGTGTGTGGACCCACGTTCCCTGTGATGTGTGTGTGTGTGTGTGGACCCACGTTCCCTGTGATGTGTGTGTGTGTGTGTGGACCCACCTTCCCTGTGATGTGTGTGTGTGTGTGTGGACCCACCTTCCCTGTGATGTGTGTGTGTGTGTGTGGACCCACCTTCCCTGTGATGTGTGTGTGTGTGTGTGGACCCACCTTCCCTGTGATGTGTGTGTGTGTGTGGACCCACCTTCCCTGTGATGTGTGTGTGTGTGTGGACCCACCTTCCCTGTGATGTGTGTGTGTGTGTGGACCCACCTTCCCTGTGATGTGTGTGTGTGTGTGGACCCACCTTCCCTGTGATGTGTGTGTGTGTGTGGACCCACCTTCCCTGTGATGTGTGTGTGTGTGTGGACCCACCTTCCCTGTGATGTGTGTGTGTGTGTGGACCCACCTTCCCTGTGATGTGTGTGTGTGTGTGGACCCACCTTCCCTGTGATGTGTGTGTGTGTGTGGACCCACCTTCCCTGTGATGTGTGTGTGTGTGTGGACCCACCTTCCCTGTGATGTGTGTGTGTGTGTGGACCCACCTTCCCTGTGATGTGTGTGTGTGTGTGGACCCACCTTCCCTGTGATGTGTGTGTGTGTGTGGACCCACCTTCCCTGTGATGTGTGTGTGTGTGTGGACCCACCTTCCCTGTGATGTGTGTGTGTGTGTGGACCCACCTTCCCTGTGATGTGTGTGTGGACCCACCTTCCCTGTGATGTGTGTGTGGACCCACCTTCCCTGTGATGTGTGTGTGGACCCACCTTCCCTGTGATGTGTGTGTGGACCCACCTTCCCTGTGATGTGTGTGTGGACCCACCTTCCCTGTGATGTGTGTGTGTGTGTGGACCCACCTTCCCTGTGATGTGTGTGTGTGTGTGGACCCACCTTCCCTGTGATGTGTGTGTGTGTGTGGACCCACCTTCCCTGTGATGTGTGTGTGTGTGTGGACCCACCTTCCCTGTGATGTGTGTGTGTGTGTGGACCCACCTTCCCTGTGATGTGTGTGTGTGTGTGGACCCACCTTCCCTGTGATGTGTGTGTGTGTGTGGACCCACCTTCCCTGTGATGTGTGTGTGTGTGTGGACCCACCTTCCCTGTGATGTGTGTGTGTGTGTGGACCCACCTTCCCTGTGATGTGTGTGTGTGTGTGGACCCACCTTCCCTGTGATGTGTGTGTGTGTGTGGACCCACCTTCCCTGTGATGTGTGTGTGTGTGTGGACCCACCTTCCCTGTGATGTGTGTGTGTGTGTGGACCCACGTTCCCTGTGATGTGTGTGTGTGTGTGGACCCACGTTCCCTGTGATGTGTGTGTGTGTGTGGACCCACCTTCCCTGTGATGTGTGTGTGTGTGTGGACCCACCTTCCCTGTGATGTGTGTGTGTGTGTGGACCCACCTTCCCTGTGATGTGTGTGTGTGTGGACCCACCTTCCCTGTGATGTGTGTGTGTGTGGACCCACCTTCCCTGTGATGTGTGTGTGTGTGGACCCACCTTCCCTGTGATGTGTGTGTGTGTGGACCCACCTTCCCTGTGATGTGTGTGTGTGTGTGGACCCACCTTCCCTGTGATGTGTGTGTGTGTGTGGACCCACCTTCCCTGTGATGTGTGTGTGTGTGTGGACCCACCTTCCCTGTGATGTGTGTGTGTGTGTGGACCCACCTTCCCTGTGATGTGTGTGTGTGTGTGGACCCACCTTCCCTGTGATGTGTGTGTGTGTGTGGACCCACCTTCCCTGTGATGTGTGTGTGTGTGTGGACCCACCTTCCCTGTGATGTGTGTGTGTGTGTGGACCCACCTTCCCTGTGATGTGTGTGGACCCACCTTCCCTGTGATGTGTGTGGACCCACCTTCCCTGCGATGTGTGTGTGTGCGGACCCACCTTCCCTGCGATGTGTGTGTGTGCGGACCCACCTTCCCTGCGATGTGTGTGTGTGTGTGGACCCACCTTCCCTGTGATGTGTGTGTGTGTGTGGACCCACCTTCCCTGTGATGTGTGTGGACCCACCTTCCCTGTGATGTGTGTGGACCCACCTTCCCTGTGATGTGTGTGGACCCACCTTCCCTGCGATGTGTGTGTGTGCGGACCCACCTTCCCTGCGATGTGTGTGTGTGCGGACCCACCTTCCCTGCGATGTGTGTGTGTGCGGACCCACCTTCCCTGCGATGTGTGTGTGTGCGGACCCACCTTCCCTGCGATGTGTGTGTGTGTGTGGACCCACCTTCCCTGCGATGTGTGTGTGTGTGTGGACCCACCTTCCCTGTGATGTGTGTGTGTGTGTGGACCCACCTTCCCTGTGATGTGTGTGTGTGTGTGGACCCACCTTCCCTGTGATGTGTGTGGACCCACCTTCCCTGTGATGTGTGTGGACCCACCTTCCCTGTGATGTGTGTGGACCCACCTTCCCTGCGATGTGTGTGGACCCACCTTCCCTGTGATGTGTGTGGACCCACCTTCCCTGTGATGTGTGTGTGTGTGTGGACCCACCTTCCCTGTGATGTGTGTGTGTGTGTGGACCCACCTTCCCTGTGATGTGTGTGGACCCACCTTCCCTGTGATGTGTGTGGACCCACCTTCCCTGTGATGTGTGTGGACCCACCTTCCCTGTGATGTGTGTGGACCCACCTTCCCTGCGATGTGTGTGTGTGCGGACCCACCTTCCCTGCGATGTGTGTGTGTGCGGACCCACCTTCCCTGCGATGTGTGTGTGTGTGCGGACCCACCTTCCCTGCGATGTGTGTGTGTGTGCGGACCCACCTTCCCTGCGATGTGTGTGGACCCACCTTCCCTGTGATGTGTGTGGACCCACCTTCCCTGTGATGTGTGTGGACCCACCTTCCCTGCGATGTGTGTGGACCCACCTTCCCTGCGATGTGTGTGGACCCACCTTCCCTGCGATGTGTGTGTGTGCGGACCCACCTTCCCTGCGATGTGTGTGTGTGCGGACCCACCTTCCCTGCGATGTGTGTGTGTGCGGACCCACCTTCCCTGCGATGTGTGTGTGTGCGGACCCACCTTCCCTGCGATGTGTGTGTGTGCGGACCCACCTTCCCTGCGATGTGTGTGTGTGCGGACCCACCTTCCCTGCGATGTGTGTGTGTGCGGACCCACCTTCCCTGCGATGTGTGTGTGTGCGGACCCACCTTCCCTGCGATGTGTGTGTGTGCGGACCCACCTTCCCTGCGATGTGTGTGTGTGCGGACCCACCTTCCCTGCGATGTGTGTGTGTGCGGACCCACCTTCCCTGCGATGTGTGTGTGTGCGGACCCACCTTCCCTGCGATGTGTGTGTGTGCGGACCCACCTTCCCTGCGATGTGTGTGTGTGCGGACCCACCTTCCCTGCGATGTGTGTGTGTGCGGACCCACCTTCCCTGCGATGTGTGTGTGTGCGGACCCACCTTCCCTGCGATGTGTGTGTGTGCGGACCCACCTTCCCTGCGATGTGTGTGTGTGCGGACCCACCTTCCCTGCGATGTGTGTGTGTGCGGACCCACCTTCCCTGCGATGTGTGTGTGTGCGGACCCACCTTCCCTGCGATGTGTGTGTGTGCGGACCCACCTTCCCTGCGATGTGTGTGTGTGCGGACCCACCTTCCCTGCGATGTGTGTGTGTGCGGACCCACCTTCCCTGCGATGTGTGTGTGTGCGGACCCACCTTCCCTGCGATGTGTGTGTGTGCGGACCCACCTTCCCTGCGATGTGTGTGTGTGCGGACCCACCTTCCCTGCGATGTGTGTGTGTGCGGACCCACCTTCCCTGCGATGTGTGTGTGTGCGGACCCACCTTCCCTGCGATGTGTGTGTGTGCGGACCCACCTTCCCTGCGATGTGTGTGTGTGCGGACCCACCTTCCCTGCGATGTGTGTGTGTGCGGACCCACCTTCCCTGCGATGTGTGTGTGTGCGGACCCACCTTCCCTGCGATGTGTGTGTGTGCGGACCCACCTTCCCTGCGATGTGTGTGTGTGCGGACCCACCTTCCCTGCGATGTGTGTGTGTGCGGACCCACCTTCCCTGCGATGTGTGTGTGTGCGGACCCACCTTCCCTGCGATGTGTGTGTGTGCGGACCCACCTTCCCTGCGATGTGTGTGTGTGCGGACCCACCTTCCCTGCGATGTGTGTGTGTGCGGACCCACCTTCCCTGCGATGTGTGTGTGTGCGGACCCACCTTCCCTGCGATGTGTGTGTGTGCGGACCCACCTTCCCTGCGATGTGTGTGTGTGCGGACCCACCTTCCCTGCGATGTGTGTGTGTGCGGACCCACCTTCCCTGCGATGTGTGTGTGTGCGGACCCACCTTCCCTGCGATGTGTGTGTGTGCGGACCCACCTTCCCTGCGATGTGTGTGTGTGCGGACCCACCTTCCCTGCGATGTGTGTGTGTGCGGACCCACCTTCCCTGCGATGTGTGTGTGTGCGGACCCACCTTCCCTGCGATGTGTGTGTGTGCGGACCCACCTTCCCTGCGATGTGTGTGTGTGCGGACCCACCTTCCCTGCGATGTGTGTGTGTGCGGACCCACCTTCCCTGCGATGTGTGAGTGTGCGGACCCACGTTCCCTGCCGTGACCGCGTGCTCACGTTCCCTGCCGTGACCGCGTGCTCACGTTCCCTGCCGTGACCGCGTGCTCACGTTCCCTGCCGTGACCGCGTGCTCACGTTCCCTGCCGTGACCGCGTGCGCGTACTCACGTTCCCTGCCGTGACCGCGTGCGCGTACTCACGTTCCCTGCCGTGACCGCGTGCGCGTACTCACGTTCCCTGCCGTGACCGCGTGCGCGTACTCACGTTCCCTGCCGTGACCGCGTGCGCGTACTCACGTTCCCTGCCGTGACCGCGTGCGCGTACTCACGTTCCCTGCCGTGACCGCGTGCGCGTACTCACGTTCCCTGCCGTGACCGCGTGCGCGTACTCACGTTCCCTGCCGTGACCGCGTGCGCGTACTCACGTTCCCTGCCGTGACCGCGTGCGCGTACTCACGTTCCCTGCCGTGACCGTGTGCTCGCGTACTCACGTTCCCTGCCGTGACCGTGTGCTCGCGTACTCACGTTCCCTGCCGTGACCGTGTGCTCGCGTACTCACGTTCCCTGCCGTGACCGTGTGCTCGCGTACTCACGTTCCCTGCCGTGACCGTGTGCTCGCGTACTCACGTTCCCTGCCGTGACCGTGTGCGCGCGTACTCACGTTCCCTGCCGTGACCGTGTGCGCGCGTACTCACGTTCCCTGCCGTGACCGTGTGCGCGCGTACTCACGTTCCCTGCCGTGACCGTGTGCGCGCGTACTCACGTTCCCTGCCGTGACCGTGTGCGCGCGTACTCACGTTCCCTGCCGTGACCGTGTGCGCGCGTACTCACGTTCCCTGCCGTGACCGTGTGCGCGCGTACTCACGTTCCCTGCCGTGACCGTGTGCGCGCGTACTCACGTTCCCTGCCGTGACCGTGTGCGCGCGTACTCACGTTCCCTGCCGTGACCGTGTGCGCGCGTACTCACGTTCCCTGCCGTGACCGTGTGCGCGCGTACTCACGTTCCCTGCCGTGACCGTGTGCGCGCGTACTCACGTTCCCTGCCGTGACCGTGTGCGCGCGTACTCACGTTCCCTGCCGTGACCGTGTGCGCGCGTACTCACGTTCCCTGCCGTGACCGTGTGCGCGCGTACTCACGTTCCCTGCCGTGACCGTGTGCGCGCGTACTCACGTTCCCTGCCATGACCGTGTGCGCGCGTACTCACGTTCCCTGTGATGACCGTGTGCGAGCGTACTCACGTTCCCTGTGATGACCGTGTGCGTGCGTACTCACGTTCCCTGTGATGACCGTGTGCGTGTGTACTCACGTTCCCTGTGATGACCGTGTGTGTGCGTGTGTACTCACGTTCCCTGTGATGACCATGCAGCCCAGCTGGTCTATGATGAGCACGTCCAGCTGAGAGGGTGGCTGGCAGAACTTCTGCTGGAGGATCTGTAGAATGGGCTCCATCACGCGTGGCGTATCTCTGAGGGCCACGGCGATGTGCCCTAGGGCCCGGATGGTGTGGTCCGGAATCAGGTGGGCGTCCCTGCAAGGACACAGCGTAGCAGCCGCGTCAACACGCCAACACAGCCTGCGCGCTCACGCAAGCGACTTGGCAGGGCAAGAAGGCAGATTTAAAGGGTGTCATCTCCCAAAGGACACAGAGACGTACTTGTCGTTTTCCTGGGAGATGTAGAGACGATTGGAGAGGCTGGCAAGAAACGCCTCCACGATGACCGAGTCCATGGTCAGACCCGCTTTCAAGCACCTAAAACGGACCACCAGTTATCAGAAACTGCAGTGGACTGAACAAGTTCTAAAGACTAAGTAAAGTCGTGATAAGATTGCAGACTGCATTTTACAGTTTATAGATTACAGTATTTTCAGGCCATGTTTTCTGATCTTTCCACCATGGGCGACCACAGTGAGCAGGCTGCCAAGTTACGCTCTGCATGGCAACTGCAACATACAGAAACACGTAAATACTGAGTTTCCAGCGTAACCCCGACTACTTACAGCCCAGTCTGTTCCTGAGCAGAGCAGTGCATCTGCTTTTCACACGGTTAATCTGCCAGCTGCACCTCACATACTTCAAACTGGCGTTCCCTCACCTGCAGATGTTGTCTATGGAGATGTCTCGGAGCTGCTCATACATGGAGGGCTGGCTTTTCTTACTGGAGTGTGCGCTGAAGGTGGACTGGGAGTGCTCGTTGGTCACGTGGATCTTGATCTCTCCGGTCCCTACGGGAGTGAAACGAGACTCGTTCAACTTCCAGAGGCTCGCTGTGGTCGGACCTCCCGATCAACTCACAAACAAACCCCCGCGTTGCCACGGCGCGTGCACACATGCAGGTGCAGCGGTGGTAACACTCCTCGTCCGCCGAGCAGGCGCGACTCACCAGTGGCGTATTGACTGTGGTATTTGTAGAGTTTAACCAGCACGGGAGAAGGAACCACCAGGAAGTCTCTGAGGGACATGGTGACAGAGTGGGCCACCACAGGGAAGCGCTCGCACAGACGGCCCAGACCCTGAAACAACACCCCTTCAACGTCACATCCATTCTTCACATAACACTGTGCTCACAGACCCAACACTTCATAGCCAGCCTCTAAGATTGGAGATCTCCGTTACCATGCAACAATACTTCCAATCTAGAAGGGTCCACAGCCTGGCGTCTCATGCATTCAAACTACTGGTCACGCCTTGTCACATCCCAGTGCTTCACGGACAGCGTTCTGTGCGGCTAAGGCTCAAGTCTAACTCTCAGCTGCAGGGCTCTGAGGAGGCCAGACGAGGATGGACCCCCCCCCCCCCTTTGAGTCTTGGTTCCTCTCAAGGTTTCTTCCACATGCTCTAGAAGTTCTTCCTTGCTACTGTTGTCCTTGGACTCTGACTTGTGTAAAGCTGCTTTGTGACAACAGAAGTAAGAAAGGCTTCAAGCACACCCCCTGGTCCCCTGCCCCACCCCCTGAGCAGGAGCACTCACCTGCAGGCAGCAGATCAGCAGAGGCATGTGGGCAATGATGACTTTACTGGACGTCTTGGACTGCAGCTTCTCTGACAACCTGGTGCAAAGATTCTCAGCACCTGCCGCAAACACAACCGATAAGCCAACACATGCCACGGCACTGCCAACGGACGTCCCACGCTTCCGGACGGTGGGGGGAGGTGGGGGCCGGGCGCTTACCTTGTTCCTCTGTGACGGCCCACACCATGAGATCCACGCAGGCGGCGTTGGCCTGGCAGCGGAGTTTAAGAGGGCTGAGCTGACTGGACAGGCCCTCAGCATCATGCAGCACACGCTGCAGCTCCGACTGGCTGTTGCTGAACTCCTCCAGCACGAAGTCGTGCACATCCTTCACGAAGGCCGTGTGCAGGTCTGGACAAGCAAATGCAGGTGGAAAGCAGGACCAGATTTGTCAGGACTGTGGCTTTTCTGCAGGTTTAGGTTGGCACACGGAGGGTTGGCGTCATGTCTGCTTTTCTGGATGGCAGCGTTTTCCCTCTTAAACCATTTGCATGTGGATGACACCATCACACAGCCCCCCCCCCGTGCGCTCTCCGTGGTGCTGAAGCCGCACTCCCTGACGGATTTCAGCAGCACTGTTTTGGACCTTCGGAGGAGCCAATGCAGCCACTACGGGGGAGAACCTGGTGCGGTCTCACTTTCGGCAGCGACAGAGACATCACCCGGGCACAGGGAAGAGGAAACGGGCTCCTCTCTAACCAGACTCTGTCTGACCCATCCCCCCCAGAGCCTGGATACGCCTCAGCATTCAGCCCTGGCACGCGGCGCTCCAGGAAAGTGACAAAAAACAAACAAACAAAAAGAAGCAAAAAAAAAACAAAAAACAAAAGCCCTGTGAAAATCCCGCTCCTCTGGAGTTCGGCTACCTTGGGTGTGTGCTCCGTCCTGACAACACACATGGTCGTTATTAGTCAGGTGGCTGGACTGGTGTGAACCAGTGTGCATTTGATCTAGTTTAGCTTTAAATGATGGAATTCAATTAATTGAGGAAATGAATGAATGTGACTCAGTTTCATGTCTCCTCATGCACACACACACACACACACACACACACACACAATCACCATCAACATGGAGTGTTACAGTACTAAAGAGTATTCCAATACACTTCTTACCTTTTGTATTGTACAGAGTGTCCCTCAACATTTTAAATATGGCCACATAAAGAGGATCACTGAAGGTTTTGTAGAACAGGGTCACACCTGGATTAGTCTGGAAGAGAAAGCACACATTAGTGTGAACGCAACTCCTCCGCCTCCAGACCGACACAACACCAAACAACAGCAGGGGAGTGTGTGGTCTACCTCCAGAAACTCAACCAAGGTCTGATCCACAGTCTTTAAAAACGACTCGGCCACAAACTGCTCAACCTGTCGGGAAGAGAGCATCAGTACACACGTGCGTCTGTGCCGAGGTGCGCGGGGGAGGTTACAGAAGTTCGTGCACGCGGGACACGGACCATGTGTAGGAGACGCCTCAGCACATCCAGGGGCACGTCGAAGCCCTTGGCACTGCTGCCAGTGAAGAGAGGAGAGATGGAGAAACTGGAACTGACGGTGGAGAAGTAGTAGACAGGGTCCACGGTGCTGCCGTCCGGCAGGTACGATCCAGCTGCGAAGTGCGCGCACAAACATTTAGTTCCCTGCCCTACATTACTGGCCTGGAGCAATTAAAATTCAAGCCACTAGACCGCTGGCAGAAGAGCTGCTCAAAGGGCACAAACGAACCACGCCTTCAGTTACACGATAAAGCCCATCATAAAGCTAAATGATTCGTGCTCCATTATACATCAGTGAGCACAGGCGCTTTAACAAGCTAGGGGGCGCCATCCTATTATGAAGGAAATGCACCGTAGGTTCTGAGAAGACGTCATAGCTGGCGTTACCTTCGAAGTAATGAGCAGAGGGGTTAGCGGGGGACCCTGGTAGCCCCGTGCGCTCTGGACTGGCCTGGTACCAAAACATGGAAGACAACACACTGCATCATTGTGTTCAACCTCACGTCCTGTCAATCACAGGTCTGATACACCCACTGAACCACAAAAAAAAGCCCTGAAAAAAACAACTTTTACTGTTTTACTATTCAGAAGCTGAAAGGCAGAATCTCTGGGGCAAAGCCTTGTATAGTTTTACACTCTTCAGGGTGTTATATAAAAATGCCAATAAAAAAAGAAACCATGGTGACACAATTGTGTTTGGCATGATATCAACTTTAAGATCGAGCTTGTGTTCCTTATTCGCCCGTTAGCATTACTGGCCGAGCCAGCACTGTAAGCCATCTATCTCTCAACTAAACAAAATCAGGTGTGCCCCTTGCTGGCGGCAGGTTGCACTGCAGCGGGGCACCTGGGAGATGCTGGACACACTGCTGGCTTTTTGCCGGAGCGTGTCGCTCTGGCAGGCGGTGAGGAGCGAGCTGGGAAGGATGGAGCGAAAGTCGTTGAAGGAACGCCGGCGTGTCGACTCGACGTCCTCGGCCACGCCCGCGGACTGCAGCACAGCCCGGGGGAACAGCTTGGAGAGCAGCGGCTCCTCTGTGTTACTATAGCGACCAAACGCCCGCGCCACGCCAATCAGGCACGGCACTGCATAGCGACATAGGAGTTCTGGGTGAAGAAATCATAACAGAGACATCTTTAAAAATAATAAAAATGCAAGCTGCACACAACTTGTGTTTACATGCACACACACGCACGCACACGCACGCGCACATGCGCGCACACACCTACCTTTGTCTTGTCCTTCAGGGTTCCCGCATATCTCCAGGAGAACCTGCATGAGGTCCATAACAGCTTCCAAAATCTGTAGGAGACATCAAGAACATGCCACTCAACCCCCATCATTTAATGTTTGCTTCTTAACAGCTTACATTTCTCTGAAACAGAAGCCAAGGGGTCATAGCTTAGGTGAAAACTGAATTTTCAGGACAATAGGAGTTTCAGGAGTTTCACCAAGAAATCCAGGTCAGAGTAGCCTAAAAGCTAGATGTGTCTAATTATTTACATAAACTCCTGCTGCTCTTGGTCACTCCAACAGGCTGTAGCACTACTGCACACACCTGAGTTCGCAAGCTCTCATCTCTCTGGGCCACATCAGAGAGCACAGTCACCAGGCAAAAGCAGAAGTTCTCAGCAACAGGGAGGGTGTCTGCAACAGTGACATGCACAAAGACAGTAAGAAAAAAGCCATAAGAAATATCAAGAAGTACTTTAGGAAACGTCTGAGCTGCCTGCCTCTCCCTTTCCGTTCTGAGCTCTCCTCGATCCACTGCACTCGCGGTAGTCCCTTCAGTAAACCCAGAAGGTAAGGGACAATTGTGTCTTTGTGCTGAAGAGAAAGAAAACAGACAAAAAAAACAGTTTGGTTCAAAGGCGGGGGCGGGGGGTAAAGGACACATTAAATATTTGCCACACATTCACTTGAAACACTTTTAAAGTTCATCATCTTTATTTGCACCTGCAGATCAGATTCCACTAGGAAGATACCCAGTGCTATTACAGCGTCTCTCCTCCGCTCGTCCAGCTGGGACACACCTCGGAAGTCCACTGGACACATGCATTGTAGCTTCTGAACCTAAATAGGCATCCATCAACCAGTTAGTTAACAAATCAACAAACTGGTCAGCATTTGTCCGTTTGTCGATATTAATTAACTTTCACGTAAACAGTAGTATGTAAAGCAGACTGGTGATAGCTAGGTCAGAGACGTCGATATATCACATATATTAACTATACAATCCGGTATTAATATAAGATAACTTCCAAAATAACACACATTTAAGGTCAACGACATTAAGCTAAAGAATACTCTCATACTGTCAGCAGAATAGTGACCCTTTTCGAAGAACTGATAAACAAGCTCCGACTGCAACACTAGTTTTTTTTTGCACAAACAGCTCGACACTGTTTCTTGGGTCGGAGCAGGACGGGCACATTAGCCCGCAGGCTAGTTAGCTGTTAGCTCCCTGACGCAAAGGCCGCTAAAGGCGACCGAGCTGAACGGGTCATTGGCCATTTCCGTTCAGTCAGTTCCTATTCAGTCATCTGGTTGCATTACTTTACTCTCATTCTTTTACAAAACCAAAAATTAATGAATAATGTCAACAAGTTACGTAGTTATCGAGCTAGGTAGCAAGCTAAAGACTGTACAGAAGGCTGACAGGCTAGGATAGCCAAGGCTAGCTAAACCCGTAGGGGACTATGGGAGGGAAGTTAGCATTAGCTTGCTAGCTAATGCTAGTTTACGTGACACCTATCAAATGTTAACCTAGTTACGATACGCTACCTTGTCAATGGGAGCTTGGCGATGAGCAGCCAATGACCGGGCCAATGACAATACTGTGTTAAAATAAAATCCTCTTGACCCCCCTTTTGCCGACATTGTTTATTTATAAAAGAAATAAATTAAACGTTGTTACATCTTCCAGGTAGTGAATCGCCTGCTAAGGACAAATATGTACCAACAATACGGAACGCTAGGAAGGCCACGGCAAAAGGACTTTGAAAAAAGCGATTTGTATAAACCCTTATTAATTTTAGGCGCAGAGTAAGTCAGTCATTCAATTTCATGTCACCACCATTTATTTAAAATTAAAAACAATCTAAAGGCACTTTACATGGTTGACTAAAATGCAAACATAACCATAACAATAATAGTACAGATTATCACTTTTCAGTGGTAATTCAATAACTTCATTTGCTTTAACTGACCAAAATTACAATAGTTATATTTCCAAAAGCAGATATATATCCAAAAGCAGATTTATGAAATCCCCTGAACAAAGTTGTTTCAAATAAAGATGGGTACCACATGTCCCACAACAAACAGAGTAAGCAGTTACATAATTAGATTAGATTATTGCAGAAGCAATTTTTCAGGCATGGACATAAACAATCATATATTAATCAGGCACCAGTATTGTTTTTGACAAACACTGAACAGAAATTTTCCCCACATCAGGCACAACATAGCACATATATCTACATTTCTGCATCCCTTTCTGCTTCCTGACTTAAAATGCAAATCATTTCCACAACAGCTGTCAGATATTGATATACATTTTGATTTCCAAAATTGCCACGAGTCATTTTAAATAAGGACCTGTATGATCTTTGTGTATTTTATAAAAATGTCGGTTTGCATGGTATTGACAGGGAGATGCTGAGCTGTCCTGTACTCAGAGAGTTATTGTAATGTCTCAATCCTGAGTTTTCAGTTAATAAATTTTTAGGGTTTCTTGAGGTAGAACAGCTAAATAAGTGGCACTGAAAAGCAACAATCAAAAGCAGCATGTCATTTAAGGCAATTTCTGCATATAATTCAGCATATAACTTCATCATAGAATTTCAGGCAATTTCAGATTCATGAATAGGTTCTCCTGTCAAATAGTTTGGACAGATTCTCTTTAGCATTAATAAATATTTTGTAACTTAGTAAAGCCACTATCAATTAAATGTGATCTCAAGCACATTCAAGTAGCAGGTCAGCAGTTTGCTGTGTGACATTTTGGTTGTTGCTCAGAGTCTAAGCATTATTAACGCAGGCAGGCATTAACCCTGCTGGTATATTACCACCACAGTGCAGAGGGCATCACTGGCAAAGGGGTGGCCAAGGTTTATGCACAATGCTACACACTGATCACGAGTACTAGTAAACATTGGTCTAGGCACTTAAAAGTAAGTTTGTTACCCATCTTAAATTAGTATCATGTCCATTTATGTTGGAAAGTGCATGTATTTGCTGAGGAAAGAATGCCCCAGAGAGTTAAAGGCTTTGGTGGTTCAATGTTACCAAGTTTTATGCACCTTTGGATCAGAGTACTTCAGACTGAGGCCAAAATCAAACTCCCAAAATAAGTTGATTATTTTAAGAAGCAGCTCACCACCATAAACAAACAAAAAGCGTAACCCCACTGAGAAAATGATTGATTAGGCAAAAACCAACAAACACCCAAAGTGCTAGGTCATGCCATAACATATTATTTTTCATTTTAAAATCAGTAAGTGTACTTTAATTTGTATGTAGTTACACTGTCTGTCAACAGCAGGAAATGAGCTCATGTTAACTGTATCCTGTAGCTTTATCATATAATACCACCTCTGTTGGTATTTTTGTATGGTACATTCATTTATGAAGCTGTTGGATTCATGGTGGTAACATGAGCTACACTTCCATGTGATGACAAATTATTTTTATCACTGCTAGTATATTATACATACTATGAATTTTAGTGTCCTCACATATGATGCAAAATCAATTGATTAGAAAATAATGGAAAAGTAATGAGAGGCATGAGCTTTCAGTGGCCTTTTAGAAAAAAAATCTCAAAAGTAAAACAAATACAAAACTATAGTAAGAAAGTATTTTCATTCTAAAACGACTGTAGCCTCTTTTTCTCTCTTCATTAATAAAGTTAAATATTTGGCTTTTCAAATAATCCATTACTAAAACCAACACCAATTTTTCAAGTATTGGCGTATCTCACATTATTTGTGGAAAATCCTTTCTGTTTTGGTTAATATTAAGGAACAAGGCTATGACACGTTGCTTTGCCACTTGTGAGCACATGTTTGGCCTACAGCAGGTTCTCACTGCTCACATCACGTTCTGAACGTCATGCCATGTTTAGCAGGATGCACCAGAATCCCAATGCACCATCTGCATTAATCTGTCTTCCACACCATATTGAGAACCTTCACCACCTCCTCATAGATCACAAACACGATGGCCACGTCCATGCAGACTCGGCCAAGCCTCGGGATAGTCCCTTTGTAGAACCTACAGCATAAACATGAAGGTGAAGGTAGGCGTTACAGTATGACTACAAGGTAGGTGTTGCAGAATATCTACAAGGGAGGTGTCACAGTATGACTACAAGGTAGGCGTTACAGTATGACTACAAGGGAGGTGTCACAGTATGACTACAAGGTAGGCGTTACAGTATGACTACAAGGGAGGTGTCACAGTATGACCACAAGGTAGGCGTTACAGTATGACTACAAGGGAGGTGTCACAGTATGACTCCCCATTCTTTGCAATGTTCACTTACGCTGCTGGTCCTTCATGTTTCATGATCTTAATGGCACAGTCCACAGTGTTCTTATATTTGTGAGCCTCCAGGCCCTGTAAACAAACAGTTTTAGATATAACCTAGATAAGGACAGATTAGACTTAAAACACCATAGATCTTTAAACTAATCAATCATACCTGCATTCTAGTTTTAATCACATCAAGCGGTGTGTTTCCAAACACACTGGCAGCTCCTGCTATGGCTCCAAACACTCCAGTCACCAAAGGGTTTAGGGATTTGTTCGGGTTGTCACCTGGTTTTGAAATGAACATCAGTCAACAGTCAACAGCTGCAGAATATGGAGAGTAAGTATTTAGAATAAACACAGACCTTTGTACCAGTTTCTCAAGGATGTCATAACAAAGAAACGAATAGCCTGGTTTGATCCTTGCTTCAGTACTGTTGCGGTCAGTCCCTGATATGTTCCCCTAAACCCTGGAAAGAATGGAATAATGTGATTTTGAATGAAAATGAAAAATCATAATGACATGTTTGTTCTAAAATTAGCTCTGTTGAGGTTCCTTTTGATTAGAAGACAATTGATTCGGGTCAAAGTGGGTAACGGTCAAATCACATGACTAAACAGGTTAGATAATCAATAATATATTGCATTCAAAGTATGATACCTGTGAAAACCTTAGGAACGCATTGTGCCAGTCAGTTTTTAATATAATATATGCTTTTGATGGCATAAATATTTGTATTATTAGTATACGTACATATAATGTGTGTGTTTATAAGCAAAATATACATTTTTCAGATTTAAAGAAGATTTCAAATGTTGAAACTTAGGTCAGCTAAGTCTGACAAAGCACGCTCAGTGATTACCTGCTAAACCTTAACCTTAATCTCCAGTAGGTGGCAGTGCATGTAAATATTACACACCTTGTGTTCTGACTATTTCTCTTACTCCATGAAAAAAGCCTCGATACTTGGGGTTTGCTGAGGTCTGATCATGAATAAATTTGACCTGAAATTGGAGTTAAAAAGATATTAAGATAAAAATAGTACTCAAAGATACAGTTTAAAGATCACTAGTTCAGTCTGGTTTGCAATCAATTACTCCCTTATACATCTTCGTTAATGTATGATCACAATGACAAGCTCAAGGACATTTGAGCTTTGAAACTTATTTGAACAGGATATTCACCAAATGTGGAGAAAACAGCCTCTGGAGACAACACGTACATAACTGTAAGCTGCCCCAGTCATTTCTACATGTATGTGACTAAACTGCCCCAGGCATTTCTACATGTATGTGACTGTAAACTGCCCCAGTCATTTCTACATGTACGTGACTAAACTGCCCCAGTCATTTCTACATGTACGTGACTAAACTGCCCCAGTCATTTCTACATGTACGTGACTAAACTACCACAGTCATTTCTACATGTACGTGACTAAACTGCCCCAGTCATTTCTACATGTACGTGACTAAACTGCCCCAGTCATTTCTACATGTACGTGACTAAACTGCCCCAGTCATTTCTACATGTACGTGACTAAACTGCCCCAGTCATTTCTACATGTATGTGACTAAACTGCACCAGTCATTTCTACATGTACATGACTGTAAACTGCCCCAGTCATTTCTACATGTACGTGACTGTAAACTGCCCCAGTCATTTCTACATGTACGTGACTGTAAACTGCCCCAGTCATTTCTACATGTACGTGACTGTAAACTGCCCCAGTCATTTCTACATGTACGTGACTGTAAACTGCCCCAGTCATTTCTACATGTATGTGACTAAACTGCCCCAGTCATTTCTACATGTATGTGACTAAACTGCCCCAGTCATTTCTACATGTACGTGACTAAACTGCCCCAGTCATTTCTACATGTACGTGACTGTAAACTGCCCCAGTCATTTCTACATGTACATGACTGTAAACTGCCCCAGTCATTTCTACATGTACGTAACTGTAAACTGCCCCAGTCATTTCTACATGTACGTAACTGTAAACTGCCCCAGTCATTTCTACATGTACGTGACTGTAAACTGCCCCAGTCATTTCTACATGTACGTGACTGTAAACTGCCCCAGTCATTTCTACATGTACGTGACTGTAAACTGCCCCAGTCATTTCTACATGTACGTGACTGTAAACTGCCCCAGTCATTTCTACATGTACGTGACTGTAAACTGCCCCAGTCATTTCTACATGTATGTGACTAAACTGCCCCAGTCATTTCTACATGTATGTGACTAAACTGCCCCAGTCATTTCTACATGTACGTGACTAAACTGCCCCAGTCATTTCTACATGTACGTGACTGTAAACTGCCCCAGTCATTTCTACATGTACATGACTGTAAACTGCCCCAGTCATTTCTACATGTACGTAACTGTAAACTGCCCCAGTCATTTCTACATGTACGTAACTGTAAACTGCCCCAGTCATTTCTACATGTACGTGACTGTAAACTGCCCCAGTCATTTCTACATGTACGTGACTGTAAACTGCCCCAGTCATTTCTACATGTATGTGACTAAACTGCCCCAGTCATTTCTACATGTATGTGACTAAACTGCCCCAGTCATTTCTACATGTACGTGACTAAACTGCCCCAGTCATTTCTACATGTACGTAACTGTAAACTGCCCCAGTCATTTCTACATGTACGTAACTGTAAACTGCCCCAGTCATTTCTACATGTACGTGACTGTAAACTGCCCCAGTCATTTCTACATGTACGTGACTGTAAACTGCCCCAGTCATTTCTACATGTATGTGACTAAACTGCCCCAGTCATTTCTACATGTATGTGACTAAACTGCCCCAGTCATTTCTACATGTACGTGACTAAACTGCCCCAGTCATTTCTACATGTACGTGACTGTAAACTGCCCCAGTCATTTCTACATGTACGTGACTAAACTGCCCCAGTCATTTCTACATGTACGTGACTAAACTGCCCCAGTCATTTCTACATGTACATGACTAAACTGCCCCAGTCATTTCTACATGTACGTGACTAAACTGCCCCAGTCATTTCTACACGTACGTGACTAAACTGCCCCAGTCATTTCTACACGTACGTGACTAAACTGCCCCAGTCATTTCTACTCCCTTCATTCAAACACGTGCCAAAGCAGGACAGGAAGAGCACAGGACTGCCCCATAGCCAGCAGCTACGGCGTCAGTCACAGAGGCTGATTTCTTGGTTCTCCCAGGGTTTCACGCACCTTTATCGTCTCCATGGGACACACGACCACGATGGCCTCAGCAACGCCGGCCCCCAAACCGCACAGCAGACCACGCGTGCTGTCCAGCTTCCCTGATTCATCCCTCATCTTGTTGCTAAGGAACTCGAACACGCCGAACCTGGCGAGGTCAAAGGAACACCTGAAGGCACTGCGTGCTCTGAGCTCCCTCCAACAGAAAGAGCTCTGTACATCTTCCTCCAATTGTTCTCAGTTCACAGTTATTTCAACACCCTGTGTAATGCCAAACTGAGCCAAGTACAGCATTATATCTACACCTAATTCAGTAACTTCTTATTAACATCTTGGAACTTAAATTATGTAGCCTAGGAATCTATGAATCTGGTATAGCCTAGTTCCTACTGTCAGACACTTTATAAGAAACACAGCTTAATTGGCCACATATCATATGTGCATGCTGTCACACTTCATGGATGGTCAGGTTTCCCATATACACACTCTGCTGGGTATATTTGTGGACTACTCTCAACCTAGTCAGCGATTGTACACTTATAAAAAGCACCTAAGAGACAGGTGTACCTAACAAAGGGGCCATTGGGTGTAAACAAGGCAACAAGGCAGGTATTTTTCCAAAGAAGTGGCTGATATATAATAAAAACTGTTGAACACTTCCTTTAATAGCAGGTGATGTCCATCTTAAGTGAGCTACAATTAGTCCTACTAATCTCCCTTTGTGTGTTAGGAAGAAGAACAAGTTGACAGAAGGTGTTTCACTCCTACAAACGTCAATGGATTAGTTACCTGACTGCTGCTTTGGGAATGGACCCATAAAGGAGAGAACTCAGACCTCGGTATAGACCTTTCACCCCGTGGCCCTGGACTGTCTGCCTTACACAATCCACTGTGCAAGAGAAAGAGAAAAGGGTTTCTGACAAATTTGCATGAAATGTTACAAAATTTTATTTTTTTCTGTTCTGTAGGGGATGCTTTTTTCCCCAAAAGATGGCAACTTAAGTGGCAAATCATTGATTACGTCAAAACAGAGATCTGTGTGACCCATTATCTGGTCAAATGTGACGCACGAGAGCATGACTAATCTACTGCTTTACTGATACTGCACAGCTTTTCACTGGAAAGACTGGCACTCGCAAACAGGTGAGGAAACGGGGCTACCTTCAAAGTCCAGGGACTATGGCACACTGATAACGTTCCGATGAGCACTAGAGATATCAGAAGGGGCTCGAGCCATCACTGCTCATTGACCTTTGAACTCAGCATTGTGCGCCCTCTTACTGTTCCCACCCAGAAACCCCAGGGCGAACATCTACAGCACTTCCAGTGGCAACTTGCCATATGAATCTTAGGAGGGTTTGAGAGAAGACCCACCAATGCCCCTGTAGCGTGGCGGGTTGGCCTTCTCGTCCAACTGTAACTGGGTCTTCACATACTCGGTAGGGAATGTGATGCAGATCTCAATCCCTCCAGCAATGCCACCTGTAAAAATGCAAGAAGCCCTTGTTCACATCATCTACTGTTACTACACAATATCTGCTGTATGGAAATAACAGTAATGAACCGGATGATTTAATAAACAAGGCCTTTTATTTATTCAAGCAAAAGGATAGTTTTAAATATACTTAAATGCTTAAGTTTTATATAATAAAATGTACAGAATTATAGCATAGGTTGTGGACCTAAAGAACATTTAATTTGAAAATTTGAATGCTCATAGTTACATTGTTATTTAGAGGGGAATTAGCTGGTGCCACCTTAAAATTTCTTTGCGCTGTACAGCTGCAGTTGAACAATAAGAACAAGAGGACAAATGATTGGCTGCTATTGGCTCAGCAAGATTCTACCCACTGAAAACTCCCCTTGGCCTCTGTCCATTTCTGAAGGGGTGTGTCTGCAACCACAAGTAGTAATATTTAACAGGATATGACAAAATACCTGGCTTCTCAAACAGGCCACATGTCCTGTGCTACCTTTCATGCCTGTTAGAACACAGCGATAGTTAACGTAGCACATTCACACACTTAAGTTTATTAATATTCCATAAATGTGCCAAATGCCAGGAAGTAACTGAAAAATCACCATCAGCCTTTTTGCTCTGTTAAAAAAAATGGAGCAAATATGTAATTCTACTGAGTGGCTACTTTGTCAGATACACTTAACTAATGCAGACAAGAACCTGTCTTGCCTCCAGGGTATGCAAATTTCTTTGCGGCGTAGGCTCAACAAAGTGCTGGATACACTCCTTGGGGAACTCCTGCCGTTGGTGCAGTTGTTTCAGTCACACACTTCTGATGAAAACCTGCCCATCCATATCAACCCACGTACTTTAAATCGCGCAAACTGCGCAGGTCACTGTCATGTTTGCGAAACCTACTTAAGGTCATGCATGTTTGTTCCATCAGACGTTACGCTGTTTAGGACATCTTTTTGTAAAAGAGGAGACTGTGACTGAACAGAGTCGTAAGGTCAGTGATTCCTAGGTGCACCAAGCGCCTGATGGTCAGGTGGTATTATGAGAGCTACTTGTGCTAAGAAATCTTTCCTCACAGCAGGTCGGGTGCCCACTAAAGCTGCATCTTCCTGATTTTAGCTCGTAGATCTAACAGAAGGGGAACCCATTGTGGTCTTCCCCAGCCAATCCATTTAAGGGTTCAGTCTGAACCGTCAGATATGGCCTTCTTATAGGGTTATTATTTGAGTATTCGTGTGCTTTCTGTTGACTTGAATCAGCCTGGCAACTCTCCTTTGACCTTTGACCTCTGACCTTTGTCAATCGTATTTTTTTGGCTCCAGAATTGCTTTTCGTCCCAGTGCTCATGCTGCAGTCAAAGTGGCTTCGATCAGATGCTTTGACAGATTTAACGTTTATTTCAATATTTATTACAGCTCATGGTCATTTGAATGTATTTATCAGAAGGCCACCACTATAAAACCTAAAGTTCTCTGAATTTCATACTTCAGTCTTTGATTATGGTACTTTAGACAAATAATAGCATTAACATACTAGCTTTATTCTATTTGGAGTTACATTTACTTTTTATTTATGGCATTTAGCTTACGATTTTATCCAAAATGACTTACAAGTATGACTGAGTACAATTTGAGCAATTGAGGGTGAAGGGTCTTGCTCAGGGGCCCAACAGTGGCAACTTGGCACCAGTGGGGTTTGAACTGGCAACCTTCTGAGATTTTTTAAATACAACTTGGCTTCATACAGTATATACAGTAGAGCAGATCCCCTGTACAGAATATCACATGTAATCATGATTTTTACACTTTCAGTGTTGCATCATTTACCTATAAAGAATGTGTAATCTTGGATTTAGATACTGTCATACTGACACAAACTCCATGGCTGTGTTAGCGCAGTGTGGAGAATCTACCAGCTGTTAACCCTACCAGAATAAATCTGGTAGACTTTTGTATTACAGTAACTATAAAAGTGTGAATACTGCACTGGTGGGTTTGAGTGGTCCTGCACATATTACACCACCTATAGAAACATTTACACTATATAGTGTTAATATTACTCTATAATATTACTCTGTATTATCCTATATGGTACGCAATATGCACATATAGTACATTATTACCCAATGTGGTATTATTTTAAATACTACAAAATACCAAATAAAAAGAATGTACTTTATATTATATTATATTACTTTATATTATTGTTTTGTATAAAGTGGTAGCCTATACCAGTTTAACAGGCATCTGCACTAAACGACCTTCTCTACCTGTTTTGCAGGTTTGTTTAGTGAAGCGTGGGAAGTGGGACTGAAGGAATTCCCGATAATTGTACATTTTGACCACAAGGTCTCAGTTTGCTGTGGTCATCTCTGAGTTTTGCAGAGCCCTGTACTGTGACCACAGTCATTGCAGTTGCACGCTGAGTTCAGCATGAGCTGACATTTTAAGGAATGCCAGCAAATGGGAAAGGTTTAGAGACAGAGCAGTCTCTTTATTTGGAGTTTAGAGACAGAGCAGTCTCTTTATTTGGAGTTTAGAGACAGCAGTCTCTTCATTTGGTATTATTCATTAGCTAAAGGCTTGCTGACTCCTGAATATCAGCATAAGTGCAAAGGTTATTGGCAAGTTAAGCTAGCAGTGCGTAACACACATCAAACTAAGGAATGCAACTGGCGAACTATAACTTCCAGCTACAGACTTTTAACTCAGAAATGGTACTCAGAATCACACATCACACACTTTTAATGCTAGTTTCTATTAGTACTGTGTAAGTTCTGGGGGGGAAAAAATTCAAATCCTTTTTCAATGATAATGTCATTTGATCTTCTATCCATGCAGGCGGTCAGGTGTGGGGTCACGCAACACAGCAAGTGATGAAAGAACTTTTCTACAGACTGTACCAGGCACAGCAGGTCTTAAGACACATTAGTTATAACAAAAACTTCATCCACTAGGCTTAAAAGAATATAACAAAAATTAAGTCAATTAAAGGAAATCAGGGCTTCAAGATTATATATTATCAAAGGTGCTAAATGTACTGGAATAAAGTTAAAAGGCAAATTTTCCCTATGAATATTCTGATTTAGAGTAAAACATATTCCTATTTAAAATAAGTTTTTTGTGCTTTGGAGGCAAGTATGGAAGGTCTACTGTATCATAAGGAAGCCAGGCTGTCAAGAACAAATAAAATAAAAACAGCTGTTTCAAATTCTGTAAAAGCAGAAATTCAGTAATCTATAAACCAATTTTGGTTAATAATAATTTGCATGCAAAAATAAAGTTCACAGGCAGAACATACTTTTTACCAAAGGGTTGGTTTATTTTTAAGAGTCAACACCTCCAGGCGTTCTCTTAAAAACAACATCAGACGGTTAGAAGTGCACAAACGGCTGCATGCAGGACACACCACATACTTGCCCGCAGTGTGCTGGTGTTTACTCGGGATGGTTTAGGGTCCTGTCGGGGGGCACCAGTGTTTGCTATGAGCTACGAACCACTGCAGTTACGGCTCAACAAGCAAGAGAAAACAGTGTTTATTAGACACGGTGTTTCACTGCTCCTTGGAGGGTCCTGGCGTTGAGGTGACGCGTAGGGGCAGAATGCGCAAACGTGAACTTACCCGCTAATATGGCTTTTCCAGGGTGCGTCAGCTTCGCCTTGGCCGCCGGGGCAGCCGCAGATAAACAGTGGGGTCTGTGGAAGGGGGTCACAAATGTCTTTTCTCCTGACATGTTTGGTCTTCAACAGGGGAATTTATAAACGGATTTCCACTACGGCTCCTTGCCAACCTTTAAATCTTTTTAAAAAGTACTATTTACAGGACTATCTTGGTCATTGGTTCTGGTACGGGCTCTCCAAAGCAGTATTTGTTGTGTGCGTTTGACAGCTAGAAGTTTCTTAGTTGCCCTGTTCCTGTCAGTGTTGGGCAAAACGCTGAACAATCGTGCTGAGGCGGGGCAGTCTGTTCCTCCGACGCCACGGAGCGCCATATTTTCGCAAACAAAATTGTTTAAGGTGGAACGACATATTTTGTGTTTTGATTCCGATTATCTTTTGTTGCAAACTTCTTCCAAAAAATACCTAAAAACTCTACGTGTTCTTCTGCGTTTAACAGCGTCCTTTTTAATATTCTCCTGCTTGTAGTTTTCTAGACTGGTAAGTAAAAGTCAGCACTGTTTTGGAGGGATACCAGTAAGAATATACTTACTTAATAACAATGCTGTGTGATTAAATGCAACATATTTATAATAATAACAAAGATATAAATGTTTTCAAAGCCACGGCCATTACCTTTGGGTCTTGACCATTGGCATTGACTGACTGAAGTGGCTTTGGCGGCCCCTACAGGTCAGTGGGTAGTTTTACGACGGGTTTTGGCATCCGTTATTTCCTTTGTAGACTATCATCTTAGCTTGTAAATTAAAAATGTTAAGAGACATAATGCAAAATTTACATCAGTCCAGATTGATCCCACGTATTCTGCTTGTACATCAAGCTTCTGTGCTTTCGTACAACCTTAAATTCTGTTTCAGGGTAATATTCTCATGGCTCCTAATTTAGTGTTAGTAAGTGCTCAGGGACTTTTATTTTAAAGTACAAAGACCTTTATGCATTTTTGCCTGTGGCCGCCTCATTCGATTGCGCAGACCGCATTTTTCTTCTTCAGTTTTATCCTACTTGGTATAGCAACTAACACTCAAAGCCATTGCAAGTTCTAGCTTTTGTCTCAGTGCTTGTGCTGCACCACGACGTCGGTATGAAATTTCTATTACTTGCAACACGAAAATGACTTTGTATCGTTAATGGGAAGTAGTGACTTCCCAATTACAACATTTTGTTGAGGCAAATATGACAGGTAACGTTACATGGAAAAAGCTAGAGTAGGTAGCGTTAGAAAGCTGGCTATCTGATATACGAAAACGCTAGTTTTGCTAGTCACTTAATTACTTTAGCTGTAAATCCGATGTCAGTTTTCCAAAGACATAATTGTATTGAATACATTATTGTATGCCGGTGTTGTAAGAATGTAATTTTGAACAAGTCGTTAACAACAAAGTGATGACAACTGTTCAAGTAGCTACTGAATCCGGTTTAGCACAAACCATTTAACCTACGTGAAATGAAATTTAAATGAAAACAACATATTTTGGAACTTATTTAAACAGTACAAATACTAAAGCATTTTTTGCATTCATGAAAAAGTATCCTGGCCATTTTTAAACGTCATACTCTTTTACATAATTAATTAATGAGGCTGACTGAGTAACTGTTTCTTTGAGTAAAGGTAACTATAAAGATATGCCCTAATGCTTTGCGTTCGTGACACAGCTTTTCGCAGTATGCTATTGTTAAACGTTTTATTGTTAAGCGTATTTGTAAGGCAAAAAAGTAACTTAATAAAAAAAGGTCACATGTTTATTAGATGGCTTACGATATTGCCAGTTTCACTATTGTTACGTCACCTCAAGAGTAACCAATGGTGTACTCGCTGTGACACCTGGTACAGGTGATCAAGGTCTTTAGAAATAACTGAATATTAGAGCTCGCCGTCAGGTCAGGGTTGGAGGTGCTGCCCAGCAGATGGTGTTCAGTAGCTGGGTTAGACGCCCCTTTATCCCAGGCGTGAGATATTAATCACCCCGTTTGTTAGGTGTGATGGCTGTTCCTCCTTCATACTGTGACCTGGGCAAAGCAGCGCAGGATGTCTTCAGCAAGGGCTATGGTATGATGTTGCCCAGAGTTTGGGTTTAATTTAGCCTGGTACTTTTTAAAATTAGTTGGATTTCATTTTTTTAGGGTTTTTTCCTCTCACCACCTTTTTTTGTGTGTTTTATTTTTTTATTTTTTTATTTTTTTGCAGGCTTTGGAATTGTTAAGCTGGACCTCAAGACCAAGTCCCAAAGTGGAGTGGTGAGTTAGTGGATTATTCCTGTTCCCTCTGCCCTCCATCATGTCTTTGTACTTCCCTTGTTTTATAGCACCTTGTATGTGTCGGTCTTTATCTGAAGCTACGTAAGACATGTATGTGGTGGTCTTTGTTTGGTAGCATTATGACTTGTTAAGTTTTGTAAAAGATGGTCACTGAATACAAAAAAGTGAACTAGCTGTTCCATGTTCAGAAATGTATACTGTAATTTGTTAATCATCCATGCATACTGATATTATGAAAGGAAGCAATATGCCACTTGCTTCTTGAATTGAAAATTGCTGATTTTCTTTTTTTTCCTTTCTTTTAAATGTGTGCCATGTGATTCCTGAACTGTGGCTGGGCTCTTATTAGGTGTTTTTTAACCTCATTCACGTGCTCCAATAATTTTTTTATTTTTCATGGAAATGGTGCATCTAGGCAGTATTGCCAGATGTACTATAGTCACTTGATGTAGCTGGACAATCGCACAACTCCATCTTTAATTTGAAATGTACATTTATGATATTTGGCAGATGCTTTTATCCACAGCGACTTAGAAAAGTGCTTTGTCATTTATTCATAGAATGTGTCCTAGCCTGTACAGTAGGTTAGAGTCCAAGATACCACATATATGGTGTACTTTGTGGAACAAGCTTAGTTCTAAAATGTCATCTTTACAAGGTCTCTGACCAATTCCACTGGAGGCATTTGATTGGGAATGACTCAGTGACTTGTGTTGGATCGTTGCCTGGTTTCCCCATTGTACCATAAAGAATAGTGTATGTTTACTGGGGACTGTGTGTGTGTGGTGTTGGTGTAATTTCTTTCATGACTTTCCGCTGCCCCTCGATGGCTCTATTAGATGGTAAAGTCAATGGAAGAGTGGTTGTGTACGAGTTGCATAGACACCCCAGATGACTTTTTGTGAAGTATTTGTTGCTTTCTAAACAGTTCTACATGGTGCAGTGGAGAAGATGTTTCAGTGGCTAAAGCAGGATAACAATCATGAGCATATCTCAGTTCTCAGTTATCCTTGTGCATCCTTTGTTTTGGTTTTTATCTATTTCTATGATACTCTTTTGCGATTGACTACAGGAGTTCAGCACCTCTGGCTCTGCCAATACCAGCAGCGGCAGGGCTGCTGGGAGTCTGGAGACCAAGTTCAAAATGACAGAGCTGGGACTGAGCCTCAGTCAAAAGTGGAACACGGACAATACTCTGGCTACGGAACTTTCTGTGGAGGACCAGGTCGGAATGCTTCTCCTGAACATCTTTCATTCACAGATCCGTTTAGTGGTTAAATGAACTCCCTCGAGTAATTTCTCTTTTCCTCTTCAGCTGGCAAAGGGCTTGAAAGTTGCTTTTGACACCTCCTTTGTACCAAACACAGGGTGAGTGGGAAAACCACCAGCAGAGTGCCTTTTGAGATGCTTCTAGATAATATTGTGAAGTAAAAAAGATGGCCTTTCTGTCTTCCACAGAAAGAAGACTGGCAAATTGAAGACGGGCTATAAGCGGGAATACCTTAACCTGTCCTGTGATGTTGACTTTGATGGCCCAGTGTTGCACTCTGCAGCTGTCTTGGGTTACGAGGGCTGGCTGGCTGGCTACCAGATCGCGTTTGACACAGCCAAGTCCACACTTGTACAGAACAACTTTGCTCTAAGCTATAAGGAAGGAGACTTCCAGCTTCACACCAGTGTGTAAGCATCAAGATGTGGGAGTAAACCATTAGCCATGTTTACAGTTGAATGACCATCAGCAAATGCAGTATGAAAAGAAAAACTAAGCAGTTGTTTAAAAAAACAAACAAACAAACAAAAAAAAAACAAGTCAAAGCTAGCAGTGACTGGTTATTCAGATGAGACCCTGTTAGTTTTTCAGTGCTGGCATGGTTATAGATTTTGAAGTATTCTTTTAAATGGTCCAGTATTGAGCGTTTGTGATTCATTATTAAGGATGAGCACACCGGTCTTGTTTTGCCCAGAAATGATGGAACTGAGTTTGGAGGCTCTGTGTACCAGAAGGTCAGTGATCAGTTGGAGACTGCAGTCACTCTGGCCTGGACAGCTGGCAGCAACAACACCCACTTTGGCATTGCTGCCAAGTACCAGCTAGACAGTGATGCCTCTTTGTCTGTGAGTTCATGGGATTGATCTTTGTGATCTTTATTCACTTATTGTGGCCTTTGATGGGTCATGCATGTAGTAGTAGTAATAATAATAAAAACATTCAGCATTTCAAAGTGTTCTATGCATGGTTTTAGAGTTGCAGATGTCGAAGGGATTACCTTTTTGACGACTTTGAGCAGAGGAACGGCTATGTTGGTTATAACAGCAGCTGCTTTAGGGTAGATTCCACAAGTAGCATTTTAATCTCTCAGACCATTGACGTGGCAAAAAAGTTTACATATTTAGTAAATCTGTATTTCTGTGATCTGGAGTACTGATCAGGTACTCTTGGTATTAAAAATGATCAGACATGCCAGGACGTGCAAGAGCATGCAGAAATGCAAGCAACTCCTGAAGAAATGTGAGCGATTTAAGGGTTTGGTCCTTTGCGAAGTTTCAGTAGGAAATTGAAATAACCCAACTATGTCCAATATGCTGGTGTTGATTCAATCAATGTTGAAATTGTCATTTTGAAATTCTGCCCTGTGGAAATCTATGGGAGGTCATTTTGACACCAACTTCACCTCTAAAACCAAGCATTTGATGCAAATACTGTAAACCTGTGAGATGTCCCTGAATGCTGAGAAATTGCTGATGTTTAGCATTTAAATATTTTATTAAAATAAATGTTGTGGGCAAAAATGTAATTTACACACTTGCTGCAAACCTAGTTGATCAACCAACATGTTTAAAATTGTCCAAGTTGGTGTCATTGTTCCAGTGTCAACACTAAACATGATTACCAAGTGATAAAGTTGTAGTAGTATTATTAGCAGCATTGTGCAAGTGCCTGTTGGTATCGCTCCTTTATTTTTGCACTTGCAGGCAAAGGTGAACAATACCAGCTTGATTGGGATTGGTTACACTCAGCGTCTGCGACCGGGTAAATGCTTTACTTTTTCTTTTGCCATTTTCTGCACTTGTATTTGATCTGTTTGGGTTTTAGTGCTACACTTGTTTGAGTTTAGCATAATTGCAACAGTTCTGTGCTTGGCCTGACTTGTGCTCCTCACGCCTTGCTGTTCTTCAGAAGTGAAAGTCACTCTCTCTGCACTCATCGACGGCAAGAACTTCAGCGCTGGAGATCACAAGGTCGGACTGGGCTTTGAAGTCGAAGCATAAGTGTCTTCGTGGAGTGGAAGAGAGACAAGCACACTCCACCTCCACTCCCACTATTTCTGCTTCTCATATACACAAGTGCACCCCTTAACCGCCCCAAGAATTAAGTGCAAATGAAAATACACTTGTGACAATAATCAATCAGAGGATAATGTTGTAAACTCATTTGTCTGATACCTGCAGTATGTTTACTACTACAAAGACTAAACTGTTGTAGGAAAAAATACTGTATGCACTATGCCTAGTGTTCACTGGCAGTGGAGTGTTTTATATGCTTAAGCACCTTTTTATTTCCTCCTGCCTGATGGTATATTACGCGAGGAGAGTGAAACCTCCATCACGCCTGTCTCAGGGCCATGCGGTCTGACTGCCAGGATGAACAGTCTATTACTGCACTACTGGGGCATTTTAGCACGAAACGGTCTCACGCAGTCACATATAGAAATATACATAGAGCTGGGATGCTGGCTTATAAACATCTCACTGAGTAGTGAGTGAACATGTAGACACATTTCACCAGCATTCTGCAATAAACTGAACACTACTGCTTAGGAAAGTTGTTGAACATTATGGCTTACTTGGATTAATTTGGTCAATTTCAATGTGTTTTACCAACTGTTAGTTGGGTTTGAGCATAATCACCTCACTTCTGCAGTAGCTAACAAATTCCAATACAGAAATGAAATAAAAGGTGAGGGTTTTCCCCAACGTGCTGTCCCCTTTTATTCAGTTTAGAAGCAATCCTGGTTTAAAAGGAGCTCCATTTACTGTAGGCAATGTCCTGTCCTGCCTGGTAACACTCGCATCTATTTAGATTAAAGATGAAATATGAAGAAATAAGAACAGGATGTCACGTTTTATTGGTTAAACATTTTTGGAATATACCACTTACCCCAATATCTAGCAGGTCTATGGGTGGTGATAAAGTGTATTAAAGTACTATAAAAGTTCCTGTTTATAGCTCACTTGCATATAAGTTTGCTGAAGCTGTAACCAATTGCTCTGACCAGCTTTCTAATTTTGGTGTCTGTCTTTGGATTCAGTACAGAAGAATCAGAGGAGGGGTTTTTAGAACAAAGCATCAATGATAGTTAAAGAGAACCTTACATGAACTGATAATCAGAAATAGAAAGAAATGCTGAGAAGAGTTTAGAGTGATTTGAATTTGTAAGAAACGTACCAGCATATTGCAAAAGTTCAAGTTCAGAGAGATAATCCAACAGGGTGAAAATCTGAGGAACACCACTGCAGTGATTTCAGTTCTAAAACAGACATCCTTCAAAATGTATAAATAAAGGGTATATAAAAAAATCAGCTCAAGTAGTCTTTTCAACTTTACTTCTAGCATCTTGAGTATCTCACAAAAATCCTTTAGCCATTGCTCTCCCAAAACCTCCTGAGGACACGGTGGGTTGGCTGCGGTGCAATTTCATTCTTGTGTTTTCTGTGTATGGGAAATGTGTGCACTATTAACAGTCCTCCCTATTTGCACTTGGCCATCATGCTCCAATATGCATCTGCGTTCATGCAAAGTTTACCATTTACAGATAACAAGTAAACAAAAAACACTGTGTGCTTGAAAAGATGTGAAATGACATGTTCCACTTTAAAATGTAAAAAAAAAAATAAAATGGTGTAATAAGATTTCATAAAATGTTTTTAACACATTCAACTTTAAGAAAGTTTTTCCCTTGAAAAATGTGGCAATAACCAGGGACCGTGTCAGTATCATCCTGCAGCCCTGGCCTTGCTAACTGGTGTATTCCTCAAGTATTTCCTTCTCAACAAACCTCAATCCAACACCACTTCAATAATCTTCCACTCTGGTTTCACAGAAGATTCACCTTGGCAACCACCTGTTTGCATCCAGTGCGTGAAAACTGTCGATCGCCCACAGCATAGTATGACAGCTCCTCTGTTAGTCTTTCTACATGGGAGCGGTCGGGGTAGAATCCTTCCCTGGACATCTCGTCAATAAAGCATTCCATGACGTGGCTTTTCTCTAGGAGCGTAAGAGGCAGCAGCTCGGCCTCCAGCCACAGCGCATGGTGCTTCTTCAGGTGGCCGAGCAGCAGAGGACTCAGTTGCTTGCTGAAGCGCCCTCGAGCTGAAGCAGTGATGCTCGAGGAGTTCTGCAGGATGAACTTCGTGATCTCGCCCTGCTCCAGGTTGCTGATGAGGATATAGATGGCATTCAGGTATTCATTGCTGTCTCGTTTGGTGACGAGGCCAAGCATGGTGTCCAGCAGCTCAATGGGCATGTGCTCCATTTCATCGAAGATGAAAACGGGGATCTTCTCTTCCTCCTCAGCCAGAGTGACCATTTCAGAGACGTGGGTGGTCAGGGTCTGGGTGCAGAGAGGATGGTCTCCTTGTGTGGGACAGTGGTGGAGAACATAATACTGCAGGACTAGCTGCTCACCCACCACAGAGCGGAAGTGCTGGGCCAGGAGCCTCCCCAGATGGCTCTTCCCCACACCGCTGGGGCCCAACAGAGACAACACCAAAGGTTTACTGTGGACATAGGTCGACAAGTAATCTCTTAAATGTCCCAAGAGACCCTCACTTGCCTCCTGCTGTCCAAAAACCTCCCTTTTGATGGTTTTCTCAAGTCCCTCCAGATCGTATTTAAGTACATGGTCATCCAGGTTCTCAATGGCATTGTAAACCTGCAAAAAGACGATGACACACAACAGGACCAGACAGCTCTTGGCACGGCTGTGCTCCTTGGTGGGCACGACTCGGCGGTTTCCGCTGGGAAAGAGGATACGAGCCTTCTTCTTTTTCTTCTTCTTGCCCGACACGATGGAACTGCCATCTGCAACCCCATCAAACGTGAAGACCTTGGGGCTAGTGGAACGTGCAGAGGTGCAGAAAGGAACTTTTGCAGACGAAATCTCCAGGCGTCTCTTTTTTATCGCCTGGTACTTCTGACGAATTCGAACCATGGCTCGCACAGATGAGGAGAACTCGGAGAATGACAGCGTCCCATTTTCCTTCCTCATCTCTGGTTCGCTCTCCGATACCTTTTCAGGGATGTCTTGGTCACTCATCTGTGAGAGACATTGAAAAATGAACATCATGTAGTGTCTGTGTAAAATTACTATAGATGTCATGTTATATATATATATATATATAAAAAAATATAAATAAAACAACAACATGAGCACTACATGGGCGTGAAGGATAAGAAGGAAATCCTGAGCAGGTGGCGCGAACACTTTGATGAGATCTCAAACATCGAATTCTCACATCTGCCAATTCTGGAAGGTCTTTCCTGCTCTGGACCAGTGCCTCCGATGGTAACTGAGGAGGTGACTGTGACTATTGGAAATATAAAGGACCGGAAGGCCCGAGCCCGGATGACCTGCCAGCAAGCTCAAGGATCTGCGCACCGAGGCGGCAGCTTGGCTGACCGTGTTCTTCAATGCCGTGGTCACTGCCAGCCAACCACTGATGGACTGGTCTACGAGCATCACCACACCAATCTTCAAGAATAGGGGGAACCCAGTGGCATGTTCCAACTACCGGCCAATACGCCTGCTCTCGCACACCATGAAAATTTTCAAATGAATCCACAACCGACACTTCCGCGACATCGTCCAGATCAGCGTCAACCAGTGCAGCTTCGTGAAAGGCTGTGGAACAACCGAAGCAATCTTCGCAGCCCACCAGTTGATAGGCACCACGAGAAAAACAAGCCACCACATGCCGCCTTTCTGAACGTAGAGAAAGCCTTTGATCACGTATCCCATCAGCTTTTTAGGTATGCACCCCACGAACACAGCGAGCCTCGTCGGCTGGACTAAATTGCTTTATTTGAATGCCAGCAGTTGGAGGTGCACAGCTGGGACGTCCAACAGCGGCATTGTCCAGGGCGCTGCACTGTCACCACAGCTGCTCATTCTCCTCATGGTCACCGTAACGCAGAACCTGCAGGGACGCCTGGACGCCGCTTTACGCCGACGACCTCGCGCTTGCAGTCACCACCCGAGAGGAGCTGCAGCACCAGGCACAAGCCTGGAGCAACCGTCTGAGCCAGCAGCTCAACGACGGCGACAAGTTAAAGAAAACCGGCACGTTTTGGCACCTTGGCTCCGTCTTGTAGAACGACGGCGGCATCGCCGGCGAGGTATGGGCGAGAGTCAGCGCGACCTGGCTGCGGTGGAAGGAAGTTACCGGCCTACTGTGTGATAAGAGAATTTCCAAGCGCCTGAAATCAAAAATCTACCAGGCTGTGGTCAGGTCCGTTGTACGCCATGGCTCAGAATGCTGGCCAGCGATGAGAGTGGCTGAGCGGTGCCTTCACGCCGTGCAGATGCGCATGGCTCGCTGGATGCTGAGCGCATCCCTCCACGACCATATTACCAAGGATATGATCTGAGGACAATTCGGCATTGGGCCCGTTGAGGCGAAAGTGAGATATATTGTATATACCAAATAGATTTTTTTTGGTTTGTTTGATCTTGTGGCTAGAGAGTAAAGAACAACAGTAATAACCCCAAACATCCATCAGTGTTTCCCGTTGTGATAGAAGCAAAAAACAGGTTTTAGACAAGTTTGATCATTCTCCTATATTTCTTTAAGAGATTTAGAGAGTGCTTTAGTTAAATATTTTTCAGGAATTACATCTGCTTTCTGACCATCTCCACCTACAATGTACAATTTTTCACACGATTCTTGCTAGAAAGTATTACCTTAGGCTCGCGGAGTATCTGTTCTGTGGAAGTGGAAGCTACAAGTACGCAATTATCACATATTCAATCAGTATTATGAATAATGTTATTAAATCATGTTCCAACTTATGTTGTGCAATTTGAATGACCAACTAGAAATGAACAACGTCATGTCATCACGCAATCAACTAAGCGAAAGGTGACTTATTTCACGGGAACAGCAATTAACAGTAATTATTGTGGAGTCTCACAATGCAAGTAATGTTATGTGCTTCGGTGAACAACGGCTCTTAAGATTTGTTTGACATTACAAAAACAAGGGCGGTTACGGCAGTTAACAATGAAGTTTTTAAAAATAATCTTCGGTTAATAATATCAAATAACTACCATGAGGCCATCATCTAACTTCCTACTCCCCGAGACCGCTTTCCCCCACAGTAAACTTTTAAACTTGCAAAAGTGTATCTTCTGAATCCATCAGGTGTTCCGCAGAAGGTCCTGCGTATCTGCACCCTCCATAATCACCGACAGAAACTCCACGCGCCCTGCATTTCTTTTCACTCAACTCAACCAGACGAGTTCCTTTCTGGATGTCCTGTACTGCGCCATGGCAACGTACCTTTCAGTTACAGTCCTGCTAGAAAGTCTGCAGAAGTCTGAAGTATAAACGCATTGCATGCTTGGTCAACAAGATCGCACAGCGTTCCTGGAAGTGATGCCGACGTTTGCATTAGCGCTATTGTGCATACAAGACCTAACAAGATGAAATAGCGGAAAGGTTTCAGCAGCGGCAGCTGTTTCGGGTCTAATCATTTAGATAAACCAAGCGAAACGGGAAGTTGAGGTGGTAGAGTACGACTAAGATAAGACTGTGGCCGCCGCTGCAATGATGCGGGAAAGGAAAGAAACTTCAAGCGTAGTTTCAGCAGCCTACATGAGCAACGACGCACTCCGCCTGTGGTCAACTCACCTTTGAACGAGTTCTGCGTTTTAAATCTCAAATGCCTTGGCAAACGTGGGCTATCGTGAAGAGCACTGAAAATGAGGAGCTTCTTTTCTCCTGACCAGCATTTCGAACAAGCTCAACTCCTCCTATGTCCTCTCTTCTACCCAGCCGCCATCCAAACCCCTCCTCTTCCCTTCACGCACTGAAGCTGTCGGCACAGCCTCACACTAACTCAGCACATTAACACGTCGGATTATCATGTGCGATATAAAAGCACACTCAACAATACCAGTATGTGTTTGTCATTTAATTAAAGTATTTTTTGAGAAGGCCTATAGCCTTATCTGTATTGCTTATGTTGAATTTCTTAGATTAACTTTATTAAACGTTGTTTTATCTCTCAAGCATTTGTTCTCGGAGCTCATAAAATAAATACTCCAGTCAAAAGTAAACTGCTTACATAAACTAGTATAAAATGAAGAGGGGTTGAAAAGTTCACTGAGAGGGTAGATGCGTAAGACCGCGTCACTGCAGAGACCTGGGCGGTGTTTGGCCTCGTGTAAATGCTTTCTGGAATGGCGCTCTCGGGAATTTAAATGAGATCAGATAAACATGCAAATTAAGCCCTGGCTGTCAAAGAGCTGTCTGTACTTTTTCTTGTGAATGGATTTAGCATAATTTCTTGTACTAACAGAGGTGACTGTGTTCAGTGACTGCAGTGCAGGGTCTATGAAATTGTTCTTTAACCAGCTTTAAGACTTGCCCATCCTAAAGAATCGAAATAAATAAAATGATTGCAATAAATCCTTTGTGTTGTTTGACTTGTACCCTAGTCTTGTCCTGACAAATAATAGATAGATAGATAGATAGATAGATAGATAGATAGATAGATAGATAGATAGATAGATAGATAATATTTTTATTTGTAAGCCCATTTCAAGATACCCAAGTTTGCTGTACATAAAATTATGGTAAAAAAAAATAATTATAATATAACAATAACAATGATAGCAATGCACAATAAGACAGGAATGCAGTGAAATAAATGTTGCATATTAAAATGAAAATAAGACAAATTAAATGACAAAGAGTGAGTACTGAGAGTGCAGGCAGAAACAGGTGGGTTTTAGAAGACGGCACAGTGTTCTGGAGTCTAGGTCCTGCTACACTAGAGGCCCTGTCTCCCATGGTGCAGGACAGAGAGTAAACAGGAAGACTGGAGAGTACATGAACGTGAACACGAGTGAAGGAGGGCAGAAAGGTGCCTGATCATGTTCAATCTTAAAAACCAACAGTTGAGTGTGGAAGATATATGCTCCCATCATCTGGTGCAAGCAAGAATCCTCACAGCTGAGTTCTGCACATGCTACACCTGGAGGCCCAGAGCTCACAATAATCCACTCTATCAATTAAATATGTATAGAGAAGAAGCTCAGTGAGAAGAATGCAATCTAGAGATGTTAAGAAAGCAGTCTTAGCAACTTTTTTAAGGTGGCAGGCAAATGATTGTTTGGAAACTATAATGACATCAAAATCAGGAACCAGGACGAGGTGGTAAAATCTGGAACATTTAGTGTGTGCTGCCTAACTTTCTTAAGGGTCACTGGAGAGGCAGTTAGTATCGCCTCTGATTTGTCATTGTTTAATTTTAAAACAATCGTCAGCCTTCCAAGATTTTGTCTCCCATGTTGAGGAACTTGTGGCAGCATGTTTGAAGGCTTAGTGTGTATGCAAATTGTTGTATCGTCTGCAAAACAGTGGAACTGGAGGACTGATAATGTTACCAAGGAGGAGCATGTAAATAATAAACAGTAGCAGACCAAGAACTGGACCTTGAGGAACATCATGTGTGAGATTACACAGACCTGATTTAAACCTGTGAGTAGAGACAAACTGTTGTCTATCAATGAGATACGATATAAACAACACAAATACTCCATCAGTGATGCCAACTAGGTTTTCAAGTCTAGAAAGCAAAGTGTTGTGACACATTGTGTTGAATGTGGCAGTAAGGTGCCCTTAGCCTACTATCTGTACACGATGAATCTAATCTCAGCATGTAATGTAGCATTTTTAGGTGGTGGTGGACGTTACTTAGCAAGAACACGTTTTAGAATTTGGATTGAGTACTGTGTGCAAAAAAGTGACGTATAAATCAGATGGGTGAAAGAAAACCAGCGAAAACCTCGCCTTTGCCTCAGACGAGACCAGAACGGGTCCCGGGTGCGGACTCAGGTATTTGGGAAAAGCGTGGAAACGCAATAAGGGAGTTGGTGCTTTTATTTTGAAAGAAGTACGGCGTTTCATTCTTTACTCGGAAGTGACCGATGACAGTCACGCCACAACGACATTTATTTGTCACGCTTTCTCTCAAATATAGTACAGAATTACTGTGCTACAGTAATGTAGACATTTCTATCTTTTTACTAATCCCGATAACGTTTATCGCAAATGCTGGTAAAGTAATCTGGTTCGTTATCGTTCTGTCTCAGCGGTTTCTGTATATAGCTGGGGCTTTGTTGTGCTTGTAGGCGCTGCGTATCCAGTGTTCGGTTACGGCGAGATATCTACCAGTTTAACACATGAGCGTGTCACTGGTCGTGATCCGTCTGGAGATAGCAGACCAGTCTCTTATGCCACAAGGCTTCGAGTACTGCGCCGGTAAGATCATCACCACAACACTGGGTCTAATCTTAACCCGTAGCCATAGACCATCTGGCCAACTGCGCAGCTGACCCGTCTGTACTGACGCTGTTTCTGCGGGTCTACGGTCCCCTTTCCAACTGCGCAGATGACTTGTCTGTGCTGATGCGGTCGATTTGGTCCATTTACCACAAAGTGACGAAGCATTTTGCTGCTTGCACGCGATGTGACGTCGCAGATACCGTGTTTGTAAGGCTCAGGGTTGTGTCAGATTCAGTACGACCTGCTCCCTGTCCGGTCATCTGCAGATGAGGACATGTCAGAAGGGGAGATGAGAGAGAAAGCCCTGGCTTCTGCCAAGACTGCTTTGGTGGGCAAGACCGAGTTGGAGAAGTCAGCTGTCCTCCATCAACATATTGGTAGCAGAGCCATGTCAGACATGGTAATTGAGACCTTTGCACCAGGTTAGAACTGCGCCTTGTTTTGAGTGAAAATATGAGGTCTTTTTGAACAGTCTGTAGAAGCAGATTAAGGAGAGTACATGTATTTGTGATCCATATTATAATCCATCGCATAATCCCAATGAAATTCCACGTATAGATGGATCTGATGAGAAGGAGGTGCCCCAGCCCAGTAAGGACAGCAGCAGCGGTCTGCAGGTGCAGACTGAGCACAGTGGTGAAGACAGAGGCCTGGAGTCTCCCTCCAAGCACCTTCCAGACCAGATTTCCTTCTTCAGTGGAAACCCGTCGGTGGAGATCGTACATGGCATCATGCACCTCTACAAGACAAAGTGAGAACACTACAAAGTCAGCTGTTTGTGTTTTAACACCCACTCAAATACACTGGTGCCTTTGAGATACGTCTCTCTCTACTGAATTATAAACGACACATGGAGTTCAATCTATAAGTAGACAATTTAACAGAATTTTAAATAAAATGTTTAGTAGATACTCGGTTGCAAGTATTCTGATATTTTTCCCCGTTATCCTCTGTAAGAGCTGTATTGCTGTCATTTTCAGTTCCAGCCTGTTTCTGGGGCTTTTCTTCAGTAAATGAAATGTGTGCGCAGTGGGACTCACGGCAGGTGATTTTCATGTTTAATCCAGATCATTGCACTTTGTGACCTTGAAAACCTTCATAAGGGCTTTAGTACTGAGTTCATGTCATTGTTCTGCTGCAAGGCGGTAACGGCAGAAGACTCCAAATGTGAATTCCATGGTTGTCAACTCTTGAGCTTTCAGTTCAGCATCAGTAACTCACACCTGGCTAGCCAAGGGCGTGGGGCTAGCCAAGGGCGTGGGGCTAGCCAAGGGCGTGGGGCTAGCCAAGGGCGTGGGGCTAGCCAAGGGCGTGGGGCTAGCCCGGCTAGCCAAGAACACAGCCAAGAACGCAGCCACGACACGGAAGAACATCCTATTGTCCAATTATCTTGAGTCTCGTTAGGATGTATAAAAATACAAAGGACGTAAAGGTTTGTGATACCTATATATTTTTACTCCACCGTGTAGGTTTAAATACGCTCAAATCAAAGCTGTTATTCTGTTCTTTAACCTCAGAGTTTAACTTTAAATTCGATGTCCTGGACTAAAGACTCAGACACTGTGTCAATTTGATCATGGTCCACTCACTAATGAACTGCACTGTACATCACGTCCTGTTCTGCAAAACGCAGCCTGCAGAAGTCAGGACTGTCAGGACCGATGGTTTGAACCGGCACGCTGTTGGTTCAAACACCTTTTAGCAGACGCCTCATGCAAATGTGTTCCCGTCCCACCGGTCACGTCCGGTCGTGGCGGTGCAGTAAGATGACCTCGCTGACCGAGGAGGTGCGACGGAGTGCCATGCTGTGCGTGCTCACCGTGCCAACGACCATGACGAGCCACGACCTCATGAAGTTCGTGGCACCCTTCAACGACGTCATGGAACACATGAAGATCATCCGAGACTCGACGCCCAACCAGTACATGGTGCTCATCAAATTCAGCACGCAGGTGAGTCACCGTCCCTGCTGCTGTGGTGGAGTTACTGGCCTTCGCCAAACCTGTCGTCCTGCCCCTACGCGTTAGCAGTACCCCCACCCCTGTTTCAAGTCTTTGCTGATGGCTGATGCCACTTTAGATAAAAGCTGAAACGTCAGGACTGTAGATGATGTAAGTGGTTCGAGTGCCGTGTGCCTGAGTGCATAAAATGTCTTCTCACAGGCCGATGCCGACAGCTTTTACACAGCCTGCAACGGCCGGCAGTTCAACTCCATCGAGGACGCCGTGTGCCAGTTAGTCTATGTGGAGCGGGCCGAGGTCATCAAGTCGGAGGAGGTATGTAGTGTGGCGTTGGTGACCTTTTCATTACTGTACATGTTTAAAACGCCAACAGACCACGCTTACTTCTGAGGATACATCTGCCCTAAATCTGTACGCGTGTACACAGTGTTGATTAAGGGCACCTTTCTTTGTCACTTTTGTCAGAATTTCCTCTGAGACCTTTTGCTGCCTTTTCAGAAGGAAATGTATCACTTTCAGTTTTCCCTCTTGACTGGCTCTGTGATTGGTCAGTGATTTTTAAACTATTTCGGCTATCTGGCAAAATATTAGCCTAAAATATTAAATATATTAGCCTAAACATCAGCCCAGAAGATAAGTCCGAAATATCAGCAGGTTGACACTCCACAAACAAAGACCAGCTCTGAATGGATCCCTAATTCCTAAGAGGCTTTTCTGACTAGCGCCGCGCCTACAGTGTTGGTGTCACTGCCTGTAACGTTTGCCTCGCAAAGTGCTGAATTTTATGGCCCTCATCTTTAGCTGTCCAAAAAATGTGGCCAAAAATATTGGTACCCTTCCCTTTTTCTAAACCTCAATTGTTCAATGCTCAATTATTTCTCACTGACTGGGACAGAAATCACATGCACAAAACTATTGGTACCCTAAATGTAATATTTTGTAGCACAGCCTTTGGACTGCAGTCAGGTGTTTTATGTAATCCTGAACAAGATTTCTACACTCTGCTGGATGCTTCACCCACGCGTCTTCAGTACGCTACTCCAGATCTCTGTCACTGCTCCACCAGTGCTCACGGGGACTCGTAGCCGGCCACGTCAGAGTGCACCACTCATCTCGGTGCTTGTTCTTGTGTGTCTTCCTGCCGGGAGACTCCAGACCCACGACCGAGGCACAGATTTCCGACACTGGGCCATACTTTCAGATCCAAAATGCCTTGATCTTCACTGTGCCTCATATATACACAGCTTCATATATGCCCCGTGTCTGAGGCAGTAATGCAAGATTCCTACAGCCATCTGTTCAATCTGGGGCCAATTTTAATCTTGCGGCCACGTTGAGAAATGTTGGCTACATTCCTACGAGGCCTTAAATGTCTTAATAATATTGGCACCTGTGAGTGTGACAAGTACTTTCCCCATTTTAAGGTGTGAGTGTTTATAGGATTACCAATACTTGTATGCCTAATTCAATCAGAGGAATGTGATTAAACTATCACTGCTATGCAATAGTTTTTCACCTTCAGAAGGTACCAGTAATTTTGTCCACACTAATATTAGAACATCTTTGTAGACAAAATGGTTTTTACTTTGTAGGCAAAAACTTATTTTCAAAACATTTAGGTTTTGTACCAGTGCAAAGACACACCTGTAGTAGTAAAAGTGGTTTTTGATTTGAACGATGCTTTCCTTTAATAAAATGCAAGGGTACCAATATTTTTGGCCACATCTGCATCTCAAGGAGCAGTCTGAGGGCTGCAGGCCTGCAATCCTAATGTGGGGCTGCCATCGCTTGCACTCATCAGGGGGCCAGTCTTCCCGTGATGGACCTGACGGAACTGCCCAAGTGCACAGTGTGCCTGGAGCGTATGGACGAGTCTGTGAACGGTGTGCTGACCACCCTGTGTAACCACAGCTTCCACAGCCAGTGTCTGCAACGCTGGGAGGACGCCTCGTGAGTGACCCCCGCACGCACGCAACGCCACACTGCCACGTAGCCTCAGACCTGTAGTGTACGGTCACAGATGTCACGACTGCTGTGTAGCCACCTCACTGTGGTTTTGTGTGTCGGGTTTTCCGTGTCTTTCGTGTTCTCTCTCTTTCCGCGTTCATGACGATGCTTTGTGTAATGACGCATTGTTTACTGTTTGAACATCTGTTATTTGTTTACGCTCCACACGGTTGACATTTTGATTCTGGGTGGCACTTTCAATAAAGGGCTGCTGGTTAGTTCTTAATTCTGCCCCTTGTGTTGGTGTGTGGGTGGCTGTCATCTGTCATTGTGTTTTTGTAACTGATGGCCTTTTGACAAGTGAACAACGTGACCAGCACTTTCAGCAGGTACAACAGAATTGCTAACCGCTGGTGTTTGGGGGGCTTTAGTAGTTTAGAGTGCTCACAGTCAGATCTGCCTTTCCAGGTGTCCCGTGTGCAGGTACTGTCAGACCCCTGAGCCAGTGGAGGAGAATAAGTGCTTCGAGTGCGGCGTGCAAGAGGTAGCAAGACTTTCAAATCTGGCACTCGAATGCCCCACTCAAATGCCCCACTCGAGTGCCCCGGGACCCCCGGGGTGCCTCTACAGCCCTGCCCTCTTCTCTGCCTGTAGAACCTGTGGATCTGCCTGATCTGTGGCCACATCGGCTGCGGCCGCTACGTTAGCCGCCATGCCTACAAGCACTTCGAGGAGACACAACACACCTACGCCATGCAGCTGACCAACCACCGCGTCTGGGACTATGCAGGAGGTGCGTGTGCGCCTGGATACAAGTGACCCGCCACGGCAACCCGCCTCGCGTGCCCTGCCGGTTTGTTGACATGTACAATTCCTGTTTATTCGCTGGCCGGAGATGTGACCTTTCGGGCTTCTTGCTTACGCGAGCAGACAACTACGTGCACCGGCTGGTGGCCAGCAAGACAGATGGGAAAATGGTGCAGTACGAGTGTGAGGGAGATTCATGTCAAGATGAGAAGATCGATGCGCTGCAGCTTGAGGTGTGTGTGTCTGTGTGTGTGTGTCTGTGTGTGTGTGTCTGTGTGTGTGTGTCTGTGTGTGTGTGTCTGTGTGTCTGCGTCTGTGTGTCTGCGTGTGCGTGTGCGCGTGTGTGTCTGTGTGTGTGCGCGTCTGTGTGCGCGTCTGTGTGTGTCTGTGTGTGTGTGTCCGTGCGTACGTGCATGTCCGTCCGGATGACTCTAGTGCTTTTAAAGTAAATTAACTCTTTAACAAAAAAAACCCACAGACTAATTTTGTTTCTTTAGTATTCTTATTTGCTGACCAGCCAACTGGAGTCTCAGCGAGTTTACTGGGAAAATAAAATTGTCCATATGGAAAAAGAAACTGCAGAAGAGGTAGGAGCTAGTGGTTTTCTGGGTAGCGGGTGTGCAGCCTGTAGTCCTGGTGTAGTAGGCCTGTTTCACAGCTTTACAGCTAGCTCAGAGATGTTGACATGGGTTACTGTTTGTTTCAGATCAACAACATGAAAGCCAAGTTCAAGGAGACCATTGAAAAGTGTGACAACTTGGAGCTTAAACTGAATGAATTAGCCAAAGAGAAACAGACCATGGAAAAGAAGTAAGGTTTCCTCATCGTCTGCGAACATGCGTGCACGTGTAAGTAGAGTAGTTGTAACTCCCAGTCTGTGTTCGAATTCACTCTTCTCCAGATGCACACAACTGAATAACAAGGTGGCGAAACTCGGCCAGGAGCTGAGGGAGGAGCAGGAGATGAACCAGTGCTTGAGAGCCAATCAGGTCCAGCTCCAGGCAGAGCTTCAGGATGAGGAGAGGCGGGGTCAAGAAGCCGCCGCCCAGAAGGACGTCCAGATCGCCGAGTTGCAGGAGCAGCTCCGTGACATCATGTTCTACCTGGAGACACAGCAGCAGATCAACCAGATGCCAGCCGACGCCCGCCAAGAGATCCAAGAGGGCCAGATCAACATTGCTGCTGCCCCCATCCCCCCCCAACCTGGGCCCTCCAACCTTGGTACAGGCAGGATGGGTGGCAGGAAGGGGCGGTCCAAAAGAGGGAAGTAGCCAATTAGGGGAATGGGCTGGAATGAATGACAGACTTTTTGTTAGGCTTACTGGTGACCTGTTCCACCATGACACCACAGCAGATTGCAAAAACCTCAAGACCCACACAGACTTGCTTGCCCTGTGAGCAGTAGTTACCTTAGGAGGTTGGAACAGATGTATGGGCGGTAGGAAGAGTTCTGTTCATCTCACACTAATAAAGCCTTCACACCAGAATGGGTTGAATTTAGTAGAGTTCCGTATTGTACGTGTGATGGCCCTTGACAGTTTTCGTTCAAGGCAGTTTGACCACCTTCATGTGGTGAAGCTATGTCCAAACTTTTTTTTAGCTTTGTACACGAACTTTTGCACAGCGGCAGTACGCGCAAAACAATGGAGGTGTTGCAAGTAACTGGTCCAAGTGTGCGATTCGAAATACTTGTTTACTCTTTGGTGCCTAGGAAAGACATGTTTCGTACTTTTCTGAAGCCAAAAATGGAAAGTTTTAGTATAACTAAACTACTGCACGCTGACTACCTGGGGGGAAAAGGACCCACACCTTGTCATGACTTTGTCGATTTATTGCAAAATGGCTTTTTTTCCTTTAATATGCTGAACACGAGAAAGCTGGTGGATTGTGCCGCAGATGCTGCTGGCTGTGACCCTTTCTCCTGCTGCTAGAGAAGGAACCTTACATTTCTCGGGACTGATGAATCTCAAATTGAAAGTCCTGGAAGTTTCAAGTTTTGTGCAAGGTCTCACACATCAGACGTGGAGACAGAAAAAAAAAAAATACTGAAACGCTTGATATACAGGTTTGCGTTTTTACGGTGCAGTCCTTTATTTCGTCATGCTTGTGAATGCAACACAAACAGAATATTTCTTGCAATGTAACTGCATCCATTATAGAAAATGTACCAAGTGTACTTTTCTTTCCAAATATATATATATATATTTTATTATATACTATAACTGTGGCAAAGTTGTCAGATTTGCTAAATAAAGAATTAGCTACATGGTAGATCTTGTTTCATTATTGCAGAGTATCATTCCATATTTGTCTTAAAAGCTGTCCAACAGACCTTCTGTCTAGCAAGTTGCGTTGGAGTGAAAGGGTTTGTGTAAAAATTGCTTATTCCTTGACTGACTGAGCGTCATTGCTGTTCCACCTTCCAACAGGCCTTTGGAGACCCGATGACCCTGCATAATCTGTCCATCTACTGAACAGCTAGTCTAAAAACCTATTGAAACGGCACGTAGTAAGAGCACAAGGCAAGCGAGCAAGAAGATGGGTCAGTTTGTAGCCGAATAATGTTTAGTTATATTTCACAGCCATCATTTACTAATTACACACTTGGCATAAGCAAAGGGTAATGATTAATATTATTTTTGTGTCGTCTTTTACCATTTATGTCCACACGTATCATGCAGTTGCCAGTTCAAGCTCCACCACTGCCAAGTTACCACTGTTGGCCCCTGAGCAAGACCCTTAGCCCTCAATTGCTCAAGTTGTATTCAATCATAATTGTGAGTCGCTTTGGATAAAAGTGTCAGATAAATGCCATAAATGTAAATATCTGGCTATGCTCAACAAATATTTGGTCTCACTGAACTTAAAAATGTAATTAAACTAGTCCTCATACAGGGTACCTTGAATATATTTCCTGGTAGGAGGTCCTTCTTCAAATCAGAATTTATTAACTGGGCAACCTGAGACGATCTCTTAGGAATATCACTCTATTCTATCAATCTTTTCCACTTGTGGTTTTAGAAGTTTGTTGAATTAAATACTTGACTTTTCAGGCGCAGGTCAGTCGTAAAGTCGTTTTTCTTCAGAGGATCCCAAAAATGATTCTTGTATTTCTAGAGCTGGGGGCCCAAGGCCCCTGTATTGATGCTTAAATGAAGGTTCAAATTATGCCATAAGATTATGTATTTATTATACTTAAGTATTACATTCTAAAACTTTGCATTGCTTGTTTTGACATGGCAACTGTACACAATCATTTTTGGTACATTTACATTTTATTAAAAAACATCCTTTCACATTCCAGTGTTTTTATTTTATTTTCAATTTTCCTAACAAAAGAAAGTAGAGAGAGATGACAGATTGTCAGCACCTCAGTACAAGCTCTTCAGTCCAGACGTTGCCTACTGGAGTTTCAGTTGGAGAGCTTCAAATGTCAAACATCAGAACTCATTCGCATCACCCATCCTCTCTCCTCTCATCAGATTAAAATAAAAAATGACAAAGAAGAAATTGACCCCTTTACCCAAAACAACTCTAAGCAGAGCAAAGCTATAGCCTGTGGAACACTCCCCCCACACTATAAATATGAAATGTCATTTTTTTCTAATGAAACATGTAAACAGTTAAGCCTGATGTTGTAATCCCCTTGTTAAATGAGGGGGGGGAACCTACTTCAGATGTTTGTACTTGTGATGCTGCTTTTGTTTTGATATACTTCTTTGTGTATTAAAAATCATCCTCACAATTTTAGGGACCTCAGTGCAATTTACATATTTTCCCTAAACAGTATAAACAGTAAACGTTTTTTTTGTTGTTTTTTTTAAAAAAAGTGTTCGGCCCCTTTTTAAACAACTGAAACTCGTAATGCAGTACAACAGACGCCCCTGGTCGAGTCAGACAGGAGCCTCCACTTTGACCATCCAGATTTTCAATAACGTGAGCATGTAACTGGACGTTATTTCACTGTCCGACACTACGAAAGTGTTTCTCACTGTGAATAATGGACCACGCAGGTGGTTTCCTGCAGCTGAAAACAAACCGCAGGTACGAAAGCTACATCTTGCAGTATACACGGCCCTTGCGTTACGAGGTCTTTATGTATTCCATAATGTCAGTGCCCTACATAAGCTCACCTCATAGTAACGAGGACAAAAAAAAAAAAGATCAATGCTAATGGAAAATTTCTTTTCTGTAGCAATGTTCACTCCCCTCCGCAAAGGCCACTGTTAACGCCGCGTGAAGCGACGGTGAGACGGGGCGGTCCTGTGAGGCCTGGGAGGGTGGGGGGGACCGCTCTACGGCCACACCCAGGACGGCTGCGTCGATGCCCGCAGGGGTCATGGGGCTCGGTGGGAAAAAGCTGTGTCAGCGGAACCGAAGAACGAGCGCTAGACGAACGAACGCGTTTGAGGAGAAGCTACCGAGAGGGCCAGCTCGTGCTAGGTAGTAACAGGGAGGCCACAACAACTACAAGGACAAAGCAGAATTCACTTTAATTCTGGAAACTTCGGCGCGGATATTCGTAGATCTTCACACTATGTACAATAATTTATAGAGTAGCTCTTGTAAAATTGCTTATTTGCTTGCCCGTTTAGTTCACCAGGAAGAGGATGACGCGTGTATTCACTGGATTGGTGGCTCAGAGTGGCGTCATTGGCTGTGCGGAAGCAGTCGAGTTGTGGGAGTGGCTGTCTGTGTGTGTGTGTGTGTGTGTGTGTGTGTGTGTGTGTGTGTGTGTGTGTGTGTGTTCAAGATATGAAAGAGCAAGGAGTAGGAAAATAAATGACTGGACCATTCTGAAGCACAGAAAGAAAAAGAGTGAGTGTGTAAGAGAGTGAGTGTGTAAGAGAGTGAGTGTGTTTCGGGGAGCACTGAGGAGATGTGGACTGTGGGTTGTGTGGGTGGTGCTGATCACAGCCATGGTTCAGATCTTCAGGGATTTTAGCGTGTCGGCTCTTTTGCGCAGCAGATCTCCGACCTCCTGCAGTGAGCGCAGGTAACTGCTCTGCACTTTGTCCATGGCGGCCTTTATGAAGGTCCTCTCATCCTGCTCAAACACAAACATTATGTCAAAACATCCGACCTCAATGTCTGAGACAGGTCAGCACACTCAAAACACACAAGAAAACGTGTCTTCTGCAATATCGGCATCACAAATGGCAATATTGCGATAACGACTAAGCAACAATATATCGTGCATCCCTCAAGTGATGGCGCTAACCTCAGCCTGTGGGAGCCCCTCAAGAGATAGGGCCTCAAGCTTCAGCGCCGTCAGGCTGCTCTCCTGGTCCTGGATCTGCTCCACTGCCTGGCTGAGAAGGGTCTGCAGGCTGGCAGTAAACTCCTGGAATCCAGAGAGCACCACTGGCTGGGGAGGGAGAGAGAGGGAGAGAGAACCCAAGTTTCACCCAGCTATGGCCCCTCTTGACCGCGTGCAGCGATCCCAAACCAACCAGCTCGTACTTACTGTCACTGTACTGGTTTCCTTTTTCTTCTTTTTCTTCTTCTGCAAACTGGACTTTAGCGGTCGGAGCGTGCCGCTGCAGTGACTGGACACCCACAAGACCACACAGACGGTCTGGTTCAAGACATCAAGTGAGGTATTAACACAGGGCAAATATAGGGACCGGTTCTGGATATCGGAAATACCCTTTCGAGTGGCTCGGTGGAGGACGTCCAGGGCAAAACCAGCACAGCACTTCAGTAAAAGATTCACGCAGGGTTGGACTTGTTCTTGGATAAAAGGACTTATTTGGTAATTTTCCTGTTTTTTTAATCATTTTTCTCTCTACTTTACTTTCTCGTTTTATTTGTTAAAACACTTGTTTACACACTATATGCTAGTTTTAGAAAGGTGTCATATAGGTATAATGCGTTATTACTATTTCACTGATTAAAATCAGTGTCATCTACATCTAGTTAAAGTAAGCATGAATACATTATGTCTATAATGCAGCTCGTCTAGAGGATCTGGCATAACAAGCTCACCTCGACAAAGAAGACGAGGTTTTCTAGCAGAGAGGGCTGCGCCCTGCATCGGCCATCCGTCACTTCCAGTAAGTCACCTTTACATTTATTTAGCATATCTGGTACAGGAGAGAGGCAGGAGATCACTCAGTATACCTTACAGATCACATAGGAAACGTAATACAACATGATAGTTCAGAGACGTGCAGGTATGTTTACAACAAAAACATCAACAGCGCGACCCACCTTGAAGTTGTACTGTTAATGATTTGAAGAGATTTGCTATTTGGGCCTGAAGCTCTGCTGACTGATCTAAAACAAAGAGAGACGTGTGTATGAGCCGTAGGAGGGGGGCCACGCTGAGTGGGCGCGTGTTGTGACTCCAGCGTACCCAGGCCGGAGGTCTCCAGCTCCTGGACATGCAGGGGCAGCTGCAGGGCGACCAGCTGGCACTGGCATGACCCGTTGGCCAGAGCCTGGGGCAGGCGCGTGGGGGGCGGGCCCAGGAACGGGTACTGCTGCTGGGGTCACACACACACACACACACACACAGTCATCACCCCATGGTCACCAGAAGAGTAAACCAACATCGCCTGTCTGAGGCGAGTGGTGTGCATGGTGCCGTCACTCACGTGTGCGTGCTTGTCGGTGAACTGTGCCGCCTGGCCGAGCGTGCGCTCCAGCTGTCCCAGCAGCGGCTGCATGTCGGCGGGTTTGGACGCCACCCCGTTCTCTGCACTCTTCTCTGCGTTGCGCTGCGCATGGGGCGTGGCCGGGGGTGGGGCCTGCGGCGAGTGGCACAGGCCCGAGAGGCAGCCGGCCAGCCGGAGCGTGAGGGAGCGCAGGCGGAGCCACAGAGACTCCTCCTCCAGAGAAAGCTGCCGGTGCTCCTTGCTCAGCTGCCTGTGGCCATGTCCACACAGGTGCCCATTAGCACTCCGGCTTCCCACGGACATTCAAACCACAGATGTGGGCGAGGAACTAGAGTTCCGGTCTAAACCTCACATCCGTCTCTCTAACCACATTATGTTTGTCAGCGTAAGTAACCAACATCAGATCAAGTCATGGCACGATCACAGTGGCATAATTACGGAATGACATTTGGTTGGGACCTGGGAAAACTCCAAACACTGCTGTCAGATGCAGGTGGAACAAGTGTTGGCAGCCGTACAGGTAAATGCACTGTGGAGTGTGTGTGTGTGTGTGTGTGTGTGTGTGCGAGGATCAAGAAAACAATACTGTACTGGACTTTCGGGTTCCAGCTGACAAACACGTCGAGATCACGGTTGTCCCGCAAGCTGTCCCAGGGGATGTCGTCTTCTTCGGGACACAAGGACATGTTCTTCACACTTTCTTCTAACGTGGACGATCTGAACACAAGACAAAACACATCACACTTCTCGTTCCAAAAGCAGTGGGCAGATGGAAACAATGACGTTTAAAGAGCCAAGATGACAAAGTTAGAGTGTCAAGATGACAAACGTGGACAACGTTGAACTCAAGTTCGGCGCGGGCAACACGTGAGGGCAGGTCTGAAGATGTCTCGGGCAAAGAGCGCTCACATGTCAGCGTCCAGGTAGAGGTCCAGCAGCATCCGCTCTGTGCGCACCTGGGCAAAGTGCAGCGAGTTATTCAGGCGGTTCCTAAAGGCGATGAACTCGGGGATCTTCTCAAACGCGCCGTACTTGTATGCCTGAATGATGTATTCTGAGGTCTGCAAACAGAGCAACAGAGCCAAGTCAGGAGAGTAGCCCAGCAGGAGCACGGCCGGGTGCGGCAGAGCATGGTGCGCACACTTACATCTTTCTGGTTTGAGTGAAAAAACCTGAGGGAGAAGTTACACGCCTGGGAGGCAGCAGCAAACTGGCCCAAGGACTCGGCATAGCGGGTCAGTAAGTATCTGTGAACACAGGACAAATGGTAGCAACTTCACACGGCGGCGGGCGTGGGCGGGGCTGTGTGGCCAGGGGGCGGGGCCGGGGGGCTCACCCTATGGTGTCATGCTGAACATGCTTGGCGTCCAGGCTGGAGTAAAGGTCCACCACGGGCTCGAAAGCGCCCAGGCGACAGAAGAGGAGCAGGAGGAGCAGCTTGATCTGGGCGTTGGATGGGCTGTGTGCCAGGCCTTCCTCCAGGAGACCCAGACACTGCCACAGCACGTGCTCCTTACCTGTGTCCGAGTTACGCATGATGGCAAGGAGAAAAACACATGCGTGAGCCTGCATCCTCTCGCCGGGGTTCACAAGTCTGACTCCAGGTCAGTTTTATAACATGCAATGAATAGGCACAATACCGTAGGCCGCAGATCGGAGAAAGATCGGATGATTCTACCAATCAGAGAGTGTTTGTCAAAACGACTCACTCTACCATGTTACCACTATGTCACCCAGCCTCTGCAAGAACAAATCCCTAATACAACGCTTGCGGCATGCCGCGGGGTCACGGAGCTCACCCGTCTCTATCCACAGGTCAATGTAGACGTGGGCAGCCATGAGGCAGTACATGTCGGAGAACTGCAGCTCAGTCTTTAGACAGGATGTCCCTGTGGACGGAGAGGAGAGGAAGGGAACGGTGATTAGAGGGACGACCAACTCACACGTCTGGAAGGGACATAAGGCACGTAGAATCGGCAGACAGTGAAGTGGGCGGAGAAAGAGCACGAGAGAGAGAGAAACTGAAATAATCAGCTGCAACATACTGGAGATTCTGAAAGCCAGTGGAGAAGTTACCAGCAGCTGAAGATGTCTGCAGCCCAACTACACGTCTATATATCTATACACACACACACACACACACACACACACACACACACTTATTAGGTACACCTTGCTACTACTGGGTTGGACCCCTTATGCTTTCAGAACTGCCCTAATTCTTCATGGCAGATTCAACCTGGTGCAGGACACGTTCCTCAGAGATGTTGGTGCATATTGGCATGAGAACGCTACACAGGTGCTGGAGGTTTGTCTCCTGCACATCCATGACGCGAATCTCCCGTCCCACCATGTCCCAGAGGCACTCTACTGGACTGGGATCTGGTGACAATGAAGGCCATCTGAGTTCAGTGAACTCATTGTCATGTTCAAGCAAAGAGTTTGAGATGATCCGAGCTTTGGTGACATGGTACGTTATCCTGCTGAAAGTAGCCATCAGAACATGGGGACACTGTGGTCATGGTCAGCAGCAATACTCAGGTAGGCCGTGGTGTTTAAACAATACTTAGTTGGTATTAAGGGGCCCAAAGTGTGCCAAGAAAATCTCCCCAACACCATCACCAGTCTGAACCGTTGATTCAAGGCAGGATGGATCCATGTTTTTATGTTGCTTACGCTACATTCCGACCCTACCAGCCAAAAGTCTCAGAACAGATCATGTTTTTCCAGTCTTCTATCATGCAGTTTTGTTGAGCCTATGTGAATTGTAGCCTCAGTTGTCTGTTCTTGGCTGACGTTTTTTTTTTTTACCCGGTGTGGTCTTCTGATGCTGCTGCCCATCCGTTTCAAGGCCCGACGCGTTTGTGTTCAGAGATGCTCTTCTGTACACCTCGGTTGTAACGAGTGGTTGAGTTACTGTTGCCTTTCTATCAGCTACGTTCAAAGTCACTTAAAGTCACCATCCTGGTGCTGGTTTGAGCTTTAACGGGTCATCTTGACCATGTCTACATGGTTGCTGAGCACCGAGTTGCTGCCAGGTGACTGACTGATTAGATGAGTTACATTTTAGATATTTGTGTACCTAATAAAGTGGTCACCGAGTGTCTCACACACACACACACACACACACACACACACCTGGACCTGTCAGAAACATCCTATTTCTCTGTAAATCAACCTACCTACCTATACATGTGTTAACAATAAAAATGTCATGACTGCTACTACCATCATCATCCCTATTATTATCATCATTTTAATAAACATATAAATCATATAAATATCATATAAGACACTTTACTTAATTAAACATCTTGTTTGGAAATATTTATTGTCTTTTAGATCAAATGGGTCTTCTGTGTTCCATGCAGCGTCTCACCGAATTGCAGGCCGTGACGGTAGTGTGCCCTGAGCTCATGGATAAGGGCCAGTTTGCCGTCGGTGCTGAGCGCGTGCTGTAAGCCCAGGCAGCGGCTGAGCTGAGCCGCGCCCAGGTGCCTCTGGAGGGCGCGGGTGTCGCCCGGCAGTGCCACGCCATCCTCGCCCACTGGCCCCAGCGGCACGGCCTCCGTCAGCCTGTTAACGAACTGAGGCCACGCGTATGGCTGTTAGAGAGTAAATCCCTCCACCCCTGGGGCTCGTTCAGCACCCTGGGGCCGCCCGGGCGACTCCGAGGGACCTTACAGAGCTACAAAACAAATGCCGCATCACATCTGTTTACTTGTGCTGCGCTATAACTAAGCAGGACGGTGACAGCATGTAGAAAGCGTACCTCAGGGGTTGTTTAGGTGTTATTAAAAAGAGAAGCACCCAAAAAATCAGTAATCAGGTGTGTGTGTGTGTGGGGGGGTGTATTTCTCAGAAACTGCAGCTACCTGGACATAATGGTCCGGCGAAAGGAGGTGTAGAAACACCTTCAAGTCCGTGAAGCAACATGGCTTGTCTCCAAATTTCACAAAGTACTGGAACATCAGCTCGAGAGGTTCTCCTACAGACAGCATCACAGAGCTCCAGTGAGCATCCTCCCGCCAGTGACGCTGCCGTAACGACTCCCCACCCCCCCGCCGCCTACCCAGCTGTTGCTCGTCAGGGGAGCCCCTCTGACGCAGGCGGCTGATCAGCTCCAGGCGGGCCAGGTAGGGGCCCCGCAGGGGCCGCGTCTCCTTCACCTCCTCGGACGCTAGCCGCTCCTCCACAAAGCCGATGGCCTGGGCCACGGAGCAGTGCACCTCGCCCTCGGCGGAGCTGCAGCAGACGGGGCCGGCGGGACAGACAAGAAGAGAGCGACACGTGAGCCTCGGATGACCACCAAACAACTAAGACTAAACCAGCGGTGGTGACTAGGACTGATCAGGACACAGGTTATTCACGGTGTTTCATTACCGCCGCTCCTAACCCGTGTAATGATGTGCAAATACTACATTTACACGAAAACACAAGTTAGTGATGGATTACTCGTTTTATTTAATTTACATGTGCCGTCACCACATTCTGACCCTCTTAAAAGAGCTGATCTAAAGTAACGGATCTCGCTGTGTCTGGACGACACCGCGGTGTTTGTAACGCTCACTGATCTCGCTGTGTCTGGACGACACCGCGGTGTTTGTAACGCTCACTGATCTCGCTGTGTCTGGACGACACCGCGGTGTTTGTAACGCTCACTGATCTCGCTGTGTCTGGACGACACCGCGGTGTTTGTAACGCTCACTGATCTCGCTGTGTCTGGACGACACCGCGGTGTTTGTAACGCTCACTGATCTCGCTGTGTCTGGACGACACCGCGGTGTTTGTAACGCTCACTGATCTCGCTGTGTCTGGACGACACCGCTGGTGTTTGTAACGCTCACTGATCTCGCTGTGTCTGGACGACACCGCGGTGTTTGTAACGCTCACTGATCTCGCTGTGTCTGGACGACACCGCTGTGTTTGTAACACTTACTGATTGCCTTCTTCAGGTGGTGTCCAGCTCTGGTCAATGAGGTTGAATAAGGAATCAAAATATGATAAGTAGAACTGCCAGTCATCAGGGCTGAGGAGTTGGGAGAAAAAGGCAGAAAGTTGAGAAAAGAGGAGACTTTATTGATCCCCGTCAGCGGAAAATCGAGTGCTACCGCAGCACAGAAGAAAGAATGAGTAAATACACAAGACATAAACATCAATCACACAGATATAAAAATACCTCCCCACACACACACACACACACACACACACAATATGCCCCTTGCGATTGAAGTTGACAGGAGAGAGATATCTTGTTAAAAGCAATGAATAATGGCTGCAGAGGTCTACAGAACCACAGTGTTCCAGTGAGCTGCTGTTCTCATGTCTGGTGTAAAGGAAAGGTCACCTGAGACTAGAGTTCCACCAAAAGGTTTTCTTTGGAATTGAAAATAATGGAATCTGGTTGCGGTGAATTGCCAATAAAATGAATGAAAAAGGAGAACAAAGAGCTGCAGCTCAACACTGGTCATTACGATGGGAGCTGCTCTACCCTGCAAACCAGCCCAGACCCCATGTCTCGCTCTCCTGACCCCATGTCTCGCTCTCCTGACCCCGGGGTCTCGCTCTCCTGACCCCATGTCTCGCTCTCCTGACCCTGTGGTCTCGCTCTCCTGACCCCATGTCTCGCTCTCCTGACCCCATGTCTCGCTCTCCTGACCCCGTTGTCTCGCTCTCCTGACCCCGGGGTCTCGCTCTCCTGACCCCGGGGTCTCGCTCTCCTGACCTCGTGGTCTCGCTCTCCTGACCCCATGTCTCGCTCTCCTGACCCCGTTGTCTCGCTCTCCTGACCCCATGTCTCGCTCTCCTGACCCTGTGGTCTCTCACTCCTGACCCTATGGTCTCTCACTCCTGACCCTGTGGTCTCGCTCTCCTGACCCCGTCGTCTCTCTCTCCTGACCCCGTCGTCTCTCTCTCCTGACCCTGTGGTCTCTCTCTCCTGACCCTGTGGTCTCTCTCTCCTGACCCTGTGCAGTCTCCTTTCCCGCACAGCTGGGGCAACAGACCCGTCGTGTGAGCACACTTACTTCTTCAGCAGCAGTTTTCGGGACAGGGCGTTGCACTCGGGCCACTGCTCCAGTCGACCGTACAGAAACATGCACTTGTTTTCCCGGCTTTGCAGCTCACTAGTGAGCTTCTCTAGAGAAGTAGAGAAAACACACACACACACATACACACATGCGCGCACACACACACGCAAATCATTTCTGCTTTGGACCAATTCTCAAGGTAAAATTCAATCATTCATTTCCAGTAAGTGCGGAGGAGGGTGTGGTTCTGGGTTTGGTCTGGGCTGCCCCCTCACCTCCGAGCTGTCCCCGCACGACCTCCAGCGCCTCCGCATATTTCCCCAGACGCTCCAGAATCATAAAATACAGCTGCACCTGGAAAGAACCACAAGCTCGTTATTCCCGCCCAACGTCGGGAGGACGTCGTTATTCCCATGCGAGCATCAGCGTCTCACTTCTGCCTCAGCCTCGATCTTCTCCTCTTTGACCATCTTCTCCACCATACGCTCAGCAAGAGGCAGAAACATGGTGTGGGAGAGCTTCTCGTCCTGCGCGGAGATGGCCTGAAACCGGACGTCGGAATTCTTTAGAGCAGCTAGTCATGGCTGCTGCCAGCCAGAATGAAACTGTGCTAGGTACAAATTTTTAAAAAATGGAATGTTCACATACCTGCATCACTAAACTCATCACTGACCAGAAGTAGTATGGGTTTTTAGGAACAATCTTATAGAGGGCCATCCCAGCCTAATGTAGAGAGAGAGAGAGAGAGAGAGAGAGAGAGAGAGAGAGGGAGAGCTCAATTATGAACGGCCTGTTGTTGACGGCTAAATGCAGTGCAGGTCCAAGACCAGCCAACCTGTTGCATTTTCTTGTACTCCCCGACACGGGCGTAAGCCATGAAGAGATGGGAGTGGTACTCCTCACTGGTCGGAACCTTCCGGACTGCGGCTTCATACAGCTTAGTCACCAACTCCGCTACGGACAGGAAGAACGCAAACACCTGAGCCGCTTTACCACAGAAAAAAGAGGAAACTCGCGTGTGCTGCATCTACGAGGAACAACAACATAATGTTTAAGTGCCAAAGTAACCGGAGTCACGCGGTAGGCGTGCACACTGTATTCTCGTGGCCCTTTCGTAGTGGTATTTTATCCTCTTCGTACACTCTAAGAGACTCTCCTGACATAAATCCATGCAGTCACGTTTTTCAACAGAAACAGGACGATCTCCAACCACGACGGATTAACCGCTCGCCATCACGATGCACGCGGCAACGGCAAGATCCAGGCACACGAGCACGTGAACATGGGGCCCGTGCGGATTCACTCACGTCGATGCATCTCCCGGTACAGGATGGTGAGAGCCTGCAGGGAGTTGTCGTCAGTGGGCTCCAGGCCAGCCACCTCCTGGGCGAGGGTGAAGGCTTCGTCCTGCTTGCCTGTGCGCTGCAGACCAATAGCCTTCAGGACCTGCGCACCATAGACAGCACATCCAGCTTCATGAGGTACACCACTGTATTAGCATCACGCTAAGCAGGAGAAAGTGATGAGGGCTTTGCAGATGAGATGAAGAATCTGATATGTGGGCTGTTCTGAGGGACGTTTATAACGTGATGCCGCCTTCAGTCTCGCCCACCTTGGCACAGTGAAGATCCCTGTGTTTCTTCAGAAGTTTTTCGGCCTGCTGGATTGCCATCTTGTTATTGCCATTGTCAAGGTAATCTGGGAGAGGGAAGAAAATTTGTCCAATTTGAATTATGATCTTCAACCATTATGACAGCTTTATAACACCCAACACACTCCCAACACACCCCAAACATACACCCGACATAGACCACACACACACACCCCAACACAGCCCACACAAACACCCAACATAGACCACCATAGTGTTGGTGAGGGTCAGTCCTGTTTTGATACAAGAGCAGAGCTGAAACCACCCCCTCACTTCTTACAGTGACAGACACACCCACATCCACACACTCCCCCACACACCCAAAGGCTTGTGCTGAAAGAGTGCGAAAGAGTATGACAGACAGGTGGCTGCCAAAATTAACCAGAGCAAACAAAGACGTTTTACAAATGACAATTCTTTGGTCTCTCAGCAGCCTTTGCAGCCAAGCAAGAGACGTCCTTCCCATCGTACATCTAGGGATGTCCCTCTGGTCGCAGAGCATAATGCCATGGCAGTGGACTGACTAATGTAGCTCCTTAATTGAAGAACTACTTTGTATACAAAAAAAACAAAAAAAAAACTTGCAAGCTGATAAAAGCTCACAACAAAACAGAAATCAATATGACCACATCAGTCAGAAACTCTCCGCACCAGTGCCAGTATGGGCATCAACCCAATACCAGCAACGCTGTATCCAGTGAGTCCATTGTCACATTGACGTCAGCTGTGAAGCTAAGCGAGGCTCTTATCCACACTGGTCCACTGGTTTCATGTGGAGCTGGCTCTTATCCACACTGGTCCATTGGTTTCACATGGAGCTGGCGCTTATCCACACTGGTCCACTGGTTTCACGTGGAGCTGGCGCTTATCCACACTGGTCCATTGGTTTCACATGGAGCTGGCGCTTATCCACACTGGTCCACTGGTTTCACGTGGAGCTGGCGCTTATCCACACTGGTCCACTGGGTTGATCGTACAGTAGCACAAACACATTTCATCCCAGAGCATGCAGACGTGCAGGACCCTGGGTGCAGGACCCAGGCATCTTGCGCGGTCTCCTTCACACCGCGATGCAGCAGTGTTTAGTCATTTAGCCGACGTTCCCTCCCCTGCTCCCAGTCTACTGGGCTAAATTAGGTTTGGAATTACAACCAGCCACCTGTCTCGCCCCCACACAGCTAAGCACCTGTCATCCTGTTAGCCTCGCTGACATTACTGACTCCACTAGGGCCGCACAATATATCATTTGTTAATAATCACCGCAATATTAGCCTTCGCAACGCTGATATCACAGGTTGCAATAAACAAACAAGCCCTCTGACTAATGCAACGTCCCCGACGAGTGTTCTGCGAGTGTTTAAATGAGCTCGCTTTGCCGTACTATGATTAGGTGACATCTCTCTGTACTGGGCCCATTCCTACTGGAACCTAAAGCCCTGTATGTTTCCACCCTCATGCCTTGGCTCCAACTCACTTCACCAAGTTCTTGTTGACCCATGCTTGTGGGAGGCGGTACGTAGAACGCATCAGTAACTCCGCTCGCTTGTTTAAGACTCCGGCACGGCCGTTGAGGCCATTTACAAGCAAACGTGTGCAGCGAAGGAATCATGGCTGTGCGTGTCTGTAACCGCTGCCTTGCACAGAGCTCTGCGGAACAGTTATGACTCAGGAGTGAGGGATGTCCCAGCACAGGCTTTCACAGTTCGTACTGGCTCCTGTTAGCGTATTATTATTATTATTATTATTATTATTATTATTATTAATAATAAGTTATTATTAATTAATTATTATTAGAATAATAACTGTTATTCTTGAGTGATACTTGACTTGTAATCAGAAAGTTGCCAGTTCAAGCCCCACCACTGCCAGGTTGCCACTTTTGGGCCCCTAAGCAAGACCCTTAGCCCTCAATTACTCAAGTTGTACTCAGTCATAATTGTAAGTTGCTTTGGATAAATGTGTCAGCTAAATGCCATAAATGTAAATGTAATATAGGCTGTATATTTAGGCCTCTTGGACATATACACCTTCTCTTTGGGCATGACGCAGACAGCCCGTCCACTGCCAGTTATAAATTCTCGCTGAACAGGAAACAGGAATATACCACAGTAAGAAGGTATAGCGTTGTTCATTAACCACCATGCATTTACTCACAGTTCAGTTTTAACTATCTGTGAGCCAATCCCGGTGAGTCAACTAACGATCAAACACAAGGGAAGGGTGAAAACCTAAGGGCCAATCAGACACCATGGGCCTGTGTATGAGAACCCTGCTGACACCGTCTAACCCTGCAGCAGGGATCCTCTTTCAGTGTCCTGCCACTATAGGACAGGTGTGTTTGGGAAGGGTGGCTCCTCCTACTCTGGGTCCACAAAATATCTCAAACGCCAATGGACATAAAAGATACTGCCATTTTACTACTGGTTCACACCTTAAAAATCCACAACCCCCCACCCCCAAATGGTCCTGCTCTGAGGTTTCAGTATAGGCGATCCTGTTACCTGGCAACACTTACACCCCACCACACCCTACCATTCTGCTGAGTCTCAGCACTTTACAGGGTTGGCAGTCGCATTTACCTCAGACCTTATTCAGAAGCACACAGTCCTGGATGACATCCAGAGGTACCATGGGTATAGTACACACTAGACAGCCTGTGTGCGTGTGTGTGTGTGTGTGTATACCTATGTTTCCTCCTTCCCTCTGAGGAGGAGTCACTCCTTAGTATATCTCTGAAGAGCGTAAACTCACGTCACCGACTAAAAGTTATTGCTTGGGCTTCTAATTGCTGGACAAAAAAACTCTGTTCTCTCGTCAGCCAAACTGGTACGGTACGCATCCAGATGCAGTCAAAATGCTGTCTCATTCAGTCTGCTCACTACCACCATACAGCACGACATTTAACCTTTCTCCATTATGGCCACAGGTCACGGCCCCATCTGCATCCTGGCAGAAACCCGCCTGCTTGCTTAAGAATGCAAAACACTCTTCCCAGAGGTCTTTGTCTCCTGGGTTCCACAGGAGTGTGTGTCCCATGTACAGTGCCCACCCAAGCTAATATAAATGTGTGTTAACACAGTCTTTCCCTGGTCGTTCAGTTGGCCAGATTGAGTAAAATACCACCAAATCCTCATTACTCATGACCTTGGTCTGGCATTTGTTCAGTGCTGAAGTGCTCCACTTGCTGAAAGTATACATGTATGAATAATGGAAGAGAAATGTGACAATTGAAATTAGACTATATACTGAGATGGCTGTGACTCCGAATCTCTGAGAATATTGAAAACCAGCAACATGACGCAAGATCAGACGTTACATGCACAACGTGCACTTTACGACTATTTTGTGTCTGTAGCCTGTGTGTTGGCTAAAGAACAGAGAAGAAACAAACTGGAAGTTTGAGACAACCCTACGTCTCAGAAGATCCCGAGTGGTATACAGTCAGTACAACACAGACAACAGAACACAGCCTAAAGACAAAATCAAATCAAATGGAGATTTGTGATGAGAGAAGTTCATTTAGGAAGCTAAAGTTCCCTGCAGACAAATGGCGACTTGTAAAAGGCTTTCACGGTCCAGTTATTCGGGATAAAGTTTAGTTTAATATGCAGCGACATGCAGAGAACGTTTAATAGCTTGCTGACATGCCACTGACAGATATTCTCCTTCATGGCAGTTTGGACACCCAGTCAGCTACTTTGCTGCGTCTCCTGGTTCCTCTGTCTGCTCACCATCTCTGATATTCAGGCATTTAAACACATTCATATACAACAAACGCAGAAATGGACGGCCGAGTGCCAGGAACTGCAGCCTGTGCCTGCTGCATGAGGGATGCACAGCCTGCTTAGCTCCGCAGCTAACAGTCACCAGCCAAGCTAGCGAGCCAGAAAATACATCTACCCGTTTTAGGAGACTTCTATCACTCGAACGCGCAAACAATAAAAGCCAGAACATTTTCAGTGTTAATGGTCAGAGGGCTGACACCCGGAGAACCGAGCGAGCGGACTGTTATCAGGACAGCGTCCGCCCAGGTGCCCTGTCACTCGGTACCGCAGGCTACGCGAGTCCGCGGTCGCGTCCTGAGGGCCTTGCCGGTGGCGGCGTCGTTTATCCGCGGTCGGACCGATTTCATCTTATACAGCTCAAGCTAGACGAGATCGATACATGACGAGAAAGACGTGTTACACGGACAACGGGTAATTCGTACCGTAAATAGGTCTCAGTCTTCTGTCGTTAGGGTCTTGCACATGGCCCCTTGCCGCCATGTTGGAGGTTACCAGGATTAATAACGGCGCATGCGCACTTGGGTCGGTCGGAGAGGCCAGCAGACGTGTGGCGCTGCGGGTTTTCCCAACGCGCGTGTTAGACTATGGTGCAGTAATTCTTTATCGTAATAATCTTTATTACTCAACATACTAATCAAGTCCTCCCATTAAGAGTTTATTTAAAAAACAAACAAACAAACAAAAAAACGTGTTGCATTAAAAATAACCATAAAAAAGAAATAGATATTCTATACACTTTTAGTATGGGTAAATTAAGTAAATCGATTGTAAAAACTCTTTTTGGGCCTGTTTAATTTTGTACTTTTTGGTGCAAGTGTGAATTTCTTTTATTCATTCTATACAAGATGTGAATTGTATATTTCTTTTCTCATTTGCACATCCTAACAGCACATGTACGGTAGTACAGTAGTACACGTGCCATTACACAACAGTAATAAAAAAAAAATTACTGATCAGTTACATAATCTTCTTAAAACTCACTGCAGCTCAAAACTCGTCTGTACTGATAAAGCACATTCAATCAAGAGACCCATGTAAGTGTGCACTGTTCCTGCCAAAGTCACAATTCATCCTCCATCCCTTCAGCGCTGTGAGACGGACCAGCTGGGTTCTGTGCCAACCGTCCTCCTGTACTCATACGCTTGTCAAACTCTTCTGCACTGATTTTTCCTTTCTTGAGCTTCTTTAGTAGGCGAGTGTCACACAGAAGCTCCTTCATGTCCTCGTCATCCACATCTGATCCCTACAAACAAAAGCGGCAGTGGGCGCTCAGTGGCGAAGGTACTGGTGACTTGTGATCAGAAGGTTGCCAGTTCAAGTTCCACCACCAAGTTGCCATTGTGGAACCCCTGAGCAAGACCCTTAACCCTCATTACTCACATTATACTCATAATTATATAATTCTTTAGATAAAAGCATTAACCCAATTCAATAAAAATATAGACGCACACCACCTGAAGTGTAGCAGGGAAGACTACATCATGGACTTGTGTACTTAATTGTATGCAAACTTCATTTCATCTCTTGTGTTGTGACAGAAATACACATTTGGGGACACAAAACCATAGACAACTTCTGCTTTTTCAATCAAGAGCGGTTGGTGAACGAGGGCCATGTGGTGAGCACCAACCTCATCCAGCTTCCTCTTGGCAGCCACCGTTCTCCTCTTGACCTTCTTGGATTTCTGCTTGGACCAAGCTTTGTTCTTAGGAAAGGTTTTCCTGGCTGGTGCCTGCGATTCCTTCTCTGCTCGCTGCTGCAGTGCTTTCCGTCTCTGTTTCTCTCGGTTCTTGTCTTTGTAACAGATAGAGTCTGTGTCTGGGATTTCTTCGAAGTCTGGGAATGTTTTGCCTCTCAGCTCAGGCATCTTGGGCATACGAAGAAGCGCAAAGCCCCGAGCTAACGATGCAAAGTCCAGATCTGACCAGTGTGGGGAAAAACCCATTAGACTTTTACCAATTAGACTTTTAATGCACCCACTCAAATGTAATGTACTGAAAACCTATATTGAAGAGACCTGATGTATTTTGAAGAAACTATATTAAAGATACATATACATATTGAAGACATGTATTTACAACTACAAAAATTTAATGTCAGAATTTTCAATACAAACGCATCTAAAAAAGGTAACAAAAGTACTTAAAATGTACAGCAGATGTCAATAAGCTCTGACCTTTGATCCGGAATATAAGACTGCATTCGTGTTTAGCGTAGGCTTGCACATAAGAGACAAAGGCCCTCATGCCTCTCTCGAACACGGCTCTGTCCCCTAGTGCCAAAGCCTTCAGTTTGGGCAACACATCCACCACGTCCTTCACAGCAGGATACAGCCGGAGGGGACACTGTGGGAAAGCAGGCACGGGGCATTTGACTTTATTTAGCTTCCTTAGCTACAAATCATCACGAATGCTTCTTATTGTTCAGTTATGCCAGCTCCATTCTAGTTTACTTTTTGGTTGATTGACAGGAAATTCACGTAGGATTCCTCCATCGGGAGCAGGAAGACAAGTGCGTTGCCTCGGTTCCCGATCCGAGCGGTTCGCCCGCAGCGATGCACAAAGGAGCTTAGGGAGAAAGATTCATAACGGTCATCTACTGCTGTTAGCCCCACCCCCTTACCTTGCACCGCTGTTAGCCCCACCCCCTTACCTTGCACCGCTGTTAGCCCCACCCCCTTACCTTGCGCTGCTAGGTGGATCATACTGGAGTACCCAGTTGACATCTGGGATGTCGATGCCTCTTGCCATAACATCAGTGCACACAAGTATCCCACTGCAAATTACACACACCACCTATTAGGTTTAAAGGAAATGTTTCTGCTGAATATGCTAATGTTACTAATAATGAGTGAAAACTTGTCCTTACCAGTTCACATTATGCTAATGAGATACTAAATGTCTCCCAGTAGTTTTAACAACCATCAAAAACTTTCATTTGACAACTGACATGAAACTTCTATTCTACATCTGCAAGGAGTTAAAACAAACCAAAGAGCAAGAAAATGTGAAAATGAGGGTCACGTGGCGGCAGCCCTCTGACCTCTTCAGCTCTCGAAACTGAGAGAAGATCTTGTTTCTCTTGTCCTTCATCTTGCCGTGGATACAGTGAACGGTGACGTTTTTGATTAAGACCTCCAAGGCTTTGCCAAAGTACTCCACACAGGCACATGTGCTAGAGGAGCAGAGCAGAAACAGAGCAGACGCAATGCCAAATTTGTTTAAGGTGGAAGAAATGCAATTGCTCGAGTGACTCACTCCCATGGAGGGGAGAGCAGTACCTGAAAAAGACGAGCTGCTTCTTGTGCTTGTGTTGTCTCAGGAACGCCACAAGCGTATTGAATTTATTTTCTGTTCTACAAATCTAGCAGATATAAGAAAGTATAAAGACACAGCAGTCACGGAGGCCAGTGACATTGAATTGAAGCAACTGAAGAACCAGTTAAGCACTTCTGTAATTACATTTACAGGATTGTACTTCAATCCATAAAATGATCCGTCCTCATTTCCAAGAATCAGTGTCTTGCTCTTCACTGTGCTTGCCCTCACCACGACCTTCTGTGGCCCGTGAAGCCCCCACTCACCGTGTAGTAGTTGCTGAGCTTTGCTGGAGTCTTCTGCAAGCTAGAGGCCACCACTCCCTTCTCCTTCACTGTAATACGAACAGGGTTCCGAAGGCCTGCCCTCACCAGCTTCTCCAGCTCCTGCGTCTGCGTGGCCGAGAACAGACCCGTGCGCCTCTGCTTGGGCAAGTAACCCAAAATGGTATTCAGGCTGCGGATGAAGGAAGCGAAAGGTTTGGAAGGTTCCAGAACACTCCATCCACAATGAGGGGAGATGTTCCTAAACGCTCCAGAGATGACATGCACTGACGGGAGCAGGAGCAGAGCACCTCACTTCGAAGCCCATATCCAGCAGCCTGTCGGCCTCGTCTAGGACCAGCACATCCAAAGCCTTTACAGAACTGGCGAGGTCCAGCCCATCAGCTTTCCTCCGGAACATGTCCTCCAGGCGTCCGGGGGTTCCGATCACGATGTTTCCACTACAATTAGATGTCCAATCTGAGTGTTGATGCACTTTATACTAGATTAGACAAATGGTCAAACTTTTCTTTCAACTTTATATATATATGTGTGTGTGTGTGGTTTTACAAATAATGATTGACATTTCTATATCATTAGAAAATAACAGAAACACTTATTAAATGGAATCGCATTTCTAATGGAATCCTGATGGTTACTGACCACTTTTTGCTCTCAGGCTTCTACTACAAAGGTGTTTCAGGACAACAATATTTATGCTGTTTTCTAAGTACAGGGACACATTACAATTACTGCCTGTGGTCAGTCACATGCTACAGACATAATATAATAATTACACTGAAAAACACCTGAGAGAACCACAGTGGATACAAGGCTGAAATGAAAACAAATGATGCAACAATACCACAGTCATTACTGACCCATTATCCTTGAATTTATTCACATCCTCAATTGGGTTGCTTCCACCAATTAAAAGAATCTGCCTGAAAAGATAAGAGCTAAATGTTACATTTTGGTTTCTTTCCTGAAAATCTCAGTCATGTACATGGTAAAATTTCATGGCTACACCAACCTGAACTGAGGAAACCTCTCAAGAAACTGGCCCATGACTTCACTAATCTGTGTCGCCAACTCTCGAGTTGGTGTGATGATCAAAGCCCCGACCTACAAAGGCAGCAAATAAATGAGTGTTTGGTTTGTGTATAAGAGCGATGAAAAGCCTCCTCACCCTGCGCAAACACTACATCACCAAGACGCTGGCCATGTAGCGCCAGTGCTGTGGTCGGAGATACTCGCCTGCCTTTTCTTCAGCCTGACTTCACGTCTCAGGAGAAGCTCCAGCACAGGAATAACAAACGCAAGGGTCTTCCCGCTGCCCGTCACCTGCAACGCGCAAAAGTAGTTTTACTGGTGTCCTGGAAATGTTTGGTAACAGAGACGTTAGAGACTTACCGCTTCGGCGGCGACGTCTTTATTGCCCATGAACAGCGGGATGCAGGCGGACTGAAATAAAACACATTCACACGTCAGCATAGCCGGGATGGATACCCAGGACATGTGTGAGTAGCAAGCATACCTGAACAGGTGTCATATAGGTAAATCCAATCTTTTCCAGAGTGAGTAATATACTGTCATGAAGCTTGACAGGCAAAGTGTCCCATTTTCCATCTGTTATATTTTCCATATTTTAAGTTTTACTTAGTCGACTACGATTTTTCTTTCACCAATCAAATTCCCATGCTGAAGACCCTTAACGTGCAACAGTATATACGGTCCGACTAGAAACCCAAGTTGGCTTCTTGATTTCCAGTTTCATTTCGACTTTTGCCTGTCCACTTTGATCTCGTACTATTGACACATGCCTTAAAGATCCTGTACACCATGTGCTGTCCGGTGAAACCAGTCTTGTTTAGTTTCCCTGTTTGTTATTAATTATAATTATCAGAACGTAGTTCCCCTGCCAGCGGTTCAAGGACTCTACTCCAAGTTTGTGAACCAATACTAATCACTAAATGTTGCCATCTACCGGCAACATATTACAAATGCAGCCAATCCTTCAGCATTCAAAACTTCATCCTTGTACCATTGTTGTCTCTAATAAGGAGCTTTTTATATAGATATTTCATGGTATAAAATATCAGAACAATATTTTATGGTAATTTATTAAATATACACATTATGCAGACAGTATGGATTATGTGCGCAATAATTAAAATACAGAACAAATTTCAATAAAATCTGTTGTCTTCCGATTCTTCTCCACGTTAATCTCATCGCTGGATTCTAACTACAGCCTCTTTATGTCAGAGGTGCTTTATGGCTGGAAACATGAAAACACAAAGCATAACAGCCTGTAATTAGGCTTGTTTTTCTCAATTTACAGTAGAAACAGACTTAACAGTAGAAAAAAATTAAGAAATATTGTAAGAATACCATGTTTTATTAAACCAAGTTCATATCTGACATACATGAGCATTCTACTTTACATTTTTACAGTTTCACCAGTACTTCTGCAGTAGTCTTTGCCAATGTTTTCTCTGTAGCATAAATGCTAAAGAATGTCCATACAGACATATCATAGTACAAAAGTAGATAAATTACTCCCCTGACCTTGTTAACAAAAATGCAACAAACATGACAATGTGACAATATTGATATCCCACCTAAACATTTAAAAATATAACTGTTCTAATACATAACCGGTCATATTTTATGTATTTGTCAGTATGTGATATTTTAACTATGTGCCATGGAAGTGGGAATAACAGTAAATTCGCACCTAAAGCTTATTACCACACCGCTTAATGCACCCTTTGTTTCTGACAAGTTAGCAATTTAACTATATTTCACCTTTAGGTCATTTAAAGCTTTTCAAATGCAATTTAGAACACAATGCTTAATCGTAAAGAGCCAATACATCAACTTTACTGTTTGTAAATAAGGTTGCTAAGTGGTTTGTGCTCCATAAGAAACACAAAAAGAAGAAAATAGCTCTACAAAATAAAATCTTCACACTTATGTAGTATACAAAATGTCAGGGATTTAAGAAATTAAAACTTGTCTGAAATTGCAAAACTTCCCAAACCAAATAAAAGGAAACATATACATAAGTATATATAAATAAAGCAAAAGAAACTGCAAGACTGAAAACAAATTCTTCTCAAATTTGCGAGAGCTGGACATTCAAACCAAATGACGTAGAGGAGCACTGTGTGACTTCAAAAGGGTGCGCGTTTTACACAACTCGCCGCACTTCAAAAAATCTCTTCAAGTAGTAAATTTGTCCCAGGGTCATAGCAACAAGCACCAGAGCTTCGAAAAACGACCAAAGCACCACTCTGCTGTTGGTGTTGTCATTGACTATGGAAGAAGGACAGAAAAAACACTTATACTCGAGTCTCAAAACGTGCAGGCAAGAGACATTAGGGCAACACATCCCATGTACACCTTTATGTAATAATTACGGAAAAGCTGTGTGTGCGTGTTCCGGGCAGACATACTTGCTCTGTGTATCCTTTCCCGGACCTCCATGTAGTCTTGCTCGTGTTTCACAGCCGTCATGGCTACCGCCAATTCATTGATCATCTCTTCTAACTTGTTCTGGTGAGCTGAAAGAAGAGAAAAAGGATGGGAACTGACTGAAACCATCAGATTCCTGGGACTATGCATATTTGCAACATGCAAACGAAGCCCCCTATCCTTACATACACGTCTCTTAAAAAACAGGCCTCTGTCTGACCAAAATATATGTTAACAGTGCAGAAGCAATTTCAGCAAAAAAAAAAAAAAAAAAAAAAAATCTTTGCATGCAAGGGAACTGTTAACACTTGAATCAAGAGGGTAATGCGCTTCTGTTTACGCCCTGCTGAAATTGTCCTTATTTTTTATTTATGCTAAGAATCACATGCATAATTGGCTGTTAAGCAAACACACACCGAATTCAGTCAAAGAGAAAAAAACTCTTAAACTGACCAAATTATTCTAAACCTTTAAATGTCTTTGCACCATACATGTTAGGTATTGTTGTCAGCATCTTATTACCAGCACAATGCAACAGGCAAGACTGGATTTCATTAGCAGATACAAATCAAACCATGGCGCAGGTGAGAGTAAGGCTACGTTTTGCACATGTTAAAAAAAGCTTCTTTTATGCTGCCTATGCCTACCATCCCAGCTGTCTCCACCGCCTGAGAAGAGGATGGAACAACGGTCATGGAAAAGGCAAAAACATCCACATAAAAATGAGAATTCGAGAAACTCAAATACACCATCACCTCGAACAAAAGCAGGACCTTCAGTGTTCGAGAACTGCAAGTAAAATAATTCTGTACAAAAAAACGTGCCTGATTAGTTTTTAAATATTAAAACCCACCCAGTCATTACGTGTGACCATACTGGGGTCGAACTGAAGTGCAAAGCCAGTTTCTTTGGTTTGAATAAACCTGTCTGTCGGCTACCTTCTGTCTCCATGTCTTGACCTCTAGGAGCTTCGCCGATGTCAATGGTGAACATCACAATTTTGGGGGTCATGGTGGACATCCTGTTACTGAAGCAAAATCTATAGGTGCCGTCCATATGGGCTGCGACAGAGTACTTCCCACTGGACTCGCGGTCTCCTTTATAAATTTGTTTTCCATCGGGCCCCGTTATCTGAAAGCGAGTTTTAAAATGAAACGGTCAAAAGATAAATAAATAAATAAAAATCACCAAAAAAAAAAAAAATCTGTGACACCTGCCTCGAAGACCAGATCAGTCAGTCACGAAGGATGTAGCATCTGGGGGTGAGGCTAGTAAGCTAAGCTAGCTAGCATGTTGACATTAGCAAGCGTACGGTGAGGTTATAACTGGGGTATAACTATCGGTGTCGTGCGTACGGTGAGGTTATAATTCTCTTTTTTTCCCCCCGAAACTAGGTTAGCTAGCCAAGATAGTTACCCACTTAGCATAGCTAGCTAGCTAGCTAGCCTTCGTTAGCTTCCGCTGTAGACACGCGCACAACTCCCCGTGAGAAGCGGACAGGTGTGTTCCGCGCTCGCGCACAGCTCGGGAGAAGCGCACAGGTGTGTCCAGGTGCGCTCTTCACGCTCACCTCCACGTCGACGTCCAGGAAGCCTCCTTCGGCCACCTCGAACATGAGGCCCATCTTGGTGCCCGAGCTCACGCGCTCGAAGAAGCACTCCTCCGCGTGAGCGTCCACGCTGACGAAGTAGCCGGACGCCGTGGCGGACAGCAGCGCGAGCAGGGCGAGGAGCTCGGAAAACGTGAACATTTTAGTTTCGAGGGCAATCGACGACGTGCCGGCAATACCGCAGTCATGAAGAGCCGCTAAATACACCGGAAAAGTCCACTGTCGCGAGCGAGACGTGGGAGCTCGAGGCTATTGGGAGCTTCGCGAGCTTCACGGGTACTGCCACGTACAGCTTTCGACGGGTCGCACGTAGGTTCAAAATACAGGAAACGAGAATGCGGAAAAAAAAACCTGTCAACGCCTGCACTCCTCACACTGCACATACACCTCTCACCTTATTATGGCAGATAGCAGCCACTGTCCTTTATACTCTGCAAGAAACTATTTGTAAAAACACACAAGAAGGAAGAAAGGACTGGGCGACAATGAAATATGGGCAAACTAATTTCTTTTAAATGTAGTAGATAAATGCATAGGAAGTATCTCAATAAATATATCTAAAAGTTGCCCTTAGAGCAGGAGCTATGTCAATATTTGTGATTCTTCGTATATTTTCTCTTTTTTAGTGTTTAGTCGCTAAAGGGCTTTTACACGCGCAGCCACTAGAGGGCGCCGCCGCGCCGGCGCGTCGTCGCATGTTTGGTGACGTTTACCGCGGACTGGAAAGGTCTCGGGGCTGAGGCCTAGCGATTTGTGTCCCCCTCACCAAGTCTGGACAAATGTCCCTGTACGCGAACCCGTCCTGAGCGGGTGGTTTCCTTATGAGGGATTCTGTCGGAGACAAGCTGGGCTTTAGATATCCGTGTGGCCGTTTGCCGTCGGGTAAATTAACTCGGAGCAAGTATCTGGGGTGAGGAAGCCAGGGACGATGACATCTCGGAGGTGAGGGAAAGAACAACAAACGCGCCGATGCGCTTGTAATGGTTGCCTCGGCTGCCACTGCGATTACGGGCGTGAATCAAGCGAAGCTCAGGCGCGTAGGTGAAGTTTAAACGGTTATAGCTGTGTTTCAAACCTGCCCGTGTCGGCTGGGCACTGCTCTGGCTCTATGCTATGGCTAAGCGGCTAGCTAGCCAGCCCAGTGAGGCGGGTCGTGCCGGTCGGCTGGTCGGCTACCCGGGCTGAGCTGGCAACAAGAACACGTAGGAAACAGAAAGATGTAGGGTAGGTTAGACAGAAGCCCACGTCCTGCCAGCACGGCGCTTTATTCCCAACTTCTGAGGCTCTGGCACGTCGCAGACTCCGGGGGCAAGTGTGTTAGCACGAGTTAGCTTTGGAGAAGGCTTCATAACTGCTGTGACAGGATGAAGCCTTGGAGTATTAAACAATTTGTGCTACTCACTTCTGACTTCTAAACACACCGCTACTGAACTTCGGGGAGGGGGCGGTTGTGTTCATGTTTATTGTAATTACGCCTGCTTTCTTATCTTGGAAAATCCACTGACAGGTCGTGCTGCTGGTTTTATGTAGTTTGAGTTCGGCTCTCTCCCTCTTATTTTGTATTTCTACTATTGCGCAGCGCAAACGTTGGAAATTGAGTTCGTTAGTTTGTCCACAGTACTCACGAGCTGTAATCTCTTTTGTACCTTCTAAGGAAACAGCTGTTCAATAACAGTGTTATTAATGTAAATAGGTGGTTCCACCCCAATATTACTGGTGTGGAGGCCGAGAACCTTCTGCTAACCCGTGGAGTGGATGGAAGCTTTTTGGCCCGCCCAAGCAAAAGCAACCCTGGCGACTTTACTCTGTCTGTCAGGTGAGTGACAACTTCAACATGTGCTTATGAGACAATAGTTATAAGTTCTTTTATGTTCATTCAGACTGTTGAAGAGAGAAAGGATTCTACATGAAAAACATTTGTATATCCAAATCCACAAAAAGGCAGGGAATACAAATGAAGACCATACACCGTTACTTAACCTATATGTGTCCAGCACATTTAGAATGATAAAAGACTCGTTTTCTAGAGTAGTTTGTCTTACGTACGGTCATCTCACAAGTTGGGCTGTGTGTCAGAGTTGTGTGAATGCGTTCACTGTCTACGATCGTGACAGTTTCACAGTGCTTAGTGTTGCATTTTAAATTCTACTTCCTTTTTTACTCCTGTTTTTGCATGCAAGTCATTAATGCGTCCACCCAACATGTTTTGTTCCTTCGTGTCAAAGAAAAACTTCCTTAATTACTGTGTGCATCTGTAATAGCTACACACTCTCATGTGTCATGTTTCCATCAAATCCCATTGCTGTTTTTAATGAAAATTGCTTCAGTGCTTTAAGATGTTTGTTGATATAAGTTTGTAATGTAAGCTTTGTAAACTAGATTTTACAGGCAATATCGGTTTCCATTGCCCATATTGACAATCATTTTTAAGTGCTAAAGCAAGTAATTACTGGAAAGGAATGGTTGCCATACTTGAAGGACTTTTAATAGTGATGAACACCACTCATATATATAGCTACTGTAGTGCTGGTACTTTCTAAGTAATACTGGAATGTTTCCCAAGATCATATGTTAAGTTGTTCAAAGGAGTCATAATTGAATCTTCACAACTAATTCAGTGCTAAGTGAATCTTCATAATAGATTCAGTGCTAATTGAATCTTCATAACTGACTCTGATATTATTTCAAACACAAGTGGAATATCAGCATGTCATCCATACAGCAGAACAGAAGGTACTTTCCTCCTTTTTGGCATTTGTTACAGCATGCAGGGTATTCAGACTAACTATACATTTAGTTATTGACAAAATGTTTCACTTGAAGATGTTTAGTTACTGCATAACTTCCACAACTTCCACGGTCCTTTTTAAGAGACAGTCCTTGTGCTGGAGCTTTTATGAGCTGGGTTTGGTTTTTTTATGGTGTTTTATTGTTCATTCTTATGTTGTTTTTGGTGCATTTATGTTGTATTTTTTGATGTTTTGTTTTAAAGCACTTTATGACCTTGTCTTAGAAAAGTGCTACATGCATACAGTTTACTCACTTACCATGGAAAGTACTGTTTGATCAAATAAAACCTACACCACAACACTGTCAAGTGTTTTTGGCTTGACCTAATTAGTATGATAATTAGTATGCAATGTGCAGTATTACCAATGAGAGTTCTTTGTTCCTTTTTAAAAAAAAAAAATGTTTTCATTGTCATCATAATTCTAACTGAAATATAACTGACAGCAAGTCTTGGAAATGCACCTCAAATACTGTCAGCTAATTGGCATTAAATTAATATTACATGTCAAGCAGAGATTTAATACGACTGCCCTTTAAAGCTAATTGTCTGGAAGAATTCACCATAGCCGCACTGCTGTGACAGTTTGGCTTACTAGGCCACACTCCTGTGAGCAGGGCGTCTGCTCAGCTCTTCTGTGGTGGAAGAATTATTCTTGCGCACACAACAGTCCTGTGAGCTACAAGGCTTCTGACTGGTAGGGTTGGTCTGCGACATGATCGATGACACGCATCACAGTGTTGACCCAGCACATGTGATGCCACGCCCACGCTGTAATCCCTGTAATTACTATATTTATTACTAATTACTTACTCGGAGATCAACTAGAGCCATAGAACAGATGAATATGTATTTTAAGAAGTGTTCTTCCAACCAAAAACACATCAGCCAATTATCTTTTTTTACAATCAGTTATTTGTTTCTTTTTGATTTTGTATAATCTTTTACATTTTAACATTAAAATGCTAAATTTGCTTTGTGTAGACTTGCGTCATTCTGTAGGCATTAAAAAAAATAAACTTATGGTAATGCTTTAAATTCGTGTTTTTTATTTTGTAGATTATGTCCTGAAATGTGACTGAAATCCGTTAATTGCAATGAGGATGAATGTTTTTCCATTGTGAGCATACATTTAAGTAAAAAAAAGAAAAAGCCCAATAAATGGAAGAAATGCTTTATTTTAAACAGAACATCAAACAATGTCGTACCGGCTTTGAGTGATTTTTACCCCCCCCCCCCCAAAAGGGTTGTTTTGTTGGACAGACTTAATGAATAGTAATGAATGTGTTAATATAATTAATTGAATTGCAATTGAAAAATGTGTAAAAGGTGCAAAAATGTATAGAACCTTTAATATTCATTCCCATCATGACATTTCCCTGTAACACCGTCATACATCAACTACAAAACCGCACAGAGCAAGCCGGAATGTGAAGCTTTTTCTTCCTGCCTTCTTTGGTTAGGCGAAACGGGGCTGTCACCCACATCAAGATCCAGAACACCGGTGACTACTATGACTTGTATGGGGGGGAGAAATTTGCCACACTGGCCGAGCTGGTGCAGTATTACATGGAGCACCATGGGCAGCTGAAGGAGAAGAACGGAGATGTAATTGAGCTGAAGTACCCTCTCAACTGTGCCGACCCCACCTCTGAGAGGTAACTGCGCTTCACCCCCGTCGCCATGTCGCTGTTTCGCTTAGGGCGATGAGAACCATGCTTTATAGCTGCTTTGGTGTTTGGCAGAAGTCATCCTGACGTGGTCTTGTTCTCCAAGGTGGTTCCACGGACACCTTTCGGGTCGGGAGGCGGAGAAGCTGCTGACTGAGAAAGGGAGGAACGGCAGTTTTCTGGTGAGGGAGAGCCAGAGTCACCCTGGGGATTTTGTGCTGTCTGTCCGGACCGGCGACGACAAGACAGACAGCAGCGATAGCAAGCCCAAAGTCACCCACGTCATGATCCGCTGTCAGGTGCTTCCTAATGACAAAGAACCCGCAACCACAGGCCTGATTTGGCCAAACGTTCAGTATATCTGAAGGGGCCAGTTTTGGGGTAGATCATCAGACTACTGTTTGTTTTGCAGCACGATATGAAGTATGACGTTGGAGGTGGAGAAAAGTTTGACTCCCTGACAGACCTGGTGGAACACTACAAGAAAAACCCCATGGTGGAAACCCTGGGCACTGTGCTGCAGCTCAAACAGGTGCTCCACCAGGCATATTGATTTCACAAATGTTTTGGTAAAATACAGTTTAATTTGGTCAGCGGCCTGAATCTCAGGATGTGTATTATCTCCTGCACTCATTTATATGTAGTTTTGGACCATTTAAGAAAGTTTTTAAATTCCTATAGCATGATCTCCAAACTGGAATATAAGGTTTTATTGGCTGGGGGGAGGGGTGTTGACAACTTTATTTAAAACTTTTTTCCTTAGCTTATGTGTATTGGTTGAAGCATGGATGTTTACTGTGTGTTTTACTGCATGTCCCAGCCTCTGAACACCACGCGCATCAATGCCGCTGAGATCGAGAGCAGAGTGCGGGAGCTCAGCAAGCTTGCTGAAGCCACTGATAAAGTGAAGCAGGGCTTCTGGGAAGAATTTGAGGTGAGGGACCGTCTTCACGTTACCATAATGAGTCTTGTGGTTACATGGCACTGCCCTCTAAGTGCTGCTGGGTTTTAATGATGTCCACTCACACTTCTGATCACAGACACTTCAGCAGCAGGAGTGCAAGTTGCTCTACAGCCGCAAGGAAGGTCAACGTGCCGAGAACAAGAACAAAAACAGATACAAGAACATCCTTCCCTGTGTGTATCAGTGTTCTTCTGAGCCTCAAGGCTGCTGTCTGATTTGAGATGTGGGTGGGGAAGGATTATGGCAGATTGGAAAGTGGGAGGAGCCTGTTTTCCATCGGAGGCATGTGGGTAACAAAATGGCTAACAGATCTCTCCCTGAACCCTCTCCACAGTTGACCACACGCGAGTAGTTCTCAACGACGGCGACATGAATGAGCCGGGCTCTGACTACATCAACGCCAACACCATCATGGTAGTAAATGATGTGATGTTATCTACTCGTGATCTACACATCAGTGTAAAAACCCAAGGCGTTTTAACACACCAGCATTTTAGTCTTTAGGGTTAGGAAATGTTTGTGTTTTTGTGAAACACAGCAGGGAAGCACCCCTACCCTTTTCCCGCAAGACCACGATCTCTATTCCGAGACTTAAATACCATCTGGCGCAGAGCACCAGTACCCAGTTTGTTAAATGATCCGCTTCCACTTTGTCACACCCAATGACGTTAACGTGTAATCGTAGCATTGATATTACAGATGCTGCTGCCAGTGCTGGCTGCCCCGCCGTTTAACTGCTGTTATGCCCCCTGCAGCCGGAGCTGGAATCAAAGTGCAACAACACCAGGTTAAAGAAAAGTTACATCGCCACCCAGGGGTGTCTGCAGAACACAATAAGTGACTTCTGGAGAATGGTGTTTCAGGAGAACTCCAGAGTCATCGTTATGACAACCAAGGAGGTCGAGAGGGGCAAGGTAAGATCCGATTTCCTCTGGCGGCGTCTAAAATTTGGTTTCTGTTTTGTGTGCAGACATGGTTTGGTTTATTACGTTTTGTGAAAAACATTTACAGGGTACACATTAGAAATGCTCTTGTAAATCTGGTGGGTTTTTTTAAATTCACGATTTGATGAGAATTTGTTAGGTTTGTCTGAACTCTTGAGATAAATGGAGCGTTTTAGATTTTTATGGAGCATGACAACTGGTTACGTCTACAGTGATGGGATGAAACGTGGAGAACTAATCCCAGTGTTTCGGCCCTTAGAGTAAGTGTGTGAAGTACTGGCCAGACGTGTCGGCACTAAAGGAGTACGGAGGCATGCGCGTGCGCAACGTCAAGGAGACGTCTGCCCACGATTACATCCTCCGGGAGCTGAAGCTTTCTAAAGTTGGACAGGTAAAGAAGTCTGGTTCAGAAGAACTGCCGAAAAAGTTGCACAGCTTGGCCACTTACCTGGCCCAGTGCAGTGCTCTAGTTTTGATTCATACTAGAAGTTGGGGCTTGAACTTGTTTTTGTACAGCAAAACCATTCATAATCATGCTTAATATGTCTGAGGCTAATGGGCCAAGCCAGCAGTCTAGCAATAAAGGAAAGCTACCAGCTAACTTAAGCATCATCTGTCTCTGCTTTATCGTCCTTGCTGTGTAAGGAATTCATGTGCTCCAGTAGGGTAAGGAAATTCAGCCAGGTCTTGTGTGAGCCTCTAGTCTGTGATCCAGCCCTGCTGTTGTGCTCCAGGGCAACACGGAGCGCACCGTATGGCAGTACCATTTCCGTGCCTGGCCCGACCACGGTGTGCCCACGGACCCCGGCGGTGTGCTGGACTTCCTAGAGGAGGTGAAACTGAAGCAGGAGAGCATTCTGGAAGCAGGACCTATCGTGGTGCACTGCAGGTGTGGGAGAGCCGTGCTGTTCCTGTGTCTACTTCTCAGTCCCTTTCCTACCTGCCGTTCTTGTGCTTCCTTATTAATGTTTATCTCGCCTTCCCAATAGTGCTGGAATCGGACGAACAGGAACGTTCATTGTGATAGACATCTTAATAGACATCATCAGAGAAAAAGGTAAAACCCGTATGGTGTTCCGGTTACACCACCTGCTCTTCATGCTGTGTCCGTGTGCCGTTCCGGTTACACCACCTGCACTTCTTGCTGCATCTGTACAGTGTTCTGGTTACTATTCTCACTGTAGGTGTGGACTGTGATATCGACGTGCCTAAGACCATCCAGATGGTGCGTTCCCAGCGCTCAGGAATGGTGCAGACCGAGGCCCAGTACCGCTTCATCTACATGGCAGTTCAGCATTACATAGAGACCCTGCAGCGACGCATCGAAGAAGAGCAGGTGTGTGTCGGGGGCGGTGTTGGAGAGTGAGACCCACGTGCTGTAGATTTCAGGTTTAGGTTCCCATATGTCACTGGTGTGATGCGTGGCTCCAGTTTGGCTCCTGCATTTCCACACTGTCCATTCTGGTGTCCTGCTGGTTTAAGCTGAAAAACCTTCTGTCGTTCTCCTTTCAGAAAAGCAAAATCAAGGGGCGGGAGTACACCAACATTAAGTACTCACTGTCTGACCTCAGTGGCGGGGACCAAAGTCCCCTGCCCCCCTGTAGCACTACGCCCACCTGTACTGAGTGAGTCTGAACGAGGCCTCAAACCCCACATTGCTGTACCATCACTGCACAGATGCATGTCTCACATGAGGGTCTCATTTTTGTGTGTGTAGTGTGCGAGAGGACAGCTCCAGGGTGTATGAGAACGTGGGTCTAATGCAGCAGCAGAAAAGTCACAGATGAGGCTCAGACTCCAGGACTGTCCAGTTCACAGGTACTCTTGTTACTGTGCCACACCCAGCACTGTCAGGAGGGTATTAAACACACTTCCTGTTTTTGTTGTTACGTCAGTGTTTACAATCTTTAAGTCAATGTGCATAATGAATGTGGTTTTATAATTTAATATATTTTAAGAAGTGTGTTTTTGTTTTTGGCAGGAACCATATGTTTTGTTTTTGCCAGCCGCACCTGAATGCCTGAAATGTGATCATTGCTACACGGAAAGAAAAAATAAAAGAGTACAATAAAAAAAAAAGCAGAGAGCCGTCTCTGAGGACACAGAACACGTGTGGAAGGAGTTGACTTCCACTTCTCCTCCCTCAAAGTAGCCTTTTAATCCCCCATGCTAAGAAACCACTGTGAACTATCGTGAAGCCTTATTCCTGATCCGGAAATGAGCGAGGCCTTCAGAACAGAATGCTCCGCCGCGGAGTTCTCCGCACTCCCTTCAGGCTACAAATAGAAAAGAAAAGGAATGAAATACACTTCAGCTGTCGTCTTCGCTTTCTTGTGTCTGTTTTTTTGTTGGGTTTTTTATTTGTTTGGCTTTTTTCCCTTTTTGCTTCTATTTGGCCACGTTCCCGTTTTTCTTTGTGAAGCGGTAAGAATTCTTCGAGGAGAAAGGCCCGTGTCAAACGCCCAGCCTCAGCCAGTCCTCCAGGTCTATGTTTGACCTGGGGATCGGGCTTAATGGAATCAGTCAGATTTTTCAGCATTTTGTAACCAGTGATTAAGTATCTAGTATTGAATGAAGTATTGGCTGTTTGCTCTAAGATAAAGACACTTAAAGATAAAGCCGACTCCCAGCCCAGCCTTCTTGTGCCCTGCCTGATCAGTGTGTCTGAGTGCGTTGGTTAGCAGGGGTGTATCTGCGTCAGCTCTCCTGTGTTAGTGTTCTTATCTTCAAGCTCATCCAGGGGGCGTGACCCATATTCAGCGGGAGGCTTGTTCAAAGTCAGCCCAGTCTCTCACAGGGTCACATCTGGTCCCTTGTGGGTGGTGCCCTGCCTGAAGGAATTCTGTGATTGGACAGTTTATTAGAGGAAGGCCTTTTTTTAAAGATCACCCTGCCCCCATTCTGGTTGTGTCAGACTTAGTGATTCTTTACTGTACACACCGCATACCACCTGGCAGGCCTTGCTGTTACAGCTTGACTGCTAGGATATTTTTATTGTTTGTTTGTTTGTCTTTTTTAACAAAACGCTGTTTGCCTTTTCTTATCGCCTCTATATGTATGTGAACTTAATTTTTGAACTTAAGTGACTGCACAGTGAGAGGTTTAAATGAACCATTGTTATTCAGCCTGGGGTCCTCTGTGATGGAAAATCCTTGACTTTTGATGGCTCAGTTTAAATGTAGTCCCTGCCTACGGTATTTAACTTTGCAGGCATGTCTGTCTCTAGAATTCTTTTGGATTTTTTTGTTCTTGGAGCACCTCCAGCTGCCTCCATCCAGCCCCCTCCTTCAAGTGCAGGTTCAGACTTCCAGTTGCATCTTGTCTTCACATACTTCACTACACCCAAACGTTTTTTCCCTATGTTATTTCTTCTTGATGTCATTTTTAAAAAATTCACACTATTGTTATTTAATGTTTTTCGCGTGTACTTTATAACATTTATTTCTAGCCTCATCATCTCAAGTGTGTAAAGATTTTCCACCCACAGTTTACCCCATACATGTTTGATAGGGCCCTTTCAAACGGGCCGTACTCCTGGCCTTATGAATGTAATTATTCCCCTTGAATTATAGTCGTCGCGTTTGAGATTGGCCTTTACTCTTAGTACATTCATATGGCCTTGGAGACATGGCTTTCTGTGATGTCTAAGGAACTGAGTAAGTGTTTTTTAATTCTCTTTTGCAGTTCAGGATTACCCATTGGAGGGGTTGTATCCAGTGTACTGTAGTTGGTCCGATTATTGTACTGTAGTGTGTGTGCGCGAATGTGAGAGTGTTTGTCTTGTGTGTTTTTATTTTTTTTAATTTTTTTTATTGTGTGTGTGTGTGTGTGTGTGCGCGCGCGCTGATATGTGGTTAGCTCCGTAATGGTCCTGGTCCTCTTTATTGCCAAACAGAGTTTGATTTTGTCTGCAGCATTAACGTTTCCACACATCTTTGTGTACACACACAGAACCATCCCCTCCACCAGAATCACTACCATTATACCTGAGACTTAGAGACCCAAACAACTCATGTGAACTTCGTCACCCTGAAGAGAATACATGGAAAGTGATGAACTCAGTGCAAACAAACTATATTTTTGAACTTGTATATTGTACATGAATATCTTGTAGAGGAGAATGTACTTACTAAACATATCTAATTGCCAATAAAATATACCATATGTTTAACCCAGCAACGTTTCTCATGGCAGAACGTAAGCCTTGCTGAACCTGATGATGGTTAATGTGTTTGGCTACCAATGCAGTTAACCACTTAGCAAGTTGAGGATACAATAAACAAGCAGCTCACATCTTCATTGTCCTCTTTTCCTTTATAATCCAGATTTATACCGAGCAGTTAGTTTGGTTTCCATCGTATCCACTGGCTTCATGAGTCAAAGGCAGTCCTGTCTCCCTGCTTAGAGAACATTGTCCAAAAACTTGTATACTTTATAAGTGGAGTGCTTCCATCAACTGAAAGTTAAGTGTAAAAATAAAGAATTATTATTGGAGGTCATGCAGTTGATATAAATACAATTTGTGGATGAATACTAGAAAGTATAAAACCTTTTAAGAAAGTTTGCTGGGTGCTACGGAGTTACTATTTACTCCTAACCTGTCAAGAAAATATGTGATAGTTGAGTGGGGACTATTCATAGTTTTAATCTTCTGATCACTTCTGATATTTAGTGTTGGCAGGTTTATTGTTTGTGAATCAGGCAGTGTTCCATTTTGTCAAACTGTCCAAAGAAAAGGTGTCACCTGAATCTTTTTGTATGTGATGTGCTCACTAGCAAGGCACTTCAGTGAATTTATGTCGAGCATATTCCTGCAGGTACGTGCTCAGGACTGAAATAGGGGGTTTAAACACCACATGTGTCAGATAAAGGAGATGGTTCTTACTTTTGTCTTTCTCTCCTTGGACCACAAATGCCCAAAAAAAGGTATGACAGTTTTCCAACTGTAGTCCTTCAAAGCCTGCATTTGCCCTGGACTCTGATTGAGGCCAAGGAACTGATTCTGGATCAGAGAAGGAGGATAATAAGGGCAGAGTACCTAAATGACTATGGTCTGTGTCCCCACTTTTAATTGAGAAAAAAAAAAAAAATACAAACTTTTATCAGGATATTTATTGGAGTATTTGTAATTTTACTTGAGGATTGTGTACTGCCACCCCTGTTATTCAGGAGAATAATATTCAGTGAAAAGAGAATGACTGCAGGCCACGGCGTTGACTACAGAAGTGTTTTGCATGTGTATACCGCCAAGTCCCATTACAGAGTGTGAGTGGATGTAATGGAACACAGACAGCGTTTGAGGAAATCCTGCTCACTGAAGAAATTCTCTGAGGGATCTTTCTTAACAGAAACTAACTGCAATCAATACTAAAAAGTACTTTGCTAAAATGTTTTTTTAAAAAGTAAGAAAATGTAAACATTTTTATAACAATCTGCATGATTCTCAGTATAGCTCATGAATACATGTGCATCATCACAAATGTATAGTTATGGCCATGTTTGGAAAGAGCAGAAATGCCTTGGTCAGATTACCATGAAGAACGCAGGACTGGCAAAGTGTTTGTACTGGCAACTACAAATGCAGTGAAGTCAAGATGACAAGATGACCCTTTTTTTGTTATGGAGTCATATGATTGTGTCATGCGATTGTCATATGATTGTGTTATACATTTTTACGGCTATATTTTCTGTCAATACCCTTTTTGAAAATTCCGGAGTACCACACCATGTCACTGACTGTGCGCTCTGTTTAAAAGTTAGCTTGTCATCCTCCTCCGAACACTGCTAATAAAGGAAAGTGCCACCTCCTCCTCTCCTCCTCCTATATTCTAATTTCTTTTCCAGTCTCATCTTTTTCCTCTCCCCTGCTCTCTAATCATCTCCTCTGTTCTTCAGCTCTCCTCTCCTCGTCTCTTGTTCCCTAGGCTGCTCCTCTCCTCTATAAGTCTCTCCTCTCATGGTCTCTCCTCTCCTCTCATGGTCTCTCCTCTCCTCTATAAGTCTCTCCATTCCTCTCATGGTCTCTCCTCCCCTCTATAAGTCTCTCCGCTCCTCTCATGGTCTCTCCTCTCCTCTATAAGTCTCTCCATTCCTCTCATGGTCTCTCCTCCCCTCTATAAGTCTCTCCGCTCCTCTCATGGTCTCTCCTCTCCTCTATAAGTCTCTCCTCTCCTCTATAAGTCTCTCCGCTCCTCTCATGGTCTCTCCTCTCCTCTATAAGTCTCTCCACTCCTCTCATGGTCTCTCCTCTCCTCTATAAGTCTCTCCATTCCTCTCATGGTCTCTCCTCTCCTCTATAAGTCTCTCCTCTCCTCTATAAGTCTCTCCTCTCCTCTCATGGTCTCTCCTCTCCTCTATAAGTCTCTCCTCTCCTCTATAAGTCTCTCCTCTCCTCTATAAGTCTCTCCATTCCTCTCATGGTCTCTCCTCTCCTCTATAAGTCTCTCCGCTCCTCTCATGGTCTCTCCTCTCCTCTATAAGTCTCTCCGCTCCTCTCATGGTCTCTCCTCTCCTCTATAAGTCTCTCCGCTCCTCTCATGGTCTCTCCTCTCCTCTATAAGTCTCTCCGCTCCTCTCATGGTCTCTCCTCTCCTCTATAAGTCTCTCCGCTCCTCTCATGGTCTCTCCTCTCCTCTATAAGTCTCTCCATTCCTCTCATGGTCTCTCCTCCCCTCTATAAGTCTCTCCGCTCCTCTCATGGTCTCTCCTCTCCTCTATAAGTCTCTCCGCTCCTCTCATGGTCTCTCCTCTCCTCTATAAGTCTCTCCTCTCCTCTATAAGTCTCTCCGCTCCTCTCATGGTCTCTCCTCTCCTCTATAAGTCTCTCCACTCCTCTCATGGTCTCTCCTCTCCTCTATAAGTCTCTCCATTCCTCTCATGGTCTCTCCTCTCCTCTATAAGTCTCTCCTCTCCTCTATAAGTCTCTCCATTCCTCTCATGGTCTCTCCTCTCCTCTCATGGTCTCTCCTCTCCTCTATAAGTCTCTCCTCTCCTCTATAAGTCTCTCCATTCCTCTCATGGTCTCTCCGCTCCTCTCATGGTCTCTCCTCTCCTCTATAAGTCTCTCCGCTCCTCTCATGGTCTCTCCTCTCCTCTATAAGTCTCTCCGCTCCTCTCATGGTCTCTCCTCTCCTCTATAAGTCTCTCCGCTCCTCTCATGGTCTCTCCTCTCCTCTATAAGTCTCTCCGCTCCTCTCATGGTCTCTCCTCTCCTCTATAAGTCTCTCTGCTCCTCTCATGGTCTCTCCTCTCCTCTATAAGTCTCTCCGCTCCTCTCATGGTCTCTCCTCTCCTCTATAAGTCTCTCCGCTCCTCTCATGGTCTCTCCTCTCCTCTATAAGTCTCTCCGCTCCTCTCCAGGTCTTTCCTCCTCTTCTCTGCTACTTCTCCTCTCCAGTCGTGTATTCTCCTCTCATTTGTTATTAGTTATATATTTGTTTTATTAATTACCTCCTGCCCATTAGAATGAGACTGCGGCGATGTCATTACTTAATATTACCTATCAATCTTTGCTCCTTTTCTCACTCACCTCCGAGTCAACTGCTGTCCCTCACCTGTCCTGTCAGAGTCTTCACTCGCTACGCTGACTGAACCAGGTGAACATGAAGGAAATATTATCAGTAAACAGTTGGTATTTCTTTCCTTGATGTTCATTGATTACTGAAAATGTCTTATCTGACTGGTAATTCTTTCAGAAAGGCTGCCTCATTTTCTCACAGCTTACTTTGATTTTTTTTCTGATGTTTACTGCTGAATGTCACTGTCACTCTTCCTCTTATACAAGACTGTGAATGAAAGCTGACAGAAGCTGACTAAGAAAAATCTGCTTTCACTTTTTCAAACCAACACTAATAATGCCATTTATCATAAGCAGATACAGGTACACAGGATATTGTATGAAGATACACTAAACTAAACCTGCCACTCTCTACTTGTTCACATGCATTACTACAATGACTGAGACGTCACGTGGGATTCCTAGCAAATATAACAAAATATAAAAACATTAACGTTAGTTGAATATGCCTGTGTTGTTGGATTAGATCATTGTCTGATGCTGCATGAATGTGTGGCTAATTAACCTTCCAGGTAACTTAGTTTTGATGGTTAACATCAGTAGTGATCATTCGCAAATTGGCCCATTTTCACCAAAAATGTTATTCCCACTTCATACAAATATAGACACTTTTTAGCAAAATATTATTTATTTCTACAATTTCAGCACAAAATGATGCATTGACATAGACGTTACCTTTTCCTGCAGGTGAGAGACGTAAACTCGTCAGCAGAGCTGCTAGGGTGGTATGGAGTTACAATAATGATACAATAAATGTCCCATCAAAAACGGATCACACTGACAGCGCCTAACACTGGGCAAAGTTAGTGAGTGGAATAAATGTATTTTTTACCTCAGTATATTGGGGGGGAATATTTTGAGCATATCTCAGTATTGGTGGGACATCTCCCCCACAATATGTATTGTGACTACAGCCTTGGTTTTATTAAAAATGGAAGCATGTCTCAGATTAATGTTTTTGTCCTGATAAAAGCCAAGTGATGAGTGATGCACAAGATTTTCACAATGCTGTAATTAATTATATGGAAAACATCTGTGATATTCTTTTTCATTTATGGCACAGTATCAAATTGCATGGAACAGATACCAGAATTCATTCTGCACTTTGCCTTTTTATTATTCAGATCTCTGCCAGCAGGAGATTGACACAGCACTCCAGGGAAAAGGACACGTCTCAGATGAGGGCAGGCGTCAGGTGGCCTTTAAGCAGGCCACCGTCCATGAGCTGCAGCGTGTGGCTAACATCACCAGGAACACCCAGCTAATGGGCTACGTCAGCCCCGAGGTGAATTAGGGTGTGATCTAATTAACCAGCATTCTGACATTCTGTTTATTGCCCCATGCTGGTTTCTGGTTTACCTTCTTTTTAGCTAGGGTAAAAATAAGGCCCTGAAAAATTCTGCATCTGTTGTTTTTTTTACTATGTCAGCCAGGGTACACTGGTCATTAGCAATCTTACATCTGTGTTGTCAGACTGCAGGCAGTGGGCTCGTCGACTTCTCCAGTCAGATTTTCTGAATTAATGAGGTGAATTTGTCAAGCCTGAGGCCTTCTTGCTTTCTCAGGTGAAACTTGACTGTTGGCATGCAGCACAGGCACAGGGCTGTGCTGGGTACTTAACCACTGGGGCCCTACTGGATATTCGTCCTCTTCAGCTGGCTGTATGTGGGTGTGAACAATACGTTCCCTGCGTCATCCAATCAGACTGAATGAGCTTCATAACTAAACTAGCGCGTGAGCAAAATATATGGTTAACCTTTCTTATAAAACGCCACAATACTCTTCAAATCCCACGGGATACACCAACAACCTCTGCAGCCTTTCTCCAGGCATTGCTGCGTTGATCAGAATCCCTAGAATTTGGCAGGAACGAGTCAAAAGAGAGCAGGGAATTCAAACGTAACATCGTTGACAATCATTACGCACACAGCAGCCGTCTTCTGATTGCACATTTAATATGTTTCATACGCTGTACCACGTTAGTGTCTGGAAGGTTTCTTAACCATCGCTTTGTGTAACTGGTAACGGGCCCGTTTATACACGCGCGACCTGCTGCAGTGCCAACGTGCGTAAATTGCGTTTAATTACGCCAGTATTGCGCTTGCGCCCACAGCGGACACTAAATAGCGCGTCAAAACGCAATTAAGACACTTTCGTCTCGTCGGAGAAGTTTAGTAGCTTCAAATGTGATTTTTCGGCATTAAAAGAAATGACCGAGACGTGGACCTTGGTGACCTCGGGTGGCTAGGGGTGCGGTAACCATTCTGTTTGATCGCACTTCTGATGTCAGGATATGAAATGGCTGTTGTGAGTGTGTTTGAGAAACATGAGGTAACTTAACCGGCAGACAGCTAAGCTATCTGTGTCTGCAAAAACTGTTTCAGAAAAACTGCGCTGCGTCGGCGTCTCTGAAAACGTGGCATAGCAGCCTTGCTAGAACACCAACCATCCGACATGTTCTTTATTTCTTCCCTTAAACAAATAATTTAAAAAAATATCTGTACGACATAAATATTCATAAAATTGTACTATTAGTGCTTTGCCGAATAGCGTATTCGGATCTGGCTCAACCCCCAGGACTTAAACACGAGGCTGTACTCTGAACACGCAATAGCAGAGACGTGCTGTTATATCCAAACTCTGCCAGTTCAAGTAAACCCCTAATGGAAGCACTCGCAGCTTGCAATAAGTCGTCTTCTCTTCCTTAGAAGACACCTTCTGGTTTTCAGTCTTGTTTTCCTGATCCAACACACCTGATTCAGCTCACAAGTAAAACGAGCCCGCCCTTCTGAAGAGATGTCAGGGGTAGAAGACAGTGAACAGGCAGCAGGCTGAGAGTAGACCCCACTCTTAAATAAGCCCCATGGCAGACACCAGAAACTAAGAAAACGTGAATTATGCAAACCATGTGCTGTGGAACTTGCGTCTCGTATCAGATTAAATGATTATTTAATACGTACTCCATGCTCGTTTTTCTCAGTTTAGGCTAGCTCTTCGGATTTTGTGCTGGCGTGATCTGAACTTTCTCTTCGTTTAGGATCAACACTTCTTTCCTTATAGCTGCAGGTCGCGTGTCGGATTGTACGAGTCACGTGCACTTACCACAAGATGGCAATAACGCTGTGGCGCACTAGAAGGGCATGTAAAGGGAGGGGCAATACATGTAAATCATATATCTCAATATATTTATATTCCAAATAGTTGTAGAATGTTATTAAATAAACAAAACGTGATGATGATCATTATTATTAACATAATTATCTTATATAATAATACACTGCAGGTTTGTGTTGCGCTACTGATTTGTGTGGGGGCAGGCTGGAAGGAGCTACCCTGGGAATGCCGTGAGTGTTTTAACGTTTGCTCACCTAGCATGTCGAAGTGGAGCCTTTTCGCTGTGCGTGCTGAGGGAGCGGGGTCGGTGTTGCAGCGGGGAGACGGCGAGCTGACGGATCACGGGTGCGTCTTTCTCTCCAGCGTCGGCACGCACCCAAGTGTCGCTGGCTGTATGTGGGTGTGAACAATACGTTCCCTGCGTCATCCAATCAGACTGAATGAGCTTCATAACTAAACTAGCGCGTGAGCAAAATATATGGTTAACCTTTCTTATAAAACGCCACAATACTCTTCAAATCCCACGGGATACACCAACAACCTCTGCAGCCTTTCTCCAGGCATTGCTGCGTTGATCAGAATCCCTAGAATTTGGCAGGAACGAGTCAAAAGAGAGCAGGGAATTCAAACGTAACATCGTTGACAATCATTACGCACACAGCAGCCGTCTTCTGATTGCACATTTAATATGTTTCATACGCTGTACCACGTTAGTGTCTGGAAGGTTTCTTAACCATCGCTTTGTGTAACTGGTAACGGGCCCGTTTATACACGCGCGACCTGCTGCAGTGCCAACGTGCGTAAATTGCGTTTAATTACGCCAGTATTGCGCTTGCGCCCACAGCGGACACTAAATAGCGCGTCAAAACGCAATTAAGACACTTTCGTCTCGTCGGAGAAGTTTAGTAGCTTCAAATGTGATTTTTCGGCATTAAAAGAAATGACCGAGACGTGGACCTTGGTGACCTCGGGTGGCTAGGGGTGCGGTAACCATTCTGTTTGATCGCACTTCTGATGTCAGGATATGAAATGGCTGTTGTGAGTGTGTTTGAGAAACATGAGGTAACTTAACCGGCAGACAGCTAAGCTATCTGTGTCTGCAAAAACTGTTTCAGAAAAACTGCGCTGCGTCGGCGTCTCTGAAAACGTGGCATAGCAGCCTTGCTAGAACACCAACCATCCGACATGTTCTTTATTTCTTCCCTTAAACAAATAATTTAAAAAAATATCTGTACGACATAAATATTCATAAAATTGTACTATTAGTGCTTTGCCGAATAGCGTATTCGGATCTGGCTCAACCCCCAGGACTTAAACACGAGGCTGTACTCTGAACACGCAATAGCAGAGACGTGCTGTTATATCCAAACTCTGCCAGTTCAAGTAAACCCCTAATGGAAGCACTCGCAGCTTGCAATAAGTCGTCTTCTCTTCCTTAGAAGACACCTTCTGGTTTTCAGTCTTGTTTTCCTGATCCAACACACCTGATTCAGCTCACAAGTAAAACGAGCCCGCCCTTCTGAAGAGATGTCAGGGGTAGAAGACAGTGAACAGGCAGCAGGCTGAGAGTAGACCCCACTCTTAAATAAGCCCCATGGCAGACACCAGAAACTAAGAAAACGTGAATTATGCAAACCATGTGCTGTGGAACTTGCGTCTCGTATCAGATTAAATGATTATTTAATACGTACTCCATGCTCGTTTTTCTCAGTTTAGGCTAGCTCTTCGGATTTTGTGCTGGCGTGATCTGAACTTTCTCTTCGTTTAGGATCAACACTTCTTTCCTTATAGCTGCAGGTCGCGTGTCGGATTGTACGAGTCACGTGCACTTACCACAAGATGGCAATAACGCTGTGGCGCACTAGAAGGGCATGTAAAGGGAGGGGCAATACATGTAAATCATATATCTCAATATATTTATATTCCAAATAGTTGTAGAATGTTATTAAATAAACAAAACGTGATGATGATCATTATTATTAACATAATTATCTTATATAATAATACACTGCAGGTTTGTGTTGCGCTACTGATTTGTGTGGGGGCAGGCTGGAAGGAGCTACCCTGGGAATGCCGTGAGTGTTTTAACGTTTGCTCACCTAGCATGTCGAAGTGGAGCCTTTTCGCTGTGCGTGCTGAGGGAGCGGGGTCGGTGTTGCAGCGGGGAGACGGCGAGCTGACGGATCACGGGTGCGTCTTTCTCTCCAGCGTCGGCACGCACCCAAGTGTCGCTGGCTGTATGTGGGTGTGAACAATACGTTCCCTGCGTCATCCAATCAGACTGAGAACGTCGAACTGCGGGTAAGTTCTCTCGCACTGGCAACCAAACGCACACGGCGGACAATTAATGGAGTTATTATTGCATCTTTGTCTTCAGGTGAAGTTGGAGTATGGGAGAACTTCTAGTTAGACATGTATACAATGTCTTGATTTATGAATTTGAATAAGATTTTGGGAATAAAACATAGCAGCCGCAAACCACATTATTGTATAAGTTAATACCATCGTAGGTTGTAGGCTACAGCATTTTGTGAAGAGAGGGTCCTGTATTGTAGCTTCTTCCATTAGCTCTTATCATCATGCTCTCTAAAGAATATTTAAATAAGTATTAACAATCATCTGGTCATAACTGCTCTGCTGATGGTTATTATACTTTTTGGATCATTAACCTACGAATCATATGAATCTTAATGAAACTGGTTAATTGACCTATCTTCTCAGTTTATCAGTAAAAAAGCTCTTTTTCTTTTTTATTGTATATGCGCAATATGTAATGTAATCACTGGTAAGATGAAATGAGGTGGGTTAAAGGGTTCTAAAAGGGAAAAGAAGTTTGTCCGAATTGTTTAATATGAGTTGTGGAATTCTAATCCAGCTCATGACTCTTTCTTTAAGTGTAGTTTATCAAGCATGGAGATATACAGAAATTATGGAAGGCTTCTTGCATTTTCCAGTGCAGCTGCACAGTAGTAGTTGGAGAGCGCGTGAGTCACACACGCATCTTGACGAGGGCCATAATGGGAGTATTATATAAAGTGATGTGACTCTTCTACGGCTGTAAGGATTAGATGTGCCGACATTAAAAAGCAATAAAAAGTGATAGATTAGAAAAAAAAACTGAGTCATAAAGCTGAACATCTTTGACCTCATCTTTCTCATAGATAAAGATTCATAGAATCGCGTGTTCACCACCGTTAATGTGATCAGAGGCTTTGTGAGACCACAGATGACTATAATGAAGAAGAAACGGTGCCTCAAAGAAAGCAAGAGACAGATGTGGTTACATTTCCCCAGGTGATCCTTACAAACTTCATTCCCAGTTATGTCACGCTGGGGTCTCGGAGAATGTTGTTGTTACTGTTCTTAATGTATGATGATCAGAACTGCACTTACTGGATGTGAAGGCATGTACCGAACAGCTCAGCATGGTTTTGACTCTCCTGAAGTGAAATACTAAGGGAAATCAAACATAATGGAAGTCGTGAAAACAACAAATAAATAGATAAATAAATGAGATATTTGCTTAATGAAAAAGAGAAACAAACACAATACCATGATTATGGTACAGTTACGTGCAGTTACATGCAGATGCTCTGCAGACCTTTGCAGATGTTCACCAGTGTAGGACTATTTTGGGCAAGAACATCTCCAGTCGTGATTTTTACCCAGAGTAGGATTCTCTCACTTCCGTAGCCTCTCGGACAGTCAGCAGTTCAGTGGATGAACACATTGCATTAGACAATTCACATTTTCATCCCTCATGACAGATATTTCAGCAGACGATGCAAATGTCATGCTAATGCCAGCCTAGTGTCAGAATAATATAATATATGGTAATATATACATGGCAAAGCAGGAACTCGGTGACTAAAACATTCTGTCTGGTTACAGTAAACTGCGACTGTACAGCTGCTTGTAGTTTGGTATAGCTGCTGCGCTCCATGGCAGATCACAGGCTCTCCATCAGAGGAGATTAAGCCTCCATCACAGTCTTACAAGATGCAAAGTCACAAGTCCTTTTCACCTGTGTTGTGGTTATGAGAGGGTGTCCCTCACTGTCAGCTGACGTGAGGCGGAGGATTACTGAGCACCACGCACCTGGAGGACAAAGCCATTGTTCTCGTTTGGTGCTTTTGCTGAAATATAAACTACTGAATCATGTGATTCATGGCAGCATGAGCCTTACTGACAACACTCGCAATCAGACGTCGGCCTCCTCTCCTGATATAGAAAGATAGGCAGGGGCATGCCTCCTTTATGCTACATTGATAAATGTATCGGGACACACCTCTTAATCATGCAACTCAGGTGTTTCATTTAGTCACATTGTGAGAGGTACATGAATTCAATCTCCTAGCCATGCAGTTTCCCTTTACATACATTTGTGAAAGAACAGGTTGTTCTAAAGAGCTCACTGAATTCAACCGTAGTACTGTACTGGGATGCCACCATTGCCACTAGGCAGTTAGTGAAATTTCTTCCCTCCTGGATATTCCATGATCAGCTGTGAGTGGTATTATCCAGCAGTGGAAAGAACCACAGCAACTCAGCTATGATGGGACGGACTGTGTAAAGTTTCCAATTAGGGTCTCTGAGTGGGTCTGCAAGTGTGTAAAAGTCGCCAACGCTCTGCTGACTCAATAACTGCAGAATTCCAAATCTCCTCTGGCATTAACGTCAGCACAAACTCTGCACCCAGAGCTTCAGGTCAGGGGTTTTCATGGCGGATCAGCTGCACGCGTGTTTTACGTCACCAAGCACAATGCCGAGCGTTGCATGGAGTGGCGTAAAGCACGCCGCCACGAGACTCTGGAGCAGTGGAAACGTTCTGTGGAGTGACGAATCTCACTTCTCTGACAGCCTGATTGTATTGTGCCAACTGTAAAGTTTGGTGGAGGAGGGATAATGCTGTGGGGTTGTTTTTCAGGGTTTGGTCTGGGCCCCTTAGTTCCAGTGAAGGGAAGTCTTAATACTTCAGCATGCCAAGACATTTTGGACAATTGTATGCTCCCAACTTTGTGGGAACAGTTTGGGGAAGGCTTTTCTGTTTCAGCATGACTGTGCCCCAGTGCACAGAGCAAAGTCCAGAACATGGTTGGCTGAGTCTGGTCTGGAAGAACTTCACTGGCCCACACAGAACCCTGTCCTCAACGTCATCAAACACCTTTGGGATTAATTAGTATGGAGATCGAAAGCCAGGCTCTCACATCCAGACGTCAGTGTCTGACCTCACAAATGCTCTTCTGGATGAATGGACTAAAATTCACACAAACACATTCCAAAATCTTGTAGAAAGCCTCCCCAGAAGAGTGGACACTGTTATAGCGGCAAAGGGGGATCCACTCCTTATTTAATGCCTATGGATTTAGAATGGCATGTCATAAAAGCTCAGGTGTAGGTGTAATGTGTAGGTGTCCCAATACCTTTGTCCATTTAATGTATTTCACCTTGCTTGTGTTCAGGGACTTTATATGAGCCCTTTGGCAACTTACAGGTCAGCACAGATTAAGAGAGGACCAGTAATGAACCCCTGAGGAACACATCATGGCCAAGTTAAGACACAAGTGGTATAGCTCTTGAGGAACTATTTAATTCAGATGGCACAAGAAAGAAAGCATCAGGAGCGTGTAGCAGCATGGCTGTATGCTGTGATGTAACTTTAGACCGACAACGCACACACGTGTAGACTCATAAGAGACCGTCATCAAAATGGAGCTTGAGATGAACTCATCGATGCTCTTATGACGGTAAGGTTCATCCTCCTGGGGAAGCCGGGGAGGCTGGTTCATCTCCTCTGCACTGATACAGATGTGGCAATAGTGTACTTGGGTCTATAAATACCCTTCAGTGTTTAGTAGAAATCTCGAACATATTATGGGTTAATACTTATAATAAATAGAATCATTTTATGACATTTTTATATTTTAAATCTAGTAGACATAAAAATTGAAGCGTTTTGAAATATTAGGCATTTAAAAAATCAGTTTTGCTGTGGACAGACCCTCAGAAGCTCAGAATGAAGACCTCCAGATCCTCGGTCCATCTGGTCCATTTCCCCCTTTTCTGTTCTCGTCAGTTTGCCCTTCCTTTTCCCGGACTAGTGACAGCTCCCTCCAGCACAGCGGGCAGCGGATGCAGAGGGATGGTGGCTTTCCCTGCCAGCACATGGGAACAGACCTGGCATCAGGCCTCCTGGCCACAGAGTTGGCCATTGGGCTTTTTTGCTTTTGATCACAGCTTCTCCAGTAATATCTGGCCAACTTATTAGTTCCTCAGCAAGCCCCACCGGGATGCCTTGGTCTGATCCATGGGATTCTTAGTCTTGTATCTGTGTGTGGAGTTTCACTGGCATGAACAGTGTAGTAACTTCCCTGCTCCATCATTGCTCAACTTGGAGTGCTTTGCTAATTTGCCAATTCTTTGAATTAAGTGTATTAGAACAAGAAATGTGCAAGGATGAAGTCTGGGGCTGGATTGGGCCAATTAAATATTGCAGATTTTTACAGTGTAGAAAACCTATTTACCAAGCGACACCATCAAATGTGTTTACAACCATCTTCTCTCTAATTGCCCTCTGGAGCCGGTCTCATTTCTCAGCTAAAGTTGTCCTGTCCATGCTACATTTGCCCTTATTTTTAGAATGTGAGTTTGAAAGTAAGAACTTTAGTCCAGTACTGTGAAAGAGGTCCTTGGTCTCTAAGTCATCAGAAGGGTGAGGTCTCCCAGCTATTAGCCATACTGTGATGCAGGCTTAGATCAGAGCATGCACTCATGCTGACACATGCACTTTGCATTCATTCAACAAAGAAAAACAAAACAGACAAACAAACACCAACACATTAATGGAGTGCTGAGTGCTGTCTTAGAAATACAGATGGAAACAAATTTGAATGATTCCGTATACAATATGTGTGTGTGTGTGTGTGTGTGTGTGTGTGTGTGTGTGTGTGTGTGTAGAAAAGTCCAGGGAGTAACTGCAGTGTACTGTAGATGATGTCAATATTGCAGTGAAGTTTGCAAGGTTTCCAGAGAAACAAGCTTCCAGAATCCACAAGGTTTCCAGAGAAACACAATGTTTGGGACAGAAGTCTTTCATCAGCTATGCAAGCAAAGTACTCCGATGAAGGACCACTGTCTGAAACATCCTGTATCTCTGAAAACCTTGGGTATTTCACTGCAATTTTGACTCTCTCTCGCTGTCTCTCTCATTACATATGTATGTGTGTGTGTGTGTGTGTGTGTGTGTGTGTGTGTGTGTGTGTGTGTGTGTGTGTGTGTGTGTGTGTAAAGGCCTTTTCCTGATCCCTCATCTACAGTCCCTTCATACAGACACTTTCATTGGCTTTGCCTCTGTAGTACATTCTACTCCGTCCATGTTGTGGTTTGTTCCAGTAGCCAGCCTACTTACCATCAAACTGTCCTGGTTCCTCAACATTGAATGCGGACCTTGTTAAGGTGGTCTCGTGTTTCAGTGGTAGACAGATAGTGGTTTGTGTAGCGCATTAATGTGTTTAGAATAGCCTTCATCTCGCCACCTCAGGCTCCCATTTATGGAACAACAGCTCTCGTTAATTTCCACACCCTGCTTTTGATCTGTGTGTCTCGTCAACCTGTTTCACCGGAATCTGCCTGAGGGCGAGGGCTGCTCTTAAACTGGGTTTGAGGTTTAGATGGATGGAGTTTTACGTTGGCAGACGTAATGGCTGGGGGACAGTGAAGCCTGGATTTAGCTGTGGGGGGGGGGCAGACAGACTGGAATGGTAGGAGCAGGTGTGGGGGTCAGAGACCTGATACGTCAGGGCTCTTTGTACGCAGCAGTATCATAGAGCTCAATAACGTCAGGCAATAGTCTGAGGGTGGAGCACTGTGGAGGAGAAACATCGATGCTGGGATCGCTTAGGTGTGGAGATGCGCGCGCACACACGCACATTTAAAAGCCGCTTCGGAGACAGAGTGGAGCTGATGCTGGTTTTCGTGTTTAGTATTCGGGGACCATGTAATCAGTCATGGCACTCACAACATGCGGCTTTGGCAGTGTGGTCCTGTTGTGTGAAATCATGAAATGGGCACCACTGCCTCCAACTCTCCCAGGGCTAATGGTGTGTAACCGAAAGCCCTCTGGAACTGACTTGGCCGTTACACCAGAAATGCCATGTACTGCTATATGAAACTGAACTCTCAATAGTATTTTCCAGCACTATTACAGCTCTAATTTGAGCTTCATTAAGCTCACAATTACATTTCACACATTCCATTGAAAGCTATAAAAATGCGTTACCTTACAGTCCAGTTGTTTGCTCATTATTTATTTCATGTTTCATATACTTGAACATGAGTGCATTAGAAATCTAGAGCTTAACGTACCGCATACCAGAGCAATGAAAGTCCTCTAGCTTCAGCTTTATGAATTATGACTAGACAAACAGGAAGGTCAGATCGATTCTTTAGCCTCATTACCATATTCAAGCTGTTCTGAAGCTCATTCGCAGATAAATAACCTCAACTGCACCTTCATTTGTATACTGGTGAAGCATATTACTTTCATCCAATCAGTGTGCTGAATGACATTTAGATGTTGGGAGTGATGCACCGCCCTTGTCACTGGTCAAGCTGGCCCAGTCGGCATTAGGAACCCAGATCTAATATTGACTGTGTGGATTCTAACTGGATATTAGTGTAAATGAAAGTGTTGGGGGTCACACTGCCCCAGTGTGTTGTGCTCTCTGTTAGTGATGCAGCCTTTCAGGCAGCCATACATATCATACATAAAAGATCCATCATTATAAGTTATCACTGGCACTGTGTGTCACATATATATGCACAAAATTGCATGTTCAGTTCCAGATGTGATACACCAGAGTTATAAGGCCTGCGTTTGCTAATGTCTTTTGAATCTAATCTATTACTGCACCCTGAAAAGATGAAAGTACATGAAAATTATGCACCAACTTAACCCCGTAGTGCTTGAACCAGACAGTAAAATCTTTACAAAGACCTACGCAGGGCACCGATACCATATGAATAAACCTAGCTTATAAGTCAATCGCATTAGAGTCTTAATTTAGTGCACTGATTTAAACCTTACCCTCATTTCCAGCTCAGGAATGAACACACACACGTTCGAAGCTGCAGACCAATGTTATCGAGGGCCAGAATCTGCACTTTCTTCACGACTTGCATGATGCCTTTGAAAAGCCTTGATGAGATGAATAGTGACAGTGATGGGAAGTGCAATGTGGTTTCCGATCGCTGATCTTCCTCCCTCTCTCCCTCCCTCCCTCCTCGGCCTGATGCCTCTTCCACTCTGTGCCATCCACCCCTAGACAGCAGTCAGTCACGTCTTCTGCTGAGTCACCTCACTGTCCGGGTTCTCTCCTCCACATTTCAATCTGTGGGGGGGAAGAGCAGAATCACACTAATGCCGCGAAGCCAAAAAGAGCAGTGGGATGTCAAACGCTACACCACCAATGTTTTTCACTCATTTAATATTAATTCGGTGCAGCTATGTACTGGAGCAACTGACATGTATTTGGGAGAGAAACTTTATGAACCCATCAGAAATAACCTGGATTTCTGACTCCTGAAATGTGATTTGATCTTGTTTGTTATATAAGACACTATTTTTATGATAACTTGCAACACACAATGCTTTATGTTCTTTATAGCATCTGTATAGTAAATATGGTTTAACAGTCACAGTAATTGAGGTACGTGAATCTTCACTAGATGGTGTTCAGGAGGTTCAGTATCATTTCAGCCGTTTTCCTTGACCAAATAATAATCTATAAAATGGAAAAGAGGTCAGTGAAACACTTTTGTGCTTCAAAAATGTTTGATCAGATTTCAAATGACCGACACCTCTGATGTTCACTCATAGTTACCATAACATAATGACATTTATTATTTGCCTTTCACTTAACTGACAATACAACTGATGCCAGTCATTGTAAATAAAGTCATTAGAAATTTGGATGCAATAAGTCACGTGGTCAGAGCTGAGGTTGTGCGGTGGTTGACATCAGGAAAACTTGACTTTCAGATAGTCTACAAGGCTAGGATTTCTTTTGACCTAATCGTACCTCTTTGATAGCAAGATCAAGCGTAGAACTGATGTCTGACCAAGACCGGAGAAAAGGAGGAGGCATATATGCGAGTCATTAATGGTGTTAATGGTGTTAAATGTGTTTGATTAAAGTGTTTAGAAAACTGTGACTTTCACCATTGGTGAGTCAGCAATAAACCAGCACTGAAGGTCCCCCAAACTGGAGGAATGTAGTTAACAGTACAGCGAACAGCAGTAAGATAAACCACTGAATGTCATGGAGACAGCGTCCCACAACAGTCAGCATCTTACAGAAATGTTGCAACAGGAGGGCTTGTTCAGTGTCTGTTTGTTGTCCACGGTAGTCTATGTGAAGTCGCAGCGAAACAAGAACATCCAAGGCCATTGACCCAAAAGAGCCAAAGCCCTGAGCTGCTGGAATGGGAATCTTCACCCCAACAGTGGCCTTGGACTCACACACATCAACTCCCCAGGATTCTGGGTGTAATAAAACTGCTTTAAATATTCTATTTGATATAAGGTGTCCGGCGTTTACTGCATGTGCTGTATCAGTTGGAATACCGTGGCCAGCTAAAAGTCCCCCTGGCGGTTGGACGGCACGTTGTTGCTGCAGCAAATGTGGCAGTGTTGGTGGAAGCATGTGCCACCCATCTGCTCTCGCTGTGGCTGCAGGGTGCATTGTGGGAGGAACACCGGTCTCATGGAGGTCGCAGGAGCAGAGGAGCTGACGGACGAGGAGAAGGAGACCATCAACAGCGTGCTGGCTCGCGCCAAGCTCATGGAGGACATGGAGCAAAAGAGGATTGGGTGAGCATTGCTCCTTCAGCGTCTCATGGCCAAAGTCCGTGGGCTTCATCATGTGGTGCACATATTTGCTGTAAGCACCTGGTACTTCCATGCCAGGGATTCACTGGCTTGGTTCAGCTGTGCTGGAAGCTGACACAAAATAGAAATATAGAGCATCTGGGGGTCACCAGGCTGGGTTGAGGAACACTGTTCACTTCTATGGGTTAACACCTTTGGTTTTAAATCAACAGCTATTTCTACCAGGCCTGTAGAGGAGCTTGCTTGCACCTTCTCCATAGTACGATTCCATAGAATGGTTCAAAAGAACGATTCCTTAAATGATTCCATAGAACGATTCCATGAAATAATTCAGCATGAAACGTGCGATATGGGTGGATTGCATTTAGACTCCTTACAGTGGTGAAGGTACTGGACTAGTAATCAGAAGGTTGCCAGTTCAAGTTCCCATTGTTGGGCCCCTGAGCAAGACCCTTAACCCTCAAGTGCTGGAAAAGCTGCAGATTAGCTGTAGGAGTAAAGGAACGATGTGCAGGTCTCCTCCAGTCTCTCTGAGTTGTTAACGCATGTCCTTCCCTTCTCCTCTAGCACTCAGCTTGCAAAGTGTCAAAACTCTTGCTTTCTCCCATCAGTTGGACTTTAATACGGTCTGCTTGGGGCTGGACGGAGCAGCTGCGTGTGGGGGTGGGGGTGGGGTGCTGAGCCTGCGCCCTGACGTCTCATGTCCCGCAGGCGTCTGGTCAGGAGGCTGGATGGGATGAGGAGGACTGCCCGCGGCGATGGCCACTCGCGCTGTCTGATCTGCGGCCAGCGGTTCGGCTTGGCTGGCGTCAGCTCCGTCACGTGCCAGGAGTGTAAGAAGGTAGGTGTGCACCAGGGCCAACCTGAACACCTCCGGGCCTCCTCCTGAGGAGTCTGCATGGAGCTGAAACCTGTCCGTAACATACTGCCGGCTTGAGACGGCCAACATCTCGGCAGATGTTTTTCCACACGCTTCACATTTTTCAGATGAATGAGATTAGAGGTTACATTTTCGAACTGTAACACACGCTCTGGCATGATTACAGTTAAAATGTTACAATTAACAGTAAATAACTACAGCGCCTCGTCATGTCCGAATCTGTCTTCATCACCGACGGAGCGTAGCTCTAGTGCTGTGGCGGGACATGAGCGCTAGAATAAACGGTGCCGTCTGAGCCGTGCGAGTGTGTTGGCTGCACCATCACAGTCTTCTGTCTGTCCTGCAGCAAGTGTGCACCACGTGCAGCACTTATATCGGCAACCCATCCTGCGCCGTCTGGCTGTGCAAGATCTGCAGTGAACACAAGGAGGTGAGGGAGCTCGGAGCAAAGACGCTTCCATGTCTGCTTGCAACGCGCCCGAGATCTTTCCAGGGTTGTGTGCCAGACCACTTTGGCGCTGCACCCTTTTGTCTGCTTCTGCGTGACAGTTTGGCACACTGATGTTCAGAAGCTCTCGTTCGATAACGAGATGGTTCACACCTTTGATGATGTAACCCGGTTCACCGCCGCTGTCACAGAGCGCAAAATCCGCCTGTCAACAGTAGGATCCTGCACACAGTTGTTTGCTTCTGATCCTGTGTGTCCTCATCACTGTGATGGCTGGAGTGTTCCAGATCTGGATATAATGGGTGTTTTTCAGGAAGGTGATCCCTTAGACACTCAACATTGTTTTAGAAACCTCTGTGCTTCTGAGTTCAAACTTCTGTAGCATCTCTGCAGTTTGTATTTCTGAAAAATACATCCTGTGATGTCATGACGTCGCCCACAGGGAGTTAAAACTAATGCTAATTATAAAGCCTTCATGGAAATTCTATGGTATAGAATTGAAAATCATGGTTTATAATTGTATTTGCAGTAATGTAATACAATCTTGAAAGAGATATCTAGAGGGACAGTGACTATGGAAAACAAACAAATTGTTTGTTTCATCTGGGCAGATTGTTTGAAGTTCAGATTAGTCTGTTTCACTGATATAATCAACCATACAACAACCATCTGCAGTCATACAGAGGAAATAATCAGAGATCTGAGATCTTCCTGATATTTCTCAAGGTGCTGAAGCAGACTGGTGCCTGGTTCTTCCGAGGGTTTCCTCAGCAGACCTTACCTGCACCCTTAGCCATCTCAAAGCAGCAACAGCTCAGCGCCTCTAACCCTGCATCTGAAGATCCAGCTGGCCAGAATACAACTGCTCACTCGTATGTCCATGCACAGAAAGGAGGTTAGCTTGCCAGCCCCCGTGAAAACAGCTTGCGTTGAAGTTTGCGCAAATGTGCAAATGTGTTAAATATGCATACATTCATTATGCATTATAAGTTGCAAAAATCACTGATTTACCCTGTTGTTTCTGATTTTTCTCATCCAGACAGTGCTCAGGTTATCAGCAGAGGGCAGCAGATACCAGGTCAGCGGCCGATACACATCAGTGGTGTTTAATGTCACAGATGAGAAAGGCCTGAAAACTGGAATATCAGTTTCCTGCTTCTTTGCACACAGCAGAAACTGAACCTCCCAAGCAGGTGAAGCAGGAGGAGGACGTGGTTGTCTGGGGGGAGACGGTGGTGGTAGGGGCCCGTCTAACCGAGCACGGGAGCTTCAGTCCAAGACAAGCATCTGAGGAGCGAACACTGAATCTGACAGTGGTAGAGGAAGGAGAACGTGTCCAGATCTGTAGACCTTCACAGCCAGCTCCTGCCTTCAAGCCAACCCAAAAAGGTAAACAGAGTGCCAAGGTTCGTTAACCTTTGCGTTTCCTTGGAGAGGCTTTTCTGCTTATGGACAGGCTCTGAAGCAGTAGGTTTGAGACCTGGTTGGGTTACACCTTCACTTAACAACCACGCCAGTGTTCTCCTTTGGTGGTGCTGTACCGCAGGGTTGAATCGAACATCGCGTAATGCATTTTGATTGCAGCGGGAACTTGTGATCCCGAGAAAGGAGTGCCTTGGGCGGAGTGCAGGTCGCGACCCCCAATGGAGAACAAGATGCCGTCCGTGTCCGTAAGTGGCGCCCTCGCCACGCTACGGCCCCCTCCCCCCGCTGCCAAGGAAGAGGAGGAAGATGCCGACGACTATGACTCGGATGACTCCAGTAAGGCCAATGTCGTGTTTCCGACGCTGCAGGTTCTCCACTGGACTAGACTGTTTGCCATGCGTCTCTTTAGCCTCTGGTTTTAGCCTCTAGTTTGTGGTTTGCGTTTGTCGTCGCCGTCCTGGTCGAGGCTGCACTCTGATGTTCGCTCCCTCTCTCAGCTACTCTGGGACTGCTGGAGTTCAGTCTGCTCTATGACGACAGCTGCAGCGCTTTGCAGTGCAGCGTCCTCAGAGCCAAGGTATCGTGTTTCGGATCCCGTGCCGGTGGGACGTTGATTTAAGAGAGCAATTCTGCTTTAAGTCTATTTTCATGTGTGGCAAAGCCTGCTCCATTGTTTTAGATGGATCGTATAGCAATGTGTGTAACCATAAGCCATGACTGAATGTTGTCTTTTTACCACAACGCCGCTTTTTAAGGGCCTCAAGCCAATGGACTCCAATGGACTGGCTGATCCTTACGTCAAGCTGCACCTGCTCCCCGGAGCCAGCAAGGTAACACGTGCGCGCGTTTGGTCTGATGGGTGTCGTCTTCTTTAAAAGGAACAAACAATTACACCTGCTTTACATGTTCTATCATCCTAGAAGACAAGATTCCCATTAGATCCATTTTTTATCCTTATGCTTGTCCCAGAAGTGGAGCCCTTTTGGAGTAATGGAGATTCTATGAAGAATATACATACATGTATATCTGTTACATGGCACTCAGCCACTGAACACTAATCCTGTAGTGGAATGTTTGTCGAGCTCTACCATGATAACATTTTCTTTTTCCTTGTTTTTTTTTTTATATCCCTTGACACCATCCTTCCCTTTCAGGACAACTTTCCTTTCTCCTCCCTTCCAGTTATTGTTGTCATAGAGTTTACAGTTTATTTGTAGTAGTGTTACTGTGTTAATCAGCTACATCCATGCGGAGGGTTGAAACTGCAAAAGCACTACGAGAGGTCATCAGAGGTCATATCTAGGCTATCAGAGGTCATACCTAGTCCCCTAATGACACTGTCAGAGGTCATATCTAGGCTATCAAAGGTCATACCTAGGCATCTAAAAGTATTCAGATCCTCTATATTTGGATTTGGGTCTTGCAGACCACATTTGATTTAAGGAACGAATCAGAAGACATAAAGGTTTCCTTCTGTTTAAATGGTCCACCCTAGAGGGCCACACCTGCACAGATATCTTAGAACGATGCTTATTTTAAATTAGTATGTGCACGATAATTGGTATTCAGGAAAAATCCATGACTAAATACACATTAATAATACTTGACATTAAAAACAACTGAATTTTTTAACAAGGACTAAGGGTGTTGTTTGTCTTGACCTCAGTCCAGTAAGCTCCGCACAAAGACTCTCTATAGCACTTTGAATCCTGTTTGGAACGAGACCCTGGTGTACCATGGCATTACCAAAGATGACATGCAGAGAAAGACCCTCAGGTAAGATGGCTGGTTTTCCGAGAGCTCACACTTTAAAAAGCCTGACATTTCCAAGAGCGTAAGTGCTTGGTGTCCATGTTTCCCCTGCCAGACTCTCTGTGAGTGATGAGGACAAGTTCGGCCATAATGAGTTCATTGGGGAAACCCGTGTGGTTCTGAAGAAGTTGAAACCAAACCAGAAGAAGGACTTCAGTGTGTGTTTGGAGAGAATGGTGCCGGTAAGCCACACTGCTCCTGCTGTTAGATCAATTACGTGTTCTTGGGTTTCACACACTGTCTTTGTTCCTCACACATGTAGGTAAAGCGCACAGCTACTGCTGGAGGTTCAGGCCGTGGCATGGCCTTGTACGTGGAGGAGGTAAAGATATATGACACACTGCATGGCTACTCCACTAGTGGAAGCCATTGCTGAAATTTTTGCATGGTTTTAGTGAGTGAGTGATCTTTTTTTTCTATAGCATGCACGCTCGGGTGGGCAGTCCCAGCCCTGGAGAGCCACAGTCTTGCACTGTGTGGCATTATCTGTCCTCAAACGTCCTTTTCATTTAATTCATCCCTGGCGCTTAGCTAATGAGGGCAGGGAGAACGAACCGTTCCGTGACCTTGCGCGACTGCAAGTGCCCGTTACAGTGGCAGCCTCTCTGACTGGCGGGTTTGACTGGTGGCTACAGGTGACAGGGGGCATGGATGTGGAAGAGCGAGGTCGCATTCTGGTGTCGCTCACCTACCACAGCCGGGAGAGCCGTCTCGTCGTGGGCATCGTCCGCTGTGCCCATCTGGCTCCCATGGACTCCAACGGCTTCTCTGACCCTTTTGTCAAGCTGTAGGTATCACCGCCTGTGTCTGAAGAGGAAAACAACCGCAGTCGTGACACTGCATGCCCTTGGGAGCGTCAATGAGCGCCGAGAGCCTTCAGACACACAGCTGAAGGAAAACTCAGTGCCATTAAATGACAGCTGTATATTTTACATTATGCAAATTAGGTTATGGTTAAACATTTTTATGGATTGAAATTAAATTGAGTTTGTGGCAGCATTTTACCTTAGTCACATCCCATGGGGTGTTATTTGATTATTAAATTTATTTTCCGCTGTTGTCGTCTTAATATTCTTCTGATATTTTTTCTGTTCTATAGTTGCCTAAAACCTGACACTGGGAAAAAGGCCAAGAATAAAACTCAGATCAAGAAGAAGACCCTCAACCCTGAGTTTAATGAGGTTTGCCCACTCTCTGTCTGGTTCATGCCTGTCTGTTGGGTTAATAGGAGACAGAGCATCAGTGCCCTTGGAATTATGAGATTAACATGACATCTAAAGGGAATATTTATGACCTGAAGTGTCGAAACAAAGCAGGTTCCTTGTTGTCTTCATATTGCATCAAAAGGCTTCTGCAGTGACTGTTTTCTTTGTTTTTGTTTATTTTTCTCAGGAGTTTAGCTATGACATCAAACACAGCGAACTCGCAAAGAAGACTTTAGACATCTCTGTCTGGGATTATGACATGGGCAGGTCCAATGACTTCATAGGTATGTTCAGATGCTTGGTAATGTGTTCAACATAAACGTGAGTTATCCATCCATACAGCTGGAAGATTTGAGGATACTGAGAAAATGTGTGTGCGCGCGCGTGTGTGTGCGCGCGTGTGCGTGTGTGCGCGCGCGCGCGTGCGTGCGTCTGTGTGCGTGTGTATGTGTGCGTGTGTGTGTGCGTGTGTGTGTGCGTGCGTGTGTGTGCGTGCGTGTGTGTGTGTGCGTGCGTGCGTGTGTCTGTGTGTGCGTGCGTGTGTGTGTCTGTGCGTGTGCGTGCGTGTGCGTGCGTGTGTGTGTGTGTGTGTGTGTGTGTGTGTGTGTATATGTGTGTGTGTGTGTGTGTGTGTGTGTGTGTGTGTATGTGTGTGTGAGAAATGCAGGTGGCTGCCACCTTGGCATTGCTGCCAAAGGCGAATGTTTGAAGCACTGGTACGAGTGCCTGAAGAACCATGACAAGAAGATTGATCGCTGGCATGTTCTGTTCAGCCAGAACAGCGTGGAGACTGACGACTGAAACACGTCTGCGTCCGCACACATCGCTTCGTCACAGTGTGATTCTGTGTTCCAGCATTTTCAGCTGCCCCTAAAACCATCCTAACCTGTGCTTGTAGTCTACAGCATGCTCTTCACCAAGCATTGCAGTCCTGTGATGAACTTTTAAATAACTAGGGCTTTAGGTAGTTTAAATAACTAGGGCTTTAGGTATAGTTATACTGACACTCTGTGTTGCATCTAGTTTGCGACTGCTAAGAGGAGACACCACGCCATGTTCTTAACCAGCCTGATGAAAACTGCAAAGTAAAAGGTCACAAAATATTTTAATCATAAAAAACTTTCACCAAAAAATGTTGAAATGTGAAAATGTGAATAACCTAGCACTGTACACTATATAGTACCACATCCTGCTTTGTCCATTAAAGTTCACATCATGTATATTTTTTAAATTATCCAAACTGATCAAAAACTGTGAACTTTAAAATTTAATATAACATTGGCCACACAAAATCTAATTATGAATTTGAATATTGTTGTCTGTAGGTTAATATTAACATACAAAATGCATGAGGATTCAATATTTATAATATTGTACATGGAATTCATGTTCATTGTCTTACATATTCTTGCATGTCACATTCCTAACTGATGATAAAAGCTGATTAACCACATTACCTGCTCGGAACTAAGTACTCATGTATGTGTGTATTATCTAAATATTACCATTAAAGCATCAATATGGGCTCCCAAAAAGACCACTGATTTATTATATCATGATGACAACGTTCATAATGGTATGTGGAACTGTCCCACGAAATCAAGGTCAAAGGTCACCAAATGATGTGCTCTGCCGTCTGACACAGGATTTGTTTGAATTTTATACTTTAGTGTTTCTGCTGATGACATTTTCCAGCATTATCCAAGTTATGTTTTGTTATGCGTCCAAAAAAAAACCCACCACAAATGCAGAAACAGAAGCAACTCGTGCAACAGAACGTATCAGAAAGCGTTTGGTGTGGACACAGAACAAGGCAGACCAAATGTTCCGGGCAGCATGTCTACTGAGTATTTAGAGGCAACTGATGTTTTCTACATTTACAAACTATGACTGCCTTCACAAACTGTTCATTCAACCAAAAGAAAACAATGACCCGTGATTCCACAGCTACACATCTTCACTGCTCTAAGGGTCTATGACAGTTCATGACCACCTGTTTTTCTGTTTCAGGACTTTTTCATCAGCTCAGTGCCAGAACATAAAATGGGGTGAACATTATTAGTACTGTTAGTAGCAAAATGTATTAAGGATAAAATAGCACGTATTATTTTGACATTTTAACATTTTTATTTAATTATTTTGTTTATTTTGTCAGGGACCATGCAGAAAATACATTAGAATCAAAAGAAGATAAATGCATCAGAATTAGCTAATAATAATAATTATATTAATAATGACAACAACAAGATATGTTCTGCAGTGTGTGTGCAGGTAAACACAATAAATACAATAAAACCCACAATATCAATTCAATATAAAGCCAACTCACACCTCCGAATTGACCCAAGCAACCCAGTTCAACAGTGGTCTGTTCCATAGAGCGTAACTCTGCTTTATGGTTTCACAAGAAAAACTCTTAAAACCTGCACAAGTTTTCAAATCAGTCTGTTTGTGGCCCTGAATGAAAAAGCCAGAGTGGTTGCTGGTGTGGAGCACTACACTGCCCCCTGTGGACAGTCCTCCGAGCGAAGCGGATCAGGGCTGAACAGGCTCGGCTGTGAGGGGTCATGGGTTTAGAAATGTTAAAGAGCAGATGGACATTTGAATACATAATTAGTAAACATCCATGAATTTCAGATAAACCCACTGCACTCCCAGTTAATGAATAAACATCCTCTACTGAAACGTCCCACGGGGTATTACAAAGTCTTTAGAAACAAGTATTACAGTGGCGATATTAAGCAATAAACAGAAAGCAATAAAAAGATGCCACGGGTTTTGTTCAAATAAAGGTTTTAGCCAATCTCTTAATATATTATAATTACTTTAAAAGTAAGTAAAAAAGCTCGAGTAAAGAATATTAAGGCCTTAGTTGTTTTATAATTACAGTGAAAGGTAGCTGCAACTGCAAATGTTAAATAATTCATATACATTACAATTTTATGTCCTGCAGTCTTATGCAAATGAAGCAGCATTGGTTAACTTAGCAGAAATGCTTCCAGTGGTGATAGGAGAGAAAACGTTATTCGGGTGAGGGTTGCACTACTCACCTCGCACGAACACACCAGAGGAACCTGGTGAGCTTCACTTCACTACAGTAACACTGTGCTGCAAGTTCCTTATCTTATCATTTTAATCCGTCACTACATAAAACATTGCGTCATGTGTCGTTAACAGATCAAGGTTTTGAGAGATATGAATCTGTTTTATACTCATAATCAATAGTGGATGTGATGAGGATGGGCACAGATTTATGTGTAAGCAGTAACATCATTTCCTCCCTAACGACTGCATTCTTTGTAGCTACAGCACAGCTCTAAGGGCAAAGTTCAAACAAAGTTCAACAAGCTCCACGGTGTGTGAATCGCAGTTTTCCTATCTTGATGTAATCACTAGATTAATGACCGGTGGCTCCTCAGTTTACCTGTGCCTCGTTACAGTTTTTCGTGATTTGTCTGCTGCCACTCATTTTGGGACGATTCCTAAAATGAGCACTTCCTGCTTCTGGGCCAGATCTGTCTCAGACGAACTCGATGTACCGCCTCCAGGCCGAGCAGAGCAGTGAGACACACGGCCTCATGCTGGACAGTACGTGGAAAAAAGACACGGGACGCAGGAGGCTGAGCATGTGGCTGCACAGAGTAGCAACATGGCCGTCATTACGGCTCCGCGTCGCAGCGCTGCATGAGTGGAGGCGTCCGATTCTTGGACACAAGACGTTTGAGCTTTGTGTGGCCATGAGCCGTCCGGCCGGAATCAGAGCCTCAGTGTTGCGAGACGAGAAACCCGGAGAGCATCCACACGGATCGGCGTTCTGGTTCTCTGCCTCGATGCTGAGGTGAACAAGGAGGTCACGGATGATCACGGATGAGACTGTGATGTGCGGCTGGTGGAAAAGATACCGGCTTATCAGAGTTACGTCAGCAGAATATGCTGAGTGCATGTTAATGCTGACTGCGTGTTCATGCTGACTGCGTGTTCGTGTTGATGGCGTGTTCATGCTGACTGCGTGTTCGTGTTGATGGCGTGTTCATGCTGACTGCGTGTTCGTGTTGATGGTCTGTTCATGCTGACTGCGTGTTCATGCTGACTGCGTGTTCGTGTTGATGGCGTGTTCATGCTGACTGCGTGTTCGTGTTGATGGCGTGTTCATACTGACTGTGTGTTCATAACTCTGCTCCACTTGGGTGTCACTAAGGACTTTCCTGTTATGACTGTCCTGCGGTGTCGTAGCCGTGTTGGAGAACTGCGGACACCTTGACTGCTGCAAGGACGTCACTGGTATTCAGCTATGGAGACGACAACATCAATTTCACCATATCGCACTGATCCTCTGACAAGCGAGTCTTTCTTCATCACTGAAAATAGCCTCATCAGTTTCACATTCCTACAGTATTCATTGCATAGCTTCCCGTAACATGATACAAGACATGATTTTGTGAGTTAGCTTTTTTTTCAAAGACTTCTTCTCTTACCAGGGACCAGTGACACTGGACTTCATTCTCCTGTTCTCTTAATGAACTCTGTACCTGTCCTTTAATGATGACTCGGTCAGTGTAGAAACTACGTTTACTTCAGCCTCCTTAAAAGGTGCGGCTTGGAATTCTCCCAGAGGACACATAGTGTAAGGGCCTGGTGGGACATGCAAGTGAACCACATAAAGACATGATAATGTATGCTGTAGTATATACCACATAGTTCAAGTTTTTAATTACATAATAATAATTACATAATAAGTCAATGTGATGTTTGTAAAAAAAAAAAAAAAAAAAAAAAAAAAGACCACTGCAAAATGATCCATTTCTCTGGTTTTACTATTTATAGGTAGAAATAAAGTGAGCAAAACAAACCTTTTTGTTTTATTCCATAAACTACTGACAACATTCCCCCCAAGATCCAAATCAAATTTATTTGCAGAAAATGAAACCTGGTCAAAATAAAGAAAGATGCAATATTTTCATCCTTTGAATAATGTGCAGGAACCAGGCTGATGTTGAAGGAGTTCTTCCATCTCAGGTTATTAAAACCGTGTGTTTCGACACAGGACTGTCGCTTTGGCAGCTACGCGGCCCTGGATCAGTACATGCCCATCCAACAGCCCTGGGCCTTATGAAGCCATCACACGAATCTGAAATTTGTCAACTCAAAATGCAAAGCAACCAGCTGTGCCGGTAACAAAAGAGCGATCCTGAAAGAGTTTGATCAGTTTCTTGGTGCAGATTAACACATCTGAGCACATATGTGACACCTTACGATTCCACGATCCCTGAATTAGAAAACGAAACCCTGACGGATCCCTGACAGCGAACACTGGCTCAGTAATGTCCTCCGCTCTGCTCTCTGGAGGCTTCAGTAAAACCTGTTAAAGCAGCTGTCGGTGTCTGTAGCAGATCAATCAGAACAGCTGATGCTTTAACCAGACTCACCACACACAGGAGAACTTAGCATGCACCAAACATGTAGGTGCATCACACAACAAAACAGTAAATTCATCCCAGACACAAATGACAGATTCACTGGACACAAAAATATAAAACTTACTACAGGACAAACCACAAAATTCATCCCACATATGAATGATAGATTTACCACAGACACGAACAAAGGAAACCAAAGAACAAAATGGCAGACTCAACACTGGCACAAATGAGAGAATCACCGAAGACACAAACAACAGACTCACCACAAGCAGAGATGACACCACAAACTCAACCCAGACACAAACAGACTCAACCCAGACACAAACAAACTCAACCCAGACACATCAGACTCACCACAAGCAGAGATGACACCACAAACTCAACCCAGACACAAACAGACTCAACCCTGACACAAACAAACTCAACCCAGACACATCAGATTCACCACAAGCAGAGATGACACCACAAACTCAACCCAGACACAAACAACAGACTCACCACAAGCAGAGATGACACCACAAACTCAACCCAGACACAAACAACAGACTCACCACAAGCAGAGATGACACCACAAACTCAACCCAGACACAAACAGACTCAACCCAGATACAAACAACAGACTCACCACAAGCAGAGATGACACCACAAACTCAACCCAGACACAAACAGATTCAACCCAGACACATCAGGCTCACCAATGACACACATGCAGTCTGAGCCGTACACCCAGAAAAAATGTCAAAACTGTATGTGGTTATGTGCTAACATTGAGTTTATTCCACCATTTATTAATGTGCTGTCTTCTTTGCAGGTAAACTGGAAACGTCCCAGAGTTATGGACATATGGACTCCTGGCGTCACTAGATACCTGCAGTACAGGGAAAATGGGACCTGCAACCTGAACTTTAGCTCCACTGTCCAAAATAAATATATTTCCTAAAGGGATAGATTCATTAGTTGTGAGCTAATAAGCAGAACATAGGTTTTCTCAAAGCTAGACTACTGCAACTCACTACTCGCTGGTCTTCCTCTAAGAGCCATCCAACCTCTACAACTTGTCCAGAATGCAGCAGTACGGCTGGTCTTCAATCTTCCAAAGTTCACACGTTACTCCACTGCTGCGCTCCCTTTATTGGCTTCCTGTAGCTGCATGCATCAGATTTAAAACCTTTGCCTACGAAGCCAAAAATGAACCAGACCCCTCATATATGAGGTCAATGGTCAAAGCCCGATCCGTACCTCGAGTACTTCGAACCTCAAGTATGGCTCGGCTTGAAATACCTTGCTTCAGGTCTTATGGATGACAAGCATCAAGACTATTTTCTGTTCTGGCTCCAAGATGGTGCAATGAACTCCCACTTGCTGTCCAGACAGCAGAGTCCCTTGCAGTCTTCAAACGCAGACTGAAGACCCATCTATTTGCAGAATATTTAAAGGACAACTGACACTGCTCCCTTATTGACTGACTACATTAGTACTTATTGTAGGGTATTTATGTTGTTTAACAAACTCTTATTGTTTGCACTTATTGTTTATTGCACTTATCATTGTTAAGATAGACCTTATGTATTTTGTACTTCTAGGTATCAGCATTGATCACTGTATTCTACAGTATTCTATTTCATTGTTATGTTTAATTCTAACCTACTGTACTGTACTAGGATATTCTATGAGTAAATGACAAAGCACTTTTGTAAGTCGCTCTGGATAAGAGCATCTGCTAAATGCCATAAACGTAAATGTAAATGAATAGGATGTTCCTTTGTCGGGTTATTTTTATTAAGTGAACATGCCACAAGATGCAATCAATCAATCAATCAATCAAGTTCTCTCTACACACTCGTAGACACAGCACCTTCCTCTCTAAAGATACGTCTCTAACAAGCGTTGGAGAAAAAAAAGTGGCTGAAGGGCGCCATCTAGTGGGTTCCAAATGTAAATTCAAGCGGTTGCACTCAAACCATCAAGGAAGAAAAGAAAAATTCTTCATTCAAACTAAAAAAAAGAAGAAGTCTCAGGATATAGACTAGGCTGCACAGACCAGAAGTTGTTAAGGAAAAGCTTCAGGAATGTGTATACTGTATACATGATACACAGTGAATGTACCACGTACACTGACTACATATCTTTATTTAATACGTAGTGATTATTGGAACTACACATGAAAGCGCACTATACAATATACTTACCACATACATCTTAATATATAAAATGTTTATATATATATATATATATATATATATATATATATATATATATATATATATATATATATATATATATATATATATATATATAAAGCCAATAAAAAACCCTTATTGTAATATAGCCACATGTGTTTCCTTAAGTCTCTCAGCCATTTATGCACGTTGATTTATGCCCGTTGGATTTATGCATGTTGACAAACTCGATCAGGACCGTTCATTCACACCAACACATTGCGATGTCAGCCTCACACTACCGTGGACCGAGCGCATAGCACGAGGCAACAGGTAGCGGATGTTACACGCGCAGCAACGTGCTGCAGGAGGTAACCCAACTCTCTCCTGATGGCACGAGAAGCAGCCGAGCCCGTAACCGCTGTAGCCATGCAACTGTGATCCGCCTCTACCGGGAGAGAGAGAGAGAGAGAGAGAGAGAGAGAGAGAGAGAGAGAGAGAGAGAGAGAGAGAGAGAGAGAGAGAGAGAGAGAGAGAGAGAGAGAGAGAGAGAGAGAGAGAGAGAGAAGAAAAATCCGCTACAAGGGAAAACGCGAGGAGAGCGGATTTGACAACATGGCGCACTTTCCCCTGGATAACTTTTCCTGAGGATCCGCTGAGCGTTTCTGCAAAAACTGTGCATGCCCCACTTTCTGCAGTCGTACGCGCGGCCAGAAAGTCTCGCAGAGCGTCGTCCAGCTCGCGGCTGCAGCTCGTTTCCTCGTCGCTTTGGTGCGATACCGACCATGGGCTGAAAGTTGCGGATCGTCGTTGTTGAAAACCCGAGCAGGACAGGATGGAGAAACAAGGGACGAGACGAGAAAAGGTAACCGGCCGCCGTGCGAGACGTAAGAATGTTTTCGTGTCTCGGGACTTTCGACCGCTTCGCCTGTGCACGCGCTACACCGTGTTTAGGAGAGCGAGCTGAACGGCGTTAGACCGGTGACGGTCGGGTCGTTCCTTCCCATCGCTCGGTGTTATATCGTTGCTGATTTGCACGGCAGTTTCTTTTCTTGAGAAACAAGGTGCCATTACCGTTAGTAACGCGCCGCTTACCCTGCAGGTAATGTTCTACTGAAAAAACTATCGGAACATGCCGAACTTAGGACGAAGCACTCTAAAACGGGACCTGAAACAGCGAACAAGTTAGGAAGCGGACGAAGGGTTTTGAGTTTTAACTCTTGGCTGCGCTGGCCTTGACGAAGAGGCCAGTCCTCACGAGAAAGGCCCTTTCCCTCCTGACATTCCTGTAGTCATTCCCATTCCCACATAGCACGTCTCATAACAGCGTTAAGGCAGTTATTATTACAGTCATTCCCATTCCCACATAACACGTCTCATAACAGCGTTAAGGCAGTTATTATTACAGTCATTCCCATTCCCACATAACACGTCTCATAACAGCGTTAAGGCAGTTATTATTACAGTCATTCCCATTCCCACATAGCACGTCTCATAACAGCGTTAAGGCAGTTATTATTACAGTCATTCCCATTCCCACATAGCACGTCTCATAACAGCGTTAAGGCAGTTATTATTACAGTCATTCCCATTCCCACATAGCACGTCTCATAACAGCGTTAAGGGAGTTATTATTACAGTCATTCCCATTCCCACATAGCACGTCTCATAACAGCGTTAAGGCAGTTATTATTACAGTCATTCCCATTCCCACATAGCACGTCTCATAACAGCGTTAAGGCAGTTATTATTACAGTCATTCCCATTCCCACATAGCACGTCTCATAACAGCGTTAAGGCAGTTATTATTACAGTCATTCCCATTCCCACATAGCACGTCTCATAACAGCGTTAAGGCAGTTATTATTACAGTGTAGACAGAAACTGTAATTAATCCACCTTACGACAACTCACTCAACCTGGCATCGCGTCTAAGTCTGGATCTGAAGTCCATTCCCTTCACAGGAAGCACATCCGAGATATATATATATATATATATATATATATATATATATATATATATATATATATATATATATATAAGTATGATATATACGGTCTGATTTAAGTATATGTGGTCTGATTTGAGTATGACATATATGGTCTGATATGAGTATGATATATGTGGTCTAATTTAAGTATGATATATATGGTCTGATAAGTATGATATATTCGGTCTGATTTAAGTATAAGTGGTCTGGCATATTTATATGTGGTCTGATATGATATATGTGATTTCATAGTATGATATATATTACATTTACATTTACAGCATTTAGCAGATGCGCTTATCCAGAGCGACTTAACAAAAGTGCTTTGTCATTTACTCGTAGAACACATCCTAGTACAGTACAGTACGTTAGAATTAAACATACTAATGATCTAGAATACAGGGATGAATGCTGATACCTAGAAGTACAAAATGCATAAGGTCTATCTTAAACAATGATAAGTGCATTAAACAATAACTGCTAGAGTTTGTTAAACAACATAAACAATACCCTACAATAAGTACTAATTTAATCAGTCAATAAGGGAGCAGTGTCAGTTGTCCTTTAAATATTCTGCAAATAGATGGGTCTTCAGTCTGCGTTTGAAGACTGCAAGGGACTCTGCTGTCTGGACAGCAAGTGGGAGTTCATTCCACCATCTTGGAGCCAGGACAGAAATGCTTGTCTTCCATGAGGCCTGAAGCAAGGTATTTCAAACCGAGCCATACTTGAGGTTCGAAATACTAGAGGTACTGATGGGGCTTTGACCATTGACTTCATATATGAAGGGGCTGGTCCATTTTTGGCTTTGTAGGCAAGCATCAAGGTTTTAAATCTGATGCGTGCAACTACTGGGAGCCATTGAAGGAAGCGCAGCAGTGGAGTAACGTGTGAACTTTGGAAGATTGAATAGCAGATGTGCTGGTTCGTGCTGCTGCATTCTGGACAAGTTGTAGAGGTTCGATGGCTCTTAAAGGAAGCCCAGCAAGTAGTGAGTTGCAGTAGTCTAGTTTTGAGATAACAAGAGACTGCACAAGTACCTGGGTAGCTTCCTGCGAGAGAATATAGTATATATATGGTCTGATATAAGTATGATATATACAGTCTGATATGAGTATATGTGGTCTGATATGAGTATAGTGTATGTGGTCTGATATAAATATATATAGTCTTATATATGTATATTTGGTCTGATATAAAGATATATGGTATATGTGAACTGATTTGAGTATGACATATATGGTCTGATTTAAGTATGATATATGCGGTCTGATTTAAATATGACATATATGGGCTGATTTAAGTATGATATATATGATCTGATAAGAGTATGATATATGTGGTCTGATATGAGTATGATATATGTGGTCTGATTTAAGCATGCCATGTAGCAGCCAGAATGCTCTCAGACCGAGTGCTGGAACTGAAGTTAGTTTCACTGAGTCGTGTAACTGCGTTTGAGCCTCCGTTGCGGTTACGGCCTACCTACCATGACGTGTTTTGTGGTGTTTTTATAGTTGCCAAATAGCAAAGGTAGGGCCTGTGTTCTTTTGTACTCAGACCAGGAAGAATTAAGGTCATTTTCCGGTGGATATTAGGATGATTCCGGAAACATCATCCAGCTCCTGATTTTTCAGTTGGGTGTGTTGCGTTTAATGTGAAAACCTTCTGCAAAAAAGGTCGTTGGACAGCACAGTTGTAAAGAACTTGCAGCTGCTTAGACTCCTAGACTGAATTCGGTGGTAACATGCCGTTACTGTCAGGTTGGAGGTGAAACTGTGGCTGGACTGAGTGCCATACGCAGTGTTCATTCCCTGGAATCCTACTAAATGACCATGAATAAGGCCTGTTAAAGGAATCAGTTTGAACTATTTTGAAGTCATACAAACCTATAATCTTGCTGGCAAGATGTGTTTTTCCTGACTCACCGTGGGTCATATAGTTGACATCGGAAGTATCCTCAACATAACAGGAAGTAACCGCCAGTGATCCCAACCAAGGCATTTTTTTTCACCCTGACTGCTGTAAGCTGTCATGTCTCTTCAGGAGTGTTCCGTAGACAGAACAATTCCAGGTACTGGAGATGGGATACTTACGCATAGGTAGATCAAAATGACGCCACTGAATGTCTCACTGCAAACGTTTGTTGTTGTTGCTGTGGTTGTCTAATGTGGCTTTTGCTTCCACTTAAAATTTTTTATAAAAATAAAAGAGGAAAACAGATTGTTTTGATGCCTGTTGGTTATTTTTTCTATCAACTTTAATACTGTCCATAATGTTCACAATAAATCACAATATCACGACAGCCAGTTAATACCCACATGTTCAGTATTCTGTTCAGCCTTTGAAGAGGAAGACTCCTTGGACGAAGAGCGCCCAGAAGACGCGCCCGCCCAGCGGCTTCCTCCGGCGTCTCCGTCTGTATCAGCTGTTTGATGCCAAAGCCGAGGCTTGTTTTCGTTTTCCCAGGAATGTGCCCCGGCTGCCTGACTCGAGCGGGGTTGGAGCGGCACAGGAAGCGGGTGTCGGGGTTCGGCCTGCGCGGGACGCAGAGTTGTGGCAGGCTGTCTTACGTCGAGTGGGTCACAGTGTTTGTTCTGCTGTTCTGCCGCCAAGGAGCAGGTTGCAAATTCCTCCTTTATGAGTTGAGGCCCGCAGTGTTATTGGAAAGAGTGTCCCGATCGCCTCAGCGCCTCAGACGGGATGGACAAGACATGGATTAGAGTCGAGAGGAATCATGTGGGAGAAAAGTGCAGCGTGCTAGCACGCCACGCGGCCAGAACAAACCAGATATCCGTTGGCTGACCTTTGGCTGCTGGCAATAACAAAAATATTCCTGATCTGTTTTGTGCAAAGTCTTCGAACAGGTGTTTGACAAATGGAGTGAAATATGTTGTTGTAAAGGGTGTACGATCCAAGAACATACGAGGAACTCGAATTAACCCATATTTCAGCTGCTAGCTGTTGTGTCTGGGGAAAGTTTACAAGTTATATTTGTACGTTTAAATGAGCTTCATGATCTACACGTGTTGTGTGTTTGCTCTTGCTGTGGGTCTGTGCATAGCCACTGTGATGTGTATTTATGTGCTTCTGGTGAGTGCGTGTGTACTGATGCAGCGTGAGGTCTACACTCTGTTGCCACAGCTGTGGAAGGCACCGGTCTCCTTCCCTGGCGTGGTGTGTTTGTCTGTTGGGAATGACCTCGACCAGGACTCTCCTTAAGTCTCCCTGCGCTTCCCATGTGGTGGACCGCCAGGATAAACGCACCCTATTGTGTTATCTGTGTCTGGCCCTGGATAACACCACAGCCAGACCGTCCACACACACAGCCTGCTACTCTTCAGATGAGGCTTGGTCAGGGAAGCAACTTTATGTAGTTAAAGTTAAATATTTGACAGCAAAATGAGGAAAAAAATAATAGCACCATCAAATGCGCTGTTCAAATGCAAGGTTCTTTCTGCTCTCAGGTGGCATGTGTGTGTCTCGGGGGGGTAACGTACTTTCTTACAAAAACCTTTTGCCTTCATCTGCCTCTTATCTGTCTGCCTGCGCTGGTCCCACCGACCCTACCATGCGGAGCTTTATTCTCTGAGCTGTCTGCGGCTCATCTTTCCTTTTCTCCCACGAGCCCAGACCAGAGCGCTTCTTATGCTATTGTGTTATCTTGTCTGATTTTTCTTTTTTGTACTTTATTTATTTATTCACTTACTTACTTATTTTATACGGAGGCTCTCTTTCTTCTTTCGACATTTTTCTTGGCCTGTTCCTGCTTGGTCTCGCTCCCTCGCTCGTCCCGGAGCCGCAGTGCTTTCTCTTTCTCTCTCTCTCTTGCTCGCTCTCTCTTTCTCTCTCCCCTCTGGAAGTAATTACCCTGCTGCGCTACCCAGAGTGCCTTCGGAGGAGGGGTGTGGCCTGTGCCAGAGATTACAGGAGAACGGATGCGGGGGGCGTGGCTGTCTGCTCCAGCCCCTCTCCCCGCTCCACACTGTCCCTCCCTGCTCTTGGGGATGCTCCAGATGTGAAGCTCTGAGCTGCCTACCCATAAATTTCCTGCAAGCTCTACAGTCTGAGGTCCTCCCCGAAGACCTGGCCTCTCGGCCGAAATAAAGAGGTGGAGCCTTTCAGTAGCATTATCCTGACATTTACATTTTTGTAAAGCCCCACCTCCTCGTCCCCGCCCCACCCCTTAGGCCCCGCCCCTCAGCCGCTTTCTTTTTTAATTCAGTTTCCACAACACCTCGGGTTCCAGCTGCCGTTACCCATTAACTGCGGACATGCCACAGAATGTTTGCCACCTGGGCGATGCCCGTTGGCTAACGCTCGTTTCCTGTCGTCCTCTCCCTGGGCAGTTTTCGCTCTTCGGGCCGCGGGCGCTGGGCAGGGCCGCACGTGCCGCCGGTGCCGGGCCGGGCCTCACCAAGGCGGAGTTCATGGAGAAGGTGCGTCAGAGCAACGAGGCGTGTCAGCTGGGTGACTTCCACGCAGCCGTGAGGCTGTACGGTGAGGCCCTGCGCGCTGACCCACAGAATTGCATCCTCTACAGCAACCGCTCAGCTGCCCACCTCAAACTGGGCCACTACCAGACCGCCCTGGACGATGCTGTCAAGGCCCGCCTCCTCAACCCCAAGTGGCCTAAGGTAGGCGGGGCTATCCTTTTATGGGGTTGTGGTTGTCTTTGTTGTTACTGGTTACAGCTCAGGACACAGACATCTGCTCACACATGACCACATCTGCCCGCTTATGGTCAGGACACTGGTGATACACGTGATCTCTGAGAGCTGTTAAATACTCTTCATATGTAAAAAGTACCAGTGGGATCGCCACGTGTTCAGATCTGACCCTGGGCCGGACAGGTAAGGTGGGTCTGTGCTACACCCAGGCTCAGCAGACTCACTGACCGCCAATTCCGTGCTTTCCTGCTGCACTCCTGATCTGCTGTCTAGCCACACATACCACCCGACTGGGTTAAACGTCACCTGAACTTGACTAAGAGTAGAATAAAAGCAGAAAGACGTTGTCTCCCTGAGCACTCTTTAGGCCTGTAGTTCGAGGCCAGGGACTCTGGTAAGACGTGTGTAACAACACCAAGACAGAGCTGAGCTGTGGTTTCTTCCTCTAGGACGGAGTTGACAACTGTTCCAAGCACTTGTTCACTTTATCTCATCAGCCTCCCCATTATTCTCGAGATTATGCTCGTTGGTCCAGCCCAAAAAAACATGGCAGCCAAGGCCATCAATGACAGTGATGGCAGACAGCACATGAGGAAACGAAGCTTTGGAGCTGAAATGCAGGAAAGGTCGTTCTGCTCTGTGAGACTTTTATGACGCTCAGGCTCTTAAAGTAAAGACTAATCACGCTGGTCCTGATGTAGGCGGCGTGTAGTGAAATGTGTTTGTGGACTGTGGTTACTTAATGACACGTGGCATCTGCTTTGTGTGGAAACCATCTTTGCGCCTAATCTCAGATTCGTAATCTGATGTGGATGTGGCTCAGTGTCTAAGCATGAAAGTCCAAACTTTTCTGGTGCCCAGACCTCCGAATATCCACATTTGTTTAATTACGTGTTAGCCTTCGTGTTCTATAGTAGGTGTGTGTTAAATACAGATGTAACCCACTGCGTATCCCACTGTGTGCTGAGATTAATGAGACACATCCATGTACAGTCACGCAGATTAACTGCACAGACATGGAGAAGCACCTGCGTTTGGCCTTTCTCCGACCACACGAACATCTCCCTGGCTCAGAGAGTGTGAAGGCAGGCACCCATCCTCATAACGCTGACCCCCCCCCTCCATCTCCATTCGCTGCAGAGAGTCGGGGGGGGGTGTGTATTTGGACCACTGGATAAAGGAAGAGGCCCGATATCAAGCTCTTGTGCCAGTGAACAGTAACAGTGAAGGCACAGTGAAGATGGGCGGAGCTCTGAGACACAGCACAGGAAGCCTTCCCAAGAGCAGAGCTGCAGCATGCCAGAGCTCCCAGCCCCGTTTCCTTTTCAAGTAGAATGGGAGGAAGTGATGGAGGTGTGGGGGTTGGGATGCGGGGAGGGTTCAGCACCAGGGAACCCTGGATGAGCTCAGCTGTGAAAGTAGAACTGCAAGGACGACGACAGCTGTGGCCGTCACACACCCCAGACGAGACCGTCACACACCCCAGACGAGACCGTCACACACCCCAGACAATACCGTCACACACCCCAGACAATACTGTCACACTCCCCAGACAATACCGTCACACACCCCAGACAATACCGTCACACACCACAGACGAGACCGTCACACACCCCAGACGAGAACGTCACACACCCCAGACAATACTGTCACGCTCCCCAGACAATACCGTCACACACCCCAGACGAGACCGTCACACACCCCAGACGAGACCGTCACACACCCCAGACGAGACCGTCACACTCCCCAGACAATACCGTCACGCTCCCCAGACAATACCGTCACGCTCCCCAGACAATACCGTCACACACCCCAGACGAGACCGTCACACACCCCAGACGAGACCGTCACGCTCCCCAGACAATACCGTCACGCTCCCCAGACAATACCGTCATGCTCCCCAGACAATACCGTCACACACCCCAGACAATACCGTCACACACCCCAGATGAGACCGTCACACTCCCCAGATGAGACCGTCACACTCCCCAGATGAGACCGTCTCCCTCCACAGTCTGCCTCTCCGAGTGCTGAGCTCTTGCTCAATACACCACAATGGAAGCCGTCGCTGCGCTAAGATCGCTTGTGAAACTGCATTGATGGTGGTTTTAGAAGTATCCTCTATTGTGAAGGGTAAACATTTCAGCTCCGAAATCCAGTGCACGGGCATCTGAACAAAACCTGGAGAGTTTTTAGTGTGAGCAAGACGAGAGGGAATGGAGAGAGGACACAGGCAGGATGGCAGTGCCCTTGACCGTGGTTAAAAGACATTGGGAGGCATGAGGAATGGGGCTAGTCCAGCTTCATCAGTGTGTGTATGAGTGTGTATGTGTGTGTGTGTGTGTGTGAGAGTGTGTGTGTGTGTGTGTGTGTATGAGTGTGTGTGTGTATGAGTGTATGAGTGTGTGTGTGAGTGAGTGTGTGTGTGTGAGTGAGTGTGTGTGTGTGTGTGAGAGTGTGTGTGTGTGTGTGTGTGTGTGATGGTCCTTTACACAGTAAAAGTACCTTTGTTTGCTGTTTTATGCGTGTATTTATTCTGAGCCACATACACATTTCAGCGCAAGCCAGCGCACAAGTGTGTGTTCATCCTGTTGTTTCTGCCGTTCTGTCTGAGCTGGTTGTGTAAACAAAGCCATCAGAGTTTTAGAAGCACTTGTTTTTGGTTTTGCACGCAGACTGTTGAAGGTGGAGGACTGCATGCTTTCAGTCGGTTGTCACGGTCACTAGGCCTGCTCGTCACTCCAAAATCACAAAATATCTTTGTTTATTTGTTTGCATTTGTTTATTCCATCTTAAATCATGGGTCCCACCAGTCTTACTCTCGATGCCTCGTTAAAAGGCCGCGTGGCAGCAAGGCGGTGTCATAGCGGAGGCACTAGCGCTTCATTACCCCGGGGTCGCAGGCCGAGGTCAACTCTAATTAAGTCCCTGCGACGGAAAGCGACTTTGAGAAGCCCATTTACTTCCGCCTCGGCTCCTCCGTCCGGCAGGGCATCTTGCCGACTCGCTTTGTCTCCTTCCATGGCCTCCCGCGTTAGCACAACACCCACTCCCAGAGAAGGGCCCCCACCAGACGGCGGGGGCCATGACAGCACCCTCCAGGGGTGGCCGAGCAAACGATCCCGGCTGCACAAAAGACCCTGGGGCTTTGCACGTGAGTTTTTCCTTGGAATTCTTTTGATGCCAGTTTCTGGAGAGACACAAGAGTTCTTTATGTCTTTGTCATTCAGATGGAGGGTTTCCCAGGCGAGAGCATTCCCGTCAGCTGGACGCGGGTCTTTTGCCGTTCTCCGGCCTCATCCGGCGTGGTTGCTAGGTGATGCGGACCAGGCCCGCAGGTGTGCGAGGTGGGATGGCACAGGGATCGTGGAAAACCTTCCGTTCCCACAACCCCCGAGCTGGCTGCAGCACTCGCCACGCTCACCACTCATATTAGAGTTTTCTGTTTTGTCCTGTTCTGTCTTCCACAAACTCAGGATTTCTAAAATTGATGCGTGGAGAGCAAAAGGTTACTCACGTTGAGGGGACAGGATGTGAGGACAGGGACGTGGAGTTGGGGAGGGGTGGTGCAACTCCAGCTTGCTTCGCTAGACACGCCAGTGCAGCGGGACACAATAACAAACCACGTCTCTTTTCACACTAGAACATTCTAGTATAAAACTTCTAGGAAAATTCTTTGAACAGAATTCTGTGTGTTGTTGTTTGGCATAGCAACTCAGCTTGTCTTTCTCTCTGTACCACAGCAACCCACACCACGCTCTTCCCATGATGCACTGGGGCAACACTCGATTCCCTCACTTGTGTGTGCACCCTGTTCTTATAAAGCAATAACACAGCCACAGCGTGATCAGTTAGGGAGGCGTGTAACGCTGTGGCTCAGTGTTAACGACAACGCCACAACATTCAGGCTCTCTGTGTCTTCAGACTCCTCAGCCACTAGCAGATCTACTGCCTCGCTGGCTGCAAACTTTGCACCATATCGATATTCCAAGGAGATATGTATCTGCAAACCACGTTTACTGAGGCAGGAGCGTGTGCAATGATGACTCATTCTACTGCCATATTCGGCTCTGCCATATGGACTGGCTTTGGAAAGTTAATCAATATATATATATATCAACCTTTTGATATGGTGGCGTTTTTTGTTCTTCTGTACCGTGACGGCGCTCTCTCATCTCCCTCTCGCTTAGGGTTTTTAGCACCATATTTGGGTGTCACACGCAAGCTCAAGTCACATGATCCTTGTGCCGGTATTGAATAATTATTGTTGAAATATTGACTTATATGGTGGGTCTGCATATGAACTTGAAAATGTAGAACTAGGATGTATTGATTGCAGTGCATGATTGCAGTTGGAATCCGCTATGAATCTACACAGCCACGCTGTAGTACAAATGACGAACACCAGAGGGAGCCAAACAACCACCCTTTAAGATGGGCCAGGGTTTCTCCTTGTGGGGGAAAAGTTCTAAAGTGTGTGAGAGAGGACAGACTGTAGTCTGTGAGATCACATCACAAAACATCAGTGTTTATCATGCCAGTGCTGATCTCAGTGGGGCGGCGTCCTTTTTAGAGCAGTCACGTCATCTCTTTACACTGTCATGCTCACACAATCATATACACACACACACACACACAAATGACCTTCCATACATTTAACCTTGAACCATCAAAAGCATTAGTTCTATAATACAGGCCTCACCACACATGGTGGCTATCTGTCGTACGTGGGAAGGTTCTGTCTCCTTTATTTACACACCACACCACACTTTTCAGTTCTGCAAGAAAGCATAAAACCACGAGCGCGATCAAAGCATCTTTGTTGAAGTTGATCCGGATTGCCGGATTGTCCTGTACACTGCCACTAAGAAGGAGGGATAAATGTCTTAGATCCAGTCACATGGAGACAGGGTGAAATAGCAGGGATTTATCCCACTGCCTCAGCCGAAAGAGAGGAGCGGTCTAGCTTAAGCCCTGCCCCCAACACACCCTGCTCTAGAATATTCTTCACACGTGACCTGAATGTGCATAAATAAACAAAATAATAATAAAATAATCAAAACATAACAAAAAGAGACAGCAGAGAGAGTAAGATGAGAAAAAAAGTGACAGGTCTGCTCAAAGAGACACGTGGGGTTCAGGAGAGACACGTGGGGTTCAAGAGAGACGTGTGCGGTTCAGGAGAGACACGTGTGGGGTTCAGGAGAGACGTGTGAGGTTCAGGAGAGATGTATGGGGTTCAGGAGAGACACGTGTGGGGTTCAGGAGAGACGTGTGAGGTTCAGGAGAGATGTATGGGGTTCAGGAGAGACACGTGTGGGGTTCAGGAGAGACGTGTGGGGTTCAGGAGACGTGTGGGGTTCAGGAGAGACGTGGGGTTCAGGAGATACGAGTGGGGTTCAGGAGACGTGTGAGGTTCAGGAGACACGTAGGGTTCAGGAGAGACACGTGGGGTTCAGGAGAGATGTGTGGGGTTCAGGAGAGACGTGAGGTTCAGGAGAGATGTGTGGGGTTCAGGAGTCATGTGGGGTTCAGGAGAGACACGTATGGGGTTCAGGAGAGATGTGTGGGGTTCAGTAGAGACGTGTGGGGTTCAGGAGAGACACGTGAGGTTCAGGAGACACGTGTGGGGTTCAGGAGAGACACGTGGGGTTCAGGAGAGACGTGTGGGGTTCAGGAGAGACATCTACAATCCAGTGTAGGACTGGATACAGAAAAAGTCTCAAGATCAGATTTTCATCTTAGAAAATAATTTTTTTTTAGAGATGTGAAAACACCAGTAAAACAGGTTAGTGTCCGTACTGTAGGTTAAAAAAAAAAAGAACCCAGCAAGACAACATTATTATTCAGAAAACGGTTGTTTTTTAGAAAATGAACCCAATCACCAGCAGGAAGCCTTGTCACGTTTTAGAGAAAAACCCACCCGCACCTGATACCAGAATCGCCAGAGAACCACCAGAGACATTCTGTCAAGCGTAAAAGGACTTTAACACCACTGGACTAAACAGGCCAATTTGTCAGTGTCTGTCTGATGTGTATCGATGATCTGCCTTCCCTGAATGGGTTCTTATCAATCGCCTCTTTCTGTTTTGACGTTCATATGCCTTTAGACAGGGTTTGGTTTTCCTTAGGCCAAGGGGTCACTATGCAAATACAGCTGTGACAGACGAGGGCACGGTGTTCCTCCTATGGGAGAATCAATTGGTCAAAGTCTCTCAAATGCATCCATCCAGATCAATGAATGGGAAACTCAAGTGGCATCTTTGCAATAATCTCTAAATTTGTTGTGGATTATCTGGAATGCTACATCAAGCAAATTAGCCTGGAATCAGTTCACGGTTTATTCATATCACTGCAAAGCAGGTTGACATTGCCTTTATATCCCAGCTGTGTGTACAGACTTGTAAGCGGCCTTGTAGTACACAGCCAGTCAGGCACTGAGTGGGATGAAGTTTGCCGAAAGGGCATGCTGGCAAGATGGGCTTCGTCTGAGCACGTGCGTGTGCACTCTCTCTCTCTCTCTCTCTCTCTCTCTCTCTCTCTCTCTCTCTTAATTGGCAT